>NW_027675323.1:1252500-1820000 GCF_965601325.2 Salmo salar | reverse complement strand
CCCCGGTAAAAAGCTGGTGTCTTCACTCTGCCTTCTCTCTCTAGTAGTCAACTCAGCCCCGGTAAAAAGCTGGTGTCGTCACTCTGCCTTCTCTCTCTAGTAGTCAACTCAGCCCCGGTAAAAAGCTGGTGTCGTCGCTCTGCCTTCTCCAGGGGCATGTTGAGGTAAATTTACTAACCGAGAGGGTTGAATTATGTAATTTATTGGTGGGCTGGAAGGCGCACTCTTGTCTTTTCTATTCCGAGGTTGTTTACTCGCAATATCAGATATTAAGATGACTTTTTATAATGCATGTATACTGAGGTTGAGGTTCTGACTAGTGATAATTTACCCGGGGTTCAATACCTGCTATAGTCACTATTATTTTGCTCTCCCAAAAGCAACACAGCCCTAAAACGAGATATATAGCTAACTAAAGTCATGTTAATGAGTGACCATTTTAGAAAATCATGGGACATATAGTCTGTGGTTGCATGCTATTTTATGTCAATCATACTGCTGCTTGTAGCCTATAACTGATGCTTTGTGGTCTTATGCTGCCATCTATTGGAAATATTTAGCAATTAAAAGTTATTAATGCACATTCAGACGTTGGTGAGGCAGCTGAGAATTTTAAAAAAAAATGGAATGTGTCCAGCCTACTTGAGGCGCCCCGAAAATAATATTCAAAAGTTTAGTCCTTGGATACAGAGGGGTTAAACACTAAAGTTACCGTCCATCTAGTGAAGAGAGGAGAACCGGACAGAGGTAGCCAGCATCTGTCAACGAGAGAGGGAGGATTGGATAACTAGGATGCTGCTGGTAGAGTAGCTAGCTAGCTTACCTAGCTGTACCGACTAGCTAGGATAACTAGGATGCTGCTGGTAGAGTAGCTAGCTAGCTTACCTAGCTGTACCGACTAGCGAGGATAACTAGGATGCTGCTGGTAGAGTAGCTAGCTAGCTTACCTAGCTGTACCGGCTAGCTAGGATAACTAGGATGCTGCTGGTATAGTAGCTAGCTAGCTTACCTAGCTGTACCGACTAGCTAGGATAACTAGGATGCTGCTGGTAGAGTAGCTAGCTAGCTTACCCAGCTGTACCGACTAGCTTGGATAACTAGGATGCTGCTGGTAGAGTAGCTAGCTAGCTTACCTAGCTGTACCGACTAGCGAGGATAACTAGGATGCTGCTGGTAGAGTAGCTAGCTAGCTTACCTAGCTGTACCGACTAGCTAGGATAACTATGATGCTGCTGGTAGAGTAGCTAGCTAGCATACCTAGCTGTACCGACTAGCTTGGCTAGCTAGCAGGACGTTCATCTGTCGTTTGTCTCGATGATGATGACGAATCCGGTGAACCACAAAATGAAACAAGGATAGAGAGTGAAAAGGATCTGGCTACACTCATACTGTCCCTGACCGTAAACCAAAAGCAAATTGAACAATAAACTTCGGTGTCTCAACACTGTAACAAACTCTGTCATTATTCCCCAAGATCACCTCAGCCCACTCTGCACGTAACCTGACAATATGTTTGGCGCCACACAGTATGGGGACGTGGACAGTTCTGTACGGGGACGGGGCCAGTTCCAGAACGCGGACAAGAGCAGTGCCACACAATCAACTAAACCCAGTCTTTACAGTGGGTTACATTAGTAATATTCATTTTTCTCTATGTTAAACAAACATTTATTGCAACAATATTTTGAGATCTGGGCCCATATCCACAAAGCGTCTCAGAGTAGAAAATTGGTCGTATAAGTGCTGAGAATACAGACATTTTACACTTCTGGGTATAAATTAAAGCTATGCATGAAGTCTCTACTCCCACCTAGTCAGCAGATATTTAGGACACCTCGTGAGCTGTCCTAAGTAGTTAAGAGTTAACAGCAGGTGTCTTGATAATACTATAGAATAATGCAGCGAGTCAGTGGTTCCTGCACCACATGTAAATACTTTGGGGTAGTAAAAATATTGTTTTCTATTTCTATATGATCAATCCATTAATAATATAGACCTACATGCAACAGTATGTCTTGTGCTTTTGGAAATTATTTATGAATAATATGTATGTGTAATATTTATTTATAATATTTATGTATCATATTTATGTATGATATTTATGTGTAATATTTATGTATAATATGTATGTATAATATTTATGTATCACAAGTGATACCATGTATGTCTGCATAGCATTTTGTCTTCATTTTGGCAGATTAACTCATGCTTATTTCTGAAGATTATCTCTGGTTTTCACCCAGAGGCTAAGGAGTTGGAGCTGTGGCGGGATTTGAACCTGTGTTTGAAAGGTGGCTGGTTCGAATCCTGGGCCGAGTGCTGAAATAAACAGGTGGAATTGATCTGACCACTGGAGGGCTGCTGGGTTCACATCCTCAAAACAATCACCTTCCGTTGATCAGAACTCTAGTAGATCTTCTTCACTGAACCTAAATATATATATAACTTTTAGTGGTTCCATATATTAAGGAAGTGATAGAAGCCTTTTTGGTTCTATAAGGAACCTTCTTTTCTAAGAGTGTAAAATAAACACGGTTTTCTTTTGATTATTTAATTATCTACATCATGTTATTTCAAGATATCCCTTTGGAGCGCAACATCACATTGTTAAAAAATAATCCTAAATTGGGCGTGGCTATAAATTAGGCAGTTGAAGGCATCTCGGGCGTAATATGTGTTCGATGAAAATGAACATTGTATGCAACGTTGTAGGCAACATTATTGGCAAGGGACTTGATGCCTACTATGCCAAAGCTATTTAGAGTTGTTAAACGGGTGTGAAGAGTGTGGTGATATAACGGGAATATTGTCAAAATTCTTATTGTAACAACGATCAGAATTGGTAAAGAAAATATGTATTCCATTATATTAGGCAATAATTAAGAGCAGGCAAAGTGGTTGTGTCATGTGAAAATTCTATCAAATGTGGTACATTGTAACGAGTACATTCAGGGTGCCGTGGAGCCCCTGCAGTACCTCCACAGACCCCGGATTGAGAACCCCTGATTTAGCAGATGCTCTTATCCAGAGTGATTTACAGTAAGTGCATTCATCTAAAGATATCTAGGTGAGACAATCACATATCCCAGTCAAATATACAGAATACGAACATTCCATTCCTGCTAAACAATGGATATATTGCGTTTTGCAATAAAAAATTTATAATAATACACATCTAAAAACTATGAATTAAAAATCTGAGAACGGTAATATTGAAGGTCCCATAAGCAGCCATTTATGATTAAAAAAACAAATGTGAAAATTTTTGGAAATGGCATTTTTGAAAAAAACTCTTAATAATTCTTAAACAAAATTGTCATCTCACCTCTTAGATTTGGTGTCATGTTCCCCAGAGAGTCTCATTTTAGAGGCAGGGCCCCCCTCCTTCCTCTCCCCAGAGAGACTCATTTTAGAGCACTGACCCCTGTAAACAGAGATCCAGCATGTTGGTTGTGGTTGACACAGTAATTATTGAATGTCAATTGTTATCATTTAATAATTATCTCTTATAAAACATTTACTTAACAGACATATCGAAACAGTCAGGTGATTTAATGCAATCACATGAATATGTAGTTGTAAAATTTCATCTCCTTGGTAACTGTCAATAATAATAAGTCACTGTTTGTTAAGGTAGTTACAGACAGTACAGCAACAATAATAATAATAATAATAATAATAAGTCACTGTAGTTATAGACAGTACAGCAACAATAATAATAATAATAATAAGTCTCTGTTTGTTAAGGTAGTTATAGACAGTACAGCAACACAAGGCCATGTCTCACACATATTTGTATTCACTAACAGTAGACTATTTATTGTCTTCCAATCTGTTCTTTTCTAAACGTATCTGAGAATGTAGACAGAAGGGCTAAAACGGACATGATTGATCTGAGGGGGAAATCATTATATTATGTAAAGTAGGCTAGGTTATAATATATAATGGCGTTTTGTTAGTGATATGCAGATCAAGGTCTATACCTCGGCTATAGCCTACATATCATAGATGACCAGTCTAAACCTGTTCAGATCAACATAATGTTATAGTCCTACCAGTAGTAGGACAGAGAATGTACTGTATATAACCTACATATCATAGATGACCAGTCTAAACCTGTTCAGATCAACATAATGTTATAGTCCTACCAGTAGCAGGACAGAGAATGTACTGTATATAACCTACATATCATAGATGACCAGTCTAAACCTGTTCAGATCAAGATAATGTTATAGTCCTACCAGTAGCAGGACAGAGAATGTACTGTATATAACCTACATATCATAGATGACCAGCCTAAACCTGTTCAGATCAACATAATGTTATAGTCCTACCAGTAGCAGGACAGAGAATGTACTGTATATAACCTACATTTCATAGATGACCAGTCTAAACCTGTTCAGATCAACATAATGTTATAGTCCTACCCATTGGCGAAAATCTGATATCAACTTTGGAGGGGACAATTACATGAAATTTTCTCAAGAGCAATTCCTGAGGGGGACACCAAAAGTAGTGCTGTAACACATAGCCTACATTGTAATATGGTAAATGTATATTGAGGAACCAAAGAAATAAGGTGTTTGCCGTACTCCTAACTACCAGTACCCAAAACTACACAACTAATCACAACAGCAATACCATTGCCTTTAACAAATCTTAGTTCAGTCACCAGTTTAAGTTGAGAGTGGAGGTATCCATGGCATTTTCCAATTATGTTCCTATTATACAAGTAAAAAAAATGGAGAACCTTTCATAATGTTGACAAACAAAGACTCAACAAACTTACCTGAGACTCCCTGTCTCTGCCAGTCTGTCCCTGCATATCTGTCCCCAACTCTGCTGTCTGTGTGCCATCTGTTGCCTGCTCTGCCTAATGACATCATTGTGAAACATTTCTATTAGCATTTCACTTCTTTCTTATGAACATTTTATCAACTAGTCTTTGAGATATTAGGCTACTAGGGTTTTTACTATACGTTTGGTGTATTGAAAAATACTCTGATGTCCGTCTTTTATTTTTCTGCCATTTTTCTACCTGGCTGGCTGGCTACACACACACACACAGTGTGTAGGTTATTTACAGTAGGAGATGGGCTTCTATCATCTTATCTTTTATCATTCTATTTGGGCTTCGATCTAAAAGGTAGCTAGCAAATGTGAAACGGATTAAAATGACAAGAGTTGACAGCTGTATGAGTTCACCATTTACACATTATATGCTGCAACCTTTTGTAATTTTAATAGTTTGTTTCATATTGGCTGGCTTCCAACAATAGCTGAATTTGCAAAGCAAGCGAGCACCAATTCAGTTTCAGTGGTGTTTGCTATAATCTTTGCTACCCGGGTTAAATAAAGGTGAAATAAAATAAATAAATAAAAGTTAACTTGTGACAATTTAGCTTTTGCAACGAGACCATTAAATATATTTAAGACAATGGTAGAAGAGAGTGTAGTTCTGTTCAGTTTGGATTTCAGTTTATCGCTAACCTTATCACAGGGACTTTGAAGCACTAACTTACATCATCTGCATGCAGATTCCATCTTTGACGACGCCACATAAATGGAATAGGTACTAGCTAGCTTAATAGTTAATATTTGCGCGCTAGCTCTGCATAATCAGCTAGTGTGTGTGCGCGATTGACTGGATTAACCTCACGTCAGTTACGTGCATTGAGTGCCTTTCAGACAATAGATACGACCTCTCTGTTACCTAGCAAGCTAAGGAACTGGCAGTGGATCAAACCATTGTGAGGCATTGTCGTGTGTCCCCCGTCCCCCCCGGGATTTCCGTCCCTGGTCCTACCAGTAGCAGGACAGAGAATGTACTGTATATAACCTACATATCATAGATGACCAGTCTAAACCTGTTCAGATCAACATAATGTTATAGTCCTACCAGTAGCAGGACAGAGAATGTACTGTACATAACCTACATATCATAGATGACCAGCCTAAACCTGTTCAGATCAGTTCACATAATGTTATAGTCCTACCAGTAGCAGGACAGAGAATGTACTGTATATAACCTACATATCATAGATGACCAGTCTAAACCTGTTCAGATCAACATAATGTTATAGTCCTACCAGTAGCAGGACAGAGAATGTACTGTATATAACCTACATATCATAGATGACCAGTCTAAACCTGGTAGGGTTACACTACAACCCTGTTCCTGGAGCGCTACCCTCCGGTAGGGTTACACTACAACCCTGTTCCTGGAGCGCTACCCTCCGGTAGGGTTTCACTACAACCCTGTTCCTGGAGCGCTACCCTCCGGTAGGGTTACACTCCAACCCTGTTTCTGTAGCGCTACCCTCCGGTAGGGTTTTACTCCAACTCTGTTCCTGGAGCGCTACCCTCCGGTAGGGTCTCACTCCAACCCTGTTCCTGGAGCGCTACCCTCCGGTAGGGTCTCACTCCAACCTTGTTCCTGGAGCGCTACCCTCCGGTAGGGTCTCACTACAACCACAGCTGTAACTAACCTGATTTATCTTATAAACCAACTAATTATTTTAATCAGGTGACTAGTTTTGAATAGGAATGAAAACCTACAGGATGGTATCTCTCCAGGAACAGGATCGGAGAGCCCTGTTTTAGAAGATGTATAAAATCCATCCTCCAATTCTTTCTGACTATTCAGCTTCAGCTAACCGTGCTAAAATCTTATTAGAAATCAGTTTTTTTTGTAACAGTAACGTTACCATTTACCTGGTAATTAAATATAATTTATTTAGAATTGATCAGAATAATGTTTATTGTATTCTCAAATTGAAAGTGCTCCCTCGCGCTCCTCAGCACTACACCCATGGTGATAAGAGATCATAGATCAAACCTACTCTTGACTATTAAATGTCTGACTACGACCTAACTTTATAATAGTGTGTAAGTAGCTTCTAGACTTACCAGTCTGCTCGTCTTTCCTTCAAATCAATACTTTTACCCGACTTCTAATGTTGCCGAGAAATGTGCGCCAGAGTTTCAACATCCCTTTCGTACGTGCATTAGCCCACAAACTTACTTTCAACTTCATGAGGAAATGACATAACAGAATTCCTAAACCCAGAGACCAACATCCCGAGTCTACTGGGACCGCTTGGGAAGCAGACTGTAGGAAGTAGACCGATGTTGTGATTTGGGGATTGAGAAGTCAGAAGTGAAAAATTCCTCCTTAGATGTACATTTTCTCTAAATCTAAAGGCAAAACCTAGATTGGAGCCAATGTCTTAAGTATTTGAACATGTTATTACTCCAACTTCGTGAAAGAGACAAACTGACACGTTATTATTTTAGTCAAAAACGACTTTATATCGAAGGAGTGTCTTTGGTTTGACGGCCTGCACATGCACAGTTCGGTGTGAGACGACCGTTAGACCCGACGGTGTGTTTCTACCATCAGTTCAGCAAACCAACGTCTCCATGACATGTGCGTCTGTGTCTAGTTAGTATAAATGTATGTGTCTTTGGTTTGACGGCCTGCACATGCGCAGTTCTACATACTTTTGTATATCTAGTGTATATCTAGTGTATATCTAGTGTATATATATAAATACACACACACTAGATATACAAAAGTATGTAGACACCCCTTCAAATTTGTGGATTCAGCAATTTCAGACACCTGCTGCTGACAGGTCTATAAAATTGAGCACACAGCCATGTAATCTCCATAGACAAACATTGGCAGTAGAAAGGCCTTACTGAAGAGCTCAGTGATTTTCAACGTGGCACCGTCATAGGATGCCACCTTTCCACAAAGTCAGTTCATCACATTTCTGCCCTGCTAGAGATTCCCTGGTCAACTGTAAATGCAGTTATTGTGAAGTGGAAACATCTTGGAGAAACAATGGCTCAAGCGTGAAGTGGTAGGCCACACAAACTCACAGAACGGGCAGCCAAGTGCTGAAGCGCGTTTTCTGGAGTAATGAATCACGCTTCACCATCTGGCAGTCCGACTGTCACGTCTGGGATTGGCGGATGCCAGGAGAACACTACCTGCCCCAACGTATACTGCCAACTGTAAAGTTTGGTGGAGGAGGAATAATGGTCTGGGGCTGTTTTTCCATGGTTCGGGCTAGTCTCCTTAGTTCCAGTGAAGGGAAATCGTAACGCTACAACATACAATTACATTCTAGATGATTCTGTGCTGGCAACTGTGGCAACATTTTGGGGAAGGCCCATTCCTATTTCTGATTGACAATGTCCCTGTGCACAAAGCGAGGTCCATACAGAAATTGTTTGTCGAGATTGGTGTGGAAGAAATTGACTGTCCTTCACAGAGCGCTGACCTCAACCCCGTTGAACACCTTTGGGATGAATTGGAACGTCAACTGCGAGCCTGGCCTAATCACCCAACATCAGTGCCCGACCTCCCTAATGCTCTTGTGGCTGAATGGAAGCAAGTCCCCACAGCAATGTTCCAACATCTAGTGGAAAGCCTTCCCAGAAGAGTGGCGGCTGTTATAGCACCAAAGGGGGGACCAACTCCATATTAATGCCCTTGATTTTGGAATGAGATGGTCGGTGAGCAGGTGTCCACATACATTTGGTCATGTAGTGTATATTTGATGCTGTTTGTAAAAATCATGCCACCATTTTAGTTATAGTTATAACATACTGTAGTCTAAAACCATTTTAGTTATAGTTATAACATACTGTAGTCTAAAACCTTTAACTAGTACATTTGGGAACAGGACATAATGTCATATTTTCCAAATGGTTTCGTTATCAGAAATGACCAACTTCATGACATGACACTTACTTGGGTGACTTCCTCATGTCTCCTTTTCCGTTAAATTCGTAATCTATGCTGGAGATCCCCCTTAACAAAGCCTTGCCTTAGTCTATCCAGTGGACAAGCCTTCTGCCATGCCTGGATATTTTCAGAAAAAAGTACCAACACTTCAAAATTAAATATCACTTGGGATAATCTTCCAAAGACATTGACTTTTATTCAAATAACAGATTGTACCTGTCCAGCTCCAGGTTCCCCAGAAGGACCAGACACCACCATCTCCTCAGACCAGGCTGAAGGACCAGACACCACCATCTCCTCAGACCAGGCTGAAGGACCAGACACCACCATCTCCTCAGACCAGGCTGAAGGAGCCAGACACCACCATCTCCTCAGACCAGGCTGAAGGACCAGACACCACCATCTCCTCAGACCAGGCTGAAGGACCAGACACCACCATCTCCTCAGACCAGGCTGAAGGACCAGACACCACCATCTCCTCAGACCAGGCTGAAGGACCACACACCACCATCTCCTCAGACCAGGTATATCAGGCTGAAGGACGAGAACAGTCACAATGCATTTCCAATTGCTCATTTCGAGAATCTGTAAATTCTAAATTAATACCTTTTCTGCATTTGACATAATACCACTTACGATCAAGTAATCAAATGGAGTGTCTGTGGCAAAATATCATGTGTACTGGAAAGAAAACACATAATGAATAAAACACAATGTTAATTACTCATTATAAATGTATGTTAGTGAAACATATTGTAAAGCGTGCGTGTTGGTGGCAGGGAAGTCAGGCGCAGGAGAACGAACTTGGTATAAACGGAATCGTTTAATAAGTGCTCGCAAATTCCGAAAACCAACATATACAAAATAAAGGAAGTGGGTAGAAAACCCGTCGCACACCAGAGCATAAATGCACCATTACATACAACAAACAATCACCGACAAGGACATGAGGGGAAACAGAGGGTTAAATACACAACATGTAATTAATGGGATTGGAACCAGGTGTGATGGAAGACAAGACAAAACCAATGGAAAATGAAAAGTGGATCAGTGATGGCTAGAAGGCCGGTGACGTCGACCGCCGAACAAGGAGAGGGACCGACTTCGGCGGAAGTAATGACAATAATGAATAAACAATGTTAATTACTCATTATAAATGTATGTTAGTAAAACATAATGTTAATTACTCATTATAAATGTAGGTTAGTTAAACATAATGTTAATTACTCATTATAAATGTATGTTAGTAAAACATAATGTTAATTACTCATTATAAATGTAGGTTAGTAAAACATAATGTTAATTACTCATTATAAATGTAGGTTAGTAAAACATAATGTTAATTACTCATTATAAATGTAGGTTAGTAAAACATAATGTTAATTACTCATTATAAATGTAGGTTAGTAAAACATAATGTTAATTACTCATTATAAATGTATGTTAGTAAAACATAATGTTAATTACTCATTATAAATGTAGGTTAGTAAAACATAATGTTAATTACTCATTATAAATGTAGGTTAGTAAAACATAATGTTAATTACTCATTATAAATGTAGGTTAGTAAAACATAATGTTAATTACTCATTATAAATGTAGGTTAGTAAAACATAATGTTAATTACTCATTATAAATGTAGGTTAGTAAAACATAATGTTAATTACTCATTATAAATGTAGGTTAGTAAAACATAATGTTAATTACTCATTATAAATGTAGGTTAGTAAAACATAATGTTAATTACTCATTATAAATGTAGGTTAGTAAAACATAATGTTAATTACTCATTATAAATGTAGGTTAGTAAAACATAATGTTAATTACTCATTATAAATATAGGCTAGTAAAACATAATGTTAATTACTCATTATAAATGTAGGTTAGTAAAACATAATGTTAATTACTCATTATAAATGTAGGTTAGTAAAACACAATGTTAATTACTCATTATAAATGTAGGTTAGTAAAACATAATGTTAATTACTCATTATAAATGTAGGTTAGTAAAAAATAATGTTAATTACTCATTATAAATGTAGGTTAGTAAAACACAATGTTAATTACTCATTATAAATGTAGGTTAGTAAAACATAATGTTAATTACTCATTATAAATGTAGGCTAGTAAAACACAATGTTAATTACTCATTATAAATGTAGGTTAGTAAAACATAATGTTAATTACTCATTATAAATGTATGTTAGTAAAACATAATGTTAATTACTCATTATAAATGTAGGTTAGTAAAACATAATGTTAATTACTCATTATAAATGTAGGTTAGTAAAACATAATGTTAACTACTCATTATAAATGTATGTTAGTAAAAAATTATGATATTAGAACAGTGAAATCTGACCATGAGCATAAAGACACCACAATCACTGCTTTATGGTTCCAGGAAGTCCCTGTTTCAAGAGTTAACACTTACAGTTACAAAATATACAACAAAATATTTATGGTTCGGCAGATGGGGGCATGGTGGCAGGTAGCCTAGTGGTTAGAGTGGAGGGGTGGCAGGTAGCCTAGTGGTTAGAGTGGAGGGGTGGCAGGTAGCCTAGTGGTTAGAGTGTTGGGGGTGGCAGGTAGCCTAGTGGTTAGAGTGGAGGGGTGGCAGGTAGCCTAGTGGTTAGAGTGGAGGGGTGGCAGGTAGCCTAGTGGTTAGAGTGGAGGGGCGGCAGGTAGCCTAGTGGTTAGAGTGGAGGGGCGGCAGGTAGCCTAGTGGTTAGAGTGGAGGGGTGGCAGGTAGCCTAGTGGTTAGAGTGGAGGGGTGGCAGGTAGCCTAGTGGTTAGAGTGGAGCGGTGGCAGGTAGCCTAGTGGTTAGAGTGGAGGGGTGGAAGGTAGCCTAGTGGTTAGAGTGGAGGGGTGGCAGGTAGCCTAGTGGTTAGAGTGGAGGGGTGGCAGGTAGCCTAGTGGTTAGAGTGGAGGGGTGGCAGGTAGTCTAGTGGTTAGAGTGTTGGGGGTGGCAGGTAGTCTAGTGGTTAGAGTGGAGGGGGTGGCAGGTAGCCTAGTGGTTAGAGTGTAGAGGCGGCAGGTAGCCTAGTGGTTAGAGTGGAGGGGTGGCAGGTAGCCTAGTGGTTAGAGTGGAGGGGTGGCAGGTAGCCTAGTGGTTAGAGTGGAGGGGTGGCAGGTAGCCTAGTGGTTAGAGTGGAGCGGTGGCAGGTAGTCTAGTGGTTAGAGTGGAGGGGTGGCAGGTAGACTAGTGGTTAGACTGGAGGGGTGGCAGGTAGCCTAGTGGTTAGAGTGGAGGGGTGGCAGGTAGTCTAGTGGTTAGAGTGTTGGGGGTGGCAGGTAGTCTAGTGGTTAGAGTGGAGCGGTGGCAGGTAGTCTAGTGGTTAGAGTGGAGGGGTGGCAGGTAGCCTAGTGGTTAGAGTGTTGGGGGTGGCAGGTAGTCTAGTGGTTAGAGTGGAGGGGGTGGCAGGTAGTCTAGTGGTTAGAGTGGAGGGGTGGCAGGTAGTCTAGTGGTTAGAGTGGAGGGGTGGCAGGTAGCCTAGTGGTTAGAGTGGAGGGGGTGGCAGGTAGTCTAGTGGTTAGAGTGGAGGGGTGGCAGGTAGCCTAGTGGTTAGAGTGGAGGGGGTGGCAGGTAGTCTAGTGGTTAGAGTGGAGGGGTGGCAGGTAGCCTAGTGGTTAGAGTGGAGGGGGTGGCAGGTAGCCTAGTGGTTAGAGTGGAGGGGAGGCAGGTAGCCTAGTGGTTAGAGTGGAGGGGGTGGCAGGTAGCCTAGTGGTTAGAGTGGAGGGGTGGCAGGTAGTGTAGTGGTTAGAGTGTTGGGGGTGGCAGGTAGTCTAGTGGTTAGAGTGGAGCGGTGGCAGGTAGTCTAGTGGTTAGAGTGGAGGGGTGGCAGGTAGCCTAGTGGTTAGAGTGTTGGGGGTGGCAGTTAGTCTAGTGGTTAGAGTGGAGGGGGTGGCAGGTAGTCTAGTGGTTAGAGTGGAGGGGTGGCAGGTAGTCTAGTGGTTAGAGTGGAGGGGTGGCAGGTAGCCTAGTGGTTAGAGTGGAGGGGGTGGCAGGTAGTCTAGTGGTTAGAGTGGAGGGGTGGCAGGTAGCCTAGTGGTTAGAGTGGAGGGGGTGGCAGGTAGTCTAGTGGTTAGAGTGGAGGGGTGGCAGGTAGCCTAGTGGTTAGAGTGGAGGGGGTGGCAGGTAGCCTAGTGGTTAGAGTGGAGGGGTGGCAGGTAGCCTAGTGGTTAGAGTGGAGGGGCGGCAGGTAGCCTAGTGGTTAGAGTGGAGGGGCGGCAGGTAGCCTAGTGGTTAGAGTGGAGGGGTGGCAGGTAGCCTAGTGGTTAGAGTGGAGGGGTGGCAGGTAGCCTAGTGGTTAGAGTGGAGCGGTGGCAGGTAGCCTAGTGGTTAGAGTGGAGGGGTGGAAGGTAGCCTAGTGGTTAGAGTGGAGGGGTGGCAGGTAGCCTAGTGGTTAGAGTGGAGGGGTGGCAGGTAGCCTAGTGGTTAGAGTGGAGGGGGTGGCAGGTAGCCTAGTGGTTAGAGTGGAGGGGTGGCAGGTAGCCTAGTGGTTAGAGTGGAGGGGTGGCAGGTAGCCTAGTGGTTAGAGTGGAGGGGTGGCAGGTAGTCTAGTGGTTAGAGTGTTGGGGGTGGCAGGTAGTCTAGTGGTTAGAGTGGAGGGGGTGGCAGGTAGCCTAGTGGTTAGAGTGTAGAGGCGGCAGGTAGCCTAGTGGTTAGAGTGGAGGGGTGGCAGGTAGCCTAGTGGTTTGAGTGGAGGGGTGGCAGGTAGCCTAGTGGTTAGAGTGGAGGGGTGGCAGGTAGCCTAGTTGTTAGAGTGGAGGGGTGGCAGGTAGCCTAGTGGTTAGAGTGGAGGGGTGGCAGGTAGCCTAGTGGTTAGAGTGGAGGGGTGGCAGGTAGTCTAGTGGTTAGAGTGTTGGGGGTGGCAGGTAGTCTAGTGGTTAGAGTGGAGCGGTGGCAGGTAGTCTAGTGGTTAGAGTGGAGGGGTGGCAGGTAGCCTAGTGGTTAGAGTGGAGGGGTGGCAGGTAGCCTAGTGGTTAGAGTGGAGGGGTGGCAGGTAGTCTAGTGGTTAGAGTGTTGGGGGTGGCAGGTAGTCTAGTGGTTAGAGTGGAGCGGTGGCAGGTAGTCTAGTGGTTAGAGTGGAGGGGTGGCAGGTAGCCTAGTGGTTAGAGTGTTGGGGGTGGCAGGTAGTCTAGTGGTTAGAGTGGAGGGGGTGGCAGGTAGTCTAGTGGTTAGAGTGGAGGGGTGGCAGGTAGTCTAGTGGTTAGAGTGGAGGGGTGGCAGGTAGCCTAGTGGTTAGAGTGGAGGGGGTGGCAGGTAGTCTAGTGGTTAGAGTGGAGGGGTGGCAGGTAGCCTAGTGGTTAGAGTGGAGGGGGTGGCAGGTAGTCTAGTGGTTAGAGTGGAGGGGTGGCAGGTAGCCTAGTGGTTAGAGTGGAGGTGGTGGCAGGTAGCCTAGTGGTTAGAGTGGAGGGGTGGCAGGTAGCCTAGTGGTTAGAGTGGAGGGGGTGGCAGGTAGCCTAGTGGTTAGAGTGGAGGGGTGGCAGGTAGCCTAGTGGTTAGAGTGGAGGGGGTGGCAGGTAGCCTAGTGGTTAGAGTGGAGGGGTGGCAGGTAGCCTAGTGGTTAGAGTGGAGGGGTGGCAGGTAGCCTAGTGGTTAGAGTGGAGGGGTGGCAGGTAGCCTAGTGGTTAGAGTGGAGGGGTGGCAGGTAGTCTAGTGGTTAGAGTGTTGGGGGTGGCAGGTAGTCTAGTGGTTAGAGTGGAGGGGGTGGCAGGTAGCCTAGTGGTTAGAGTGTAGAGGCGGCAGGTAGCCTAGTGGTTAGAGTGGAGGGGTGGCAGGTAGCCTAGTGGTTAGAGTGGAGGGGTGGCAGGTAGCCTAGTGGTTAGAGTGGAGGGGTGGCAGGTAGCCTAGTGGTTAGAGTGGAGGGGTGGCAGGTAGCCTAGTGGTTAGAGTGGAGGGGTGGCAGGTAGCCTAGTGGTTAGAGTGGAGGGGTGGCAGGTAGCCTAGTGGTTAGAGTGGAGGGGTGGCAGGTAGTCTAGTGGTTAGAGTGTTGGGGGTGGCAGGTAGTCTAGTGGTTAGAGTGGAGCGGTGGCAGGTAGTCTAGTGGTTAGAGTGGAGGGGTGGCAGGTAGACTAGTGGTTAGACTGGAGGGGTGGCAGGTAGCCTAGTGGTTAGAGTGGAGGGGTGGCAGGTAGTCTAGTGGTTAGAGTGTTGGGGGTGGCAGGTAGTCTAGTGGTTAGAGTGGAGCGGTGGCAGGTAGTCTAGTGGTTAGAGTGGAGGGGTGGAAGGTAGCCTAGTGGTTAGAGTGGAGGGGTGGCAGGTAGCCTAGTGGTTAGAGTGGAGGGGTGGCAGGTAGCCTAGTGGTTAGAGTGGAGGGGGTGGCAGGTAGCCTAGTGGTTAGAGTGGAGGGGTGGCAGGTAGCCTAGTGGTTAGAGTGGAGGGGTGGCAGGTAGCCTAGTGGTTAGAGTGGAGGGGTGGCAGGTAGCCTAGTGGTTAGAGTGGAGGGGTGGCAGGTAGTCTAGTGGTTAGAGTGTTGGGGGTGGCAGGTAGTCTAGTGGTTAGAGTGGAGGGGGTGGCAGGTAGCCTAGTGGTTAGAGTGTAGAGGCGGCAGGTAGCCTAGTGGTTAGAGTGGAGGGGTGGCAGGTAGCCTAGTGGTTTGAGTGGAGGGGTGGCAGGTAGCCTAGTGGTTAGAGTGGAGGGGTGGCAGGTAGCCTAGTTGTTAGAGTGGAGGGGTGGCAGGTAGCCTAGTGGTTAGAGTGGAGGGGTGGCAGGTAGCCTAGTGGTTAGAGTGGAGGGGTGGCAGGTAGTCTAGTGGTTAGAGTGTTGGGGGTGGCAGGTAGTCTAGTGGTTAGAGTGGAGCGGTGGCAGGTAGTCTAGTGGTTAGAGTGGAGGGGTGGCAGGTAGCCTAGTGGTTAGAGTGGAGGGGTGGCAGGTAGCCTAGTGGTTAGAGTGGAGGGGTGGCAGGTAGTCTAGTGGTTAGAGTGTTGGGGGTGGCAGGTAGTCTAGTGGTTAGAGTGGAGCGGTGGCAGGTAGTCTAGTGGTTAGAGTGGAGGGGTGGCAGGTAGCCTAGTGGTTAGAGTGTTGGGGGTGGCAGGTAGTCTAGTGGTTAGAGTGGAGGGGGTGGCAGGTAGTCTAGTGGTTAGAGTGGAGGGGTGGCAGGTAGTCTAGTGGTTAGAGTGGAGGGGTGGCAGGTAGCCTAGTGGTTAGAGTGGAGGGGGTGGCAGGTAGTCTAGTGGTTAGAGTGGAGGGGTTGCAGGTAGCCTAGTGGTTAGAGTGGAGGGGGTGGCAGGTAGTCTAGTGGTTAGAGTGGAGGGGTGGCAGGTAGCCTAGTGGTTAGAGTGGAGGGGGTGGCAGGTAGCCTAGTGGTTAGAGTGGAGGGGTGGCAGGTAGCCTAGTGGTTAGAGTGGAGGGGGTGGCAGGTAGCCTAGTGGTTAGAGTGGAGGGGTGGCAGGTAGCCTAGTGGTTAGAGTGGAGGGGGTGGCAGGTAGCCTAGTGGTTAGAGTGGAGGGGTGGCAGGTAGCCTAGTGGTTAGAGTGGAGGGGTGGCAGGTAGCCTAGTGGTTAGAGTGGAGGGGTGGCAGGTAGCCTAGTGGTTAGAGTGGAGGGGTGGCAGGTAGTCTAGTGGTTAGAGTGTTGGGGGTGGCAGGTAGTCTAGTGGTTAGAGTGGAGGGGGTGGCAGGTAGCCTAGTGGTTAGAGTGTAGAGGCGACAGGTAGCCTAGTGGTTAGAGTGGAGGGGTGGCAGGTAGCCTAGTGGTTAGAGTGGAGGGGTGGCAGGTAGCCTAGTGGTTAGAGTGGAGGGGTGGCAGGTAGCCTAGTGGTTAGAGTGGAGGGGTGGCAGGTAGCCTAGTGGTTAGAGTGGAGGGGTGGCAGGTAGCCTAGTGGTTAGAGTGGAGGGGTGGCAGGTAGCCTAGTGGTTAGAGTGGAGGGGTGGCAGGTAGTCTAGTGGTTAGAGTGTTGGGGGTGGCAGGTAGTCTAGTGGTTAGAGTGGAGCGGTGGCAGGTAGTCTAGTGGTTAGAGTGGAGGGGTGGCAGGTAGACTAGTGGTTAGACTGGAGGGGTGGCAGGTAGCCTAGTGGTTAGAGTGGAGGGGTGGCAGGTAGTCTAGTGGTTAGAGTGTTGGGGGTGGCAGGTAGTCTAGTGGTTAGAGTGGAGCGGTGGCAGGTAGTCTAGTGGTTAGAGTGGAGGGGTGGCAGGTAGCCTAGTGGTTAGAGTGTTGGGGGTGGCAGGTAGTCTAGTGGTTAGAGTGGAGGGGGTGGCAGGTAGTCTAGTGGTTAGAGTGGAGGGGTGGCAGGTAGTCTAGTGGTTAGAGTGGAGGGGTGGCAGGTAGCCTAGTGGTTAGAGTGGAGGGGGTGGCAGGTAGTCTAGTGGTTAGAGTGGAGGGGTGGCAGGTAGCCTAGTGGTTAGAGTGGAGGGGGTGGCAGGTAGTCTAGTGGTTAGAGTGGAGGGGTGGCAGGTAGCCTAGTGGTTAGAGTGGAGGGGGTGGCAGGTAGCCTAGTGGTTAGAGTGGAGGGGTGGCAGGTAGCCTAGTGGTTAGAGTGGAGGGGGTGGCAGGTAGCCTAGTGGTTAGAGTGGAGGGGTGGCAGGTAGCCTAGTGGTTAGAGTGTTGGGGGTGGCAGGTAGTCTAGTGGTTAGAGTGGAGCGGTGGCAGGTAGTCTAGTGGTTAGAGTGGAGGGGTGGCAGGTAGCCTAGTGGTTAGAGTGTTGGGGGTGGCAGTTAGTCTAGTGGTTAGAGTGGAGGGGGTGGCAGGTAGTCTAGTGGTTAGAGTGGAGGGGTGGCAGGTAGTCTAGTGGTTAGAGTGGAGGGGTGGCAGGTAGCCTAGTGGTTAGAGTGGAGGGGGTGGCAGGTAGTCTAGTGGTTAGAGTGGAGGGGTGGCAGGTAGCCTAGTGGTTAGAGTGGAGGGGGTGGCAGGTAGTCTAGTGGTTAGAGTGGAGGGGTGGCAGGTAGCCTAGTGGTTAGAGTGGAGGGGGTGGCAGGTAGCCTAGTGGTTAGAGTGGAGGGGTGGCAGGTAGCCTAGTGGTTAGAGTGGAGGGGCGGCAGGTAGCCTAGTGGTTAGAGTGGAGGGGCGGCAGGTAGCCTAGTGGTTAGAGTGGAGGGGTGGCAGGTAGCCTAGTGGTTAGAGTGGAGGGGTGGCAGGTAGCCTAGTGGTTAGAGTGGAGCGGTGGCAGGTAGCCTAGTGGTTAGAGTGGAGCGGTGGCAGGTAGCCTAGTGGTTAGAGTGGAGGGGTGGAAGGTAGCCTAGTGGTTAGAGTGGAGGGGTGGCAGGTAGCCTAGTGGTTAGAGTGGAGGGGTGGCAGGTAGCCTAGTGGTTAGAGTGGAGGGGGTGGCAGGTAGCCTAGTGGTTAGAGTGGAGGGGTGGCAGGTAGCCTAGTGGTTAGAGTGGAGGGGTGGCAGGTAGCCTAGTGGTTAGAGTGGAGGGGTGGCAGGTAGCCTAGTGGTTAGAGTGGAGGGGTGGCAGGTAGTCTAGTGGTTAGAGTGTTGGGGGTGGCAGGTAGTCTAGTGGTTAGAGTGGAGGGGGTGGCAGGTAGCCTAGTGGTTAGAGTGTAGAGGCGGCAGGTAGCCTAGTGGTTAGAGTGGAGGGGTGGCAGGTAGCCTAGTGGTTTGAGTGGAGGGGTGGCAGGTAGCCTAGTGGTTAGAGTGGAGGGGTGGCAGGTAGCCTAGTGGTTAGAGTGGAGGGGTGGCAGGTAGCCTAGTGGTTAGAGTGGAGGGGTGGCAGGTAGCCTAGTGGTTAGAGTGGAGGGGTGGCAGGTAGTCTAGTGGTTAGAGTGTTGGGGGTGGCAGGTAGTCTAGTGGTTAGAGTGGAGCGGTGGCAGGTAGTCTAGTGGTTAGAGTGGAGGGGTGGCAGGTAGCCTAGTGGTTAGAGTGGAGGGGTGGCAGGTAGCCTAGTGGTTAGAGTGGAGGGGTGGCAGGTAGTCTAGTGGTTAGAGTGGAGGGGGTGGCAGGTAGTCTAGTGGTTAGAGTGGAGGGGTGGCAGGTAGCCTAGTGGTTAGAGTGGAGGGGGTGGCAGGTAGTCTAGTGGTTAGAGTGGAGGGGTGGCAGGTAGCCTAGTGGTTAGAGTGGAGGGGGTGGCAGGTAGTCTAGTCGTTAGAGTGGAGGGGTGGCAGGTAGCCTAGTGGTTAGAGTGGAGGGGGTGGCAGGTAGCCTAGTGGTTAGAGTGGAGGGGTGGCAGGTAGCCTAGTGGTTAGAGTGGAGGGGGTGGCAGGTAGCCTAGTGGTTAGAGTGGAGGGGTGGCAGGTAGTGTAGTGGTTAGAGTGTTGGGGGTGGCAGGTAGTCTAGTGGTTAGAGTGGAGCGGTGGCAGGTAGTCTAGTGGTTAGAGTGGAGGGGGTGGCAGGTAGCCTAGTGGTTAGAGTGGAGGGGGTGGCAGGTAGTCTAGTGGTTAGAGTGGAGGGGTGGCAGGTAGCCTAGTGGTTAGAGTGGAGGGGGTGGCAGGTAGCCTAGTGGTTAGAGTGGAGGGGTGGCAGGTAGCCTAGTGGTTAGAGTGGAGGGGTGGCAGGTAGCCTAGTGGTTAGAGTGGAGGGGTGGCAGGTAGTCTAGTGGTTAGAGTGTTGGGGGTGGCAGGTAGTCTAGTGGTTAGAGTGGAGCGGTGGCAGGTAGTCTAGTGGTTAGAGTGGAGGGGTGGCAGGTAGCCTAGTGGTTAGAGTGTTGGGGGTGGCAGGTAGTCTAGTGGTTAGAGTGGAGGGGGTGGCAGGTAGTCTAGTGGTTAGAGTGGAGGGGTGGCAGGTAGTCTAGTGGTTAGAGTGGAGGGGTGGCAGGTAGCCTAGTGGTTAGAGTGGAGGGGGTGGCAGGTAGTCTAGTGGTTAGAGTGGAGGGGTGGCAGGTAGCCTAGTGGTTAGAGTGGAGGGGGTGGCAGGTAGTCTAGTGGTTAGAGTGGAGGGGTGGCAGGTAGCCTAGTGGTTAGAGTGGAGGGGTGGCAGGTAGCCTAGTGGTTAGAGTGGAGGGGTGGCAGGTAGCCTAGTGGTTAGAGTGGAGGGGTGGCAGGTAGCCTAGTGGTTAGAGTGGAGGGGGTGGCAGGTAGCCTAGTGGTTAGAGTGGAGGGGTGGCAGGTAGCCTAGTGGTTAGAGTGGAGGGGTGGCAGGTAGTCTAGTGGTTAGAGTGGAGGGGGTGGCAGGTAGCCTAGTGGTTAGAGTGGAGGGGTGGCAGGTAGTCTAGTGGTTAGAGTGGAGGGGTGGCAGGTAGCCTAGTGGTTAGAGTGGAGGGGTGGCAGGTAGCCTAGTGGTTAGAGTGGAGGGGGTGGCAGGTAGCCTAGTGGTTAGAGTGGAGGGGTGGCAGGTAGTCTAGTGGTTAGAGTGTTGGGGGTGGCAGGTAGTCTAGTGGTTAGAGTGGAGCGGTGGCAGGTAGTCTAGTGGTTAGAGTGGAGGGGTGGCAGGTAGCCTAGTGGTTAGAGTGTTGGGGGTGGCAGGTAGTCTAGTGGTTAGAGTGGAGGGGGTGGCAGGTAGTCTAGTGGTTAGAGTGGAGGGGTGGCAGGTAGTCTAGTGGTTAGAGTGGAGGGGTGGCAGGTAGCCTAGTGGTTAGAGTGGAGGGGGTGGCAGGTAGTCTAGTGGTTAGAGTGGAGGGGTGGCAGGTAGCCTAGTGGTTAGAGTGGAGGGGGTGGCAGGTAGTCTAGTGGTTAGAGTGGATTGGTGGCAGGTAGCCTAGTGGTTAGAGTGGAGGGGGTGGCAGGTAGCCTAGTGGTTAGAGTGGAGGGGTGGCAGGTAGCCTAGTGGTTAGAGTGGAGGGGTGGCAGGTAGCCTAGTGGTTAGAGTGGAGGGGTGGCAGGTAGTCTAGTGGTTAGAGTGGAGGGGGTGGCAGGTAGCCTAGTGGTTAGAGTGGAGGGGTGGCAGGTAGTCTAGTGGTTAGAGTGGAGGGGGTGGCAGGTAGCCTAGTGGTTAGAGTGGAGGGGGTGGCAGGTAGTCTAGTGGTTAGAGTGGAGGGGGTGGCAGGTAGCCTAGTGGTTAGAGTGGAGGGGTGGCAGGTAGTCTAGTGGTTAGAGTGGAGGGGGTGGCAGGTAGCCTAGTGGTTAGAGTGGAGGGGGTGGCAGGTAGTCTAGTGGTTAGAGTGGAGGGGTGGCAGGTAGCCTAGTGGTTAGAGTGGAGGGGGTGGCAGGTAGCCTAGTGGTTAGAGTGGAGGGGTGGCAGGTAGCCTAGTGGTTAGAGTGGAGGGGTGGCAGGTAGTCTAGTGGTTAGAGTGGAGGGGTGGCAGGTAGCCTAGTGGTTAGAGTGGAGGGGGTGGCAGGTAGCCTAGTGGTTAGAGTGGAGGGGGTGGCAGGTAGTCTAGTCGTTAGAGTGGAGGGGTGGCAGGTAGCCTAGTGGTTAGAGTGGAGGGGGTGGCAGGTAGCCTAGTGGTTAGAGTGGAGGGGTGGCAGGTAGCCTAGTGGTTAGAGTGGAGGGGGTGGCAGGTAGCCTAGTGGTTAGAGTGGAGGGGTGGCAGGTAGTGTAGTGGTTAGAGTGTTGGGGGTGGCAGGTAGTCTAGTGGTTAGAGTGGAGCGGTGGCAGGTAGTCTAGTGGTTAGAGTGGAGGGGGTGGCAGGTAGCCTAGTGGTTAGAGTGGAGGGGGTGGCAGGTAGTCTAGTGGTTAGAGTGGAGGGGTGGCAGGTAGCCTAGTGGTTAGAGTGGAGGGGGTGGCAGGTAGCCTAGTGGTTAGAGTGGAGGGGTGGCAGGTAGCCTAGTGGTTAGAGTGGAGGGGTGGCAGGTAGCCTAGTGGTTAGAGTGGAGGGGTGGCAGGTAGTCTAGTGGTTAGAGTGTTGGGGGTGGCAGGTAGTCTAGTGGTTAGAGTGGAGCGGTGGCAGGTAGTCTAGTGGTTAGAGTGGAGGGGTGGCAGGTAGCCTAGTGGTTAGAGTGTTGGGGGTGGCAGGTAGTCTAGTGGTTAGAGTGGAGGGGGTGGCAGGTAGTCTAGTGGTTAGAGTGGAGGGGTGGCAGGTAGTCTAGTGGTTAGAGTGGAGGGGTGGCAGGTAGCCTAGTGGTTAGAGTGGAGGGGGTGGCAGGTAGTCTAGTGGTTAGAGTGGAGGGGTGGCAGGTAGCCTAGTGGTTAGAGTGGAGGGGGTGGCAGGTAGTCTAGTGGTTAGAGTGGAGGGGTGGCAGGTAGCCTAGTGGTTAGAGTGGAGGGGTGGCAGGTAGCCTAGTGGTTAGAGTGGAGGGGTGGCAGGTAGCCTAGTGGTTAGAGTGGAGGGGTGGCAGGTAGCCTAGTGGTTAGAGTGGAGGGGGTGGCAGGTAGCCTAGTGGTTAGAGTGGAGGGGTGGCAGGTAGCCTAGTGGTTAGAGTGGAGGGGTGGCAGGTAGCCTAGTGGTTAGAGTGGAGGGGTGGCAGGTAGCCTAGTGGTTAGAGTGGAGGGGGTGGCAGGTAGCCTAGTGGTTAGAGTGGAGGGGTGGCAGGTAGTCTAGTGGTTAGAGTGTTGGGGGTGGCAGGTAGTCTAGTGGTTAGAGTGGAGCGGTGGCAGGTAGTCTAGTGGTTAGAGTGGAGGGGTGGCAGGTAGCCTAGTGGTTAGAGTGTTGGGGGTGGCAGGTAGTCTAGTGGTTAGAGTGGAGGGGGTGGCAGGTAGTCTAGTGGTTAGAGTGGAGGGGTGGCAGGTAGTCTAGTGGTTAGAGTGGAGGGGTGGCAGGTAGCCTAGTGGTTAGAGTGGAGGGGGTGGCAGGTAGTCTAGTGGTTAGAGTGGAGGGGTGGCAGGTAGCCTAGTGGTTAGAGTGGAGGGGGTGGCAGGTAGTCTAGTGGTTAGATTGGATTGGTGGCAGGTAGCCTAGTGGTTAGAGTGGAGGGGGTGGCAGGTAGCCTAGTGGTTAGAGTGGAGGGGTGGCAGGTAGCCTAGTGGTTAGAGTGGAGGGGTGGCAGGTAGCCTAGTGGTTAGAGTGGAGGGGTGGCAGGTAGTCTAGTGGTTAGAGTGGAGGGGGTGGCAGGTAGCCTAGTGGTTAGAGTGGAGGGGTGGCAGGTAGTCTAGTGGTTAGAGTGGAGGGGGTGGCAGGTAGCCTAGTGGTTAGAGTGGAGGGGGTGGCAGGTAGTCTAGTGGTTAGAGTGGAGGGGGTGGCAGGTAGCCTAGTGGTTAGAGTGGAGGGGTGGCAGGTAGTCTAGTGGTTAGAGTGGAGGGGGTGGCAGGTAGCCTAGTGGTTAGAGTGGAGGGGGTGGCAGGTAGTCTAGTGGTTAGAGTGGAGGGGTGGCAGGTAGCCTAGTGGTTAGAGTGGAGGGGGTGGCAGGTAGCCTAGTGGTTAGAGTGGAGGGGTGGCAGGTAGCCTAGTGGTTAGAGTGGAGGGGTGGCAGGTAGTCTAGTGGTTAGAGTGGAGGGGTGGCAGGTAGCCTAGTGGTTAGAGTGGAGGGGGTGGCAGGTAGCCTAGTGGTTAGAGTGGAGGGGGTGGCAGGTAGTCTAGTCGTTAGAGTGGAGGGGTGGCAGGTAGCCTAGTGGTTAGAGTGGAGGGGGTGGCAGGTAGCCTAGTGGTTAGAGTGGAGGGGTGGCAGGTAGCCTAGTGGTTAGAGTGGAGGGGGTGGCAGGTAGCCTAGTGGTTAGAGTGGAGGGGTGGCAGGTAGTGTAGTGGTTAGAGTGTTGGGGGTGGCAGGTAGTCTAGTGGTTAGAGTGGAGCGGTGGCAGGTAGTCTAGTGGTTAGAGTGGAGGGGGTGGCAGGTAGCCTAGTGGTTAGAGTGGAGGGGGTGGCAGGTAGTCTAGTGGTTAGAGTGGAGGGGTGGCAGGTAGCCTAGTGGTTAGAGTGGAGGGGGTGGCAGGTAGCCTAGTGGTTAGAGTGGAGAGGTGGCAGGTAGCCTAGTGGTTAGAGTGGAGGGGTGGCAGGTAGCCTAGTGGTTAGAGTGGAGGGGTGGCAGGTAGTCTAGTGGTTAGAGTGTTGGGGGTGGCAGGTAGTCTAGTGGTTAGAGTGGAGCGGTGGCAGGTAGTCTAGTGGTTAGAGTGGAGGGGTGGCAGGTAGCCTAGTGGTTAGAGTGTTGGGGGTTGCAGGTAGTCTAGTGGTTAGAGTGGAGGGGGTGGCAGGTAGTCTAGTGGTTAGAGTGGAGGGGTGGCAGGTAGTCTAGTGGTTAGAGTGGAGGGGTGGCAGGTAGCCTAGTGGTTAGAGTGGAGGGGGTGGCAGGTAGTCTAGTGGTTAGAGTGGAGGGGTGGCAGGTAGCCTAGTGGTTAGAGTGGAGGGGGTGGCAGGTAGTCTAGTGGTTAGAGTGGAGGGGTGGCAGGTAGCCTAGTGGTTAGAGTGGAGGGGTGGCAGGTAGCCTAGTGGTTAGAGTGGAGGGGTGGCAGGTAGCCTAGTGGTTAGAGTGGAGGGGTGGCAGGTAGCCTAGTGGTTAGAGTGGAGGGGGTGGCAGGTAGCCTAGTGGTTAGAGTGGAGGGGTGGCAGGTAGCCTAGTGGTTAGAGTGGAGGGGTGGCAGGTAGTCTAGTGGTTAGAGTGGAGGGGGTGGCAGGTAGCCTAGTGGTTAGAGTGGAGGGGTGGCAGGTAGTCTAGTGGTTAGAGTGGAGGGGTGGCAGGTAGCCTAGTGGTTAGAGTGGAGGGGTGGCAGGTAGCCTAGTGGTTAGAGTGGAGGGGGTGGCAGGTAGCCTAGTGGTTAGAGTGGAGGGGTGGCAGGTAGTCTAGTGGTTAGAGTGTTGGGGGTGGCAGGTAGTCTAGTGGTTAGAGTGGAGCGGTGGCAGGTAGTCTAGTGGTTAGAGTGGAGGGGTGGCAGGTAGCCTAGTGGTTAGAGTGTTGGGGGTGGCAGGTAGTCTAGTGGTTAGAGTGGAGGGGGTGGCAGGTAGTCTAGTGGTTAGAGTGGAGGGGTGGCAGGTAGTCTAGTGGTTAGAGTGGAGGGGTGGCAGGTAGCCTAGTGGTTAGAGTGGAGGGGGTGGCAGGTAGTCTAGTGGTTAGAGTGGAGGGGTGGCAGGTAGCCTAGTGGTTAGAGTGGAGGGGGTGGCAGGTAGTCTAGTGGTTAGAGTGGATTGGTGGCAGGTAGCCTAGTGGTTAGAGTGGAGGGGGTGGCAGGTAGCCTAGTGGTTAGAGTGGAGGGGTGGCAGGTAGCCTAGTGGTTAGAGTGGAGGGGTGGCAGGTAGCCTAGTGGTTAGAGTGGAGGGGGTGGCAGGTAGCCTAGTGGTTAGAGTGGAGGGGTGGCAGGTAGCCTAGTGGTTAGAGTGGAGGGGTGGCAGGTAGTCTAGTGGTTAGAGTGGAGG
Source organism: Salmo salar (assembly GCF_965601325.2). Lineage (NCBI taxonomy): Eukaryota > Metazoa > Chordata > Actinopteri > Salmoniformes > Salmonidae > Salmo > Salmo salar. Next base: position 1,795,206 of record NW_027675323.1, on the reverse strand, counting down.
GGTGGCAGGTAGCCTAGTGGTTAGAGTGGAGGGGGTGGCAGGTAGCCTAATGGTTAGAGTGGAGGTGTGGCAGGTAGCCTAGTGGTTAGAGTGGAGGGGTGGCAGGTAGTCTAGTGGTTAGAGTGGAGGGGGTGGCAGGTAGCCTAGTGGTTAGAGTGGAGGGGTGGCAGGTAGTCTAGTGGTTAGAGTGGAGGGGGTGGCAGGTAGCCTAGTGGTTAGAGTGGAGGGGGTGGCAGGTAGCCTAGTGGTTAGAGTGGAGGGGTGGCAGGTAGCCTAGTGGTTAGAGTGGAGGGGTGGCAGGTAGTCTAGTGGTTAGAGTGGAGGGGTGGCAGGTAGCCTAGTGGTTAGAGTGGAGGGGGTGGCAGGTAGCCTAGTGGTTAGAGTGGAGGGGTGGCAGGTAGCCTAGTGGTTAGAGTGGAGGGGTGGCAGGTTGTCTAGTGGTTAGAGTGGAGGGGGTGGCAAGTAGCCTAGTGGTTAGAGTGGAGGGGTGGCAGGTAGTCTAGTGGTTAGAGTGGAGGGGGTGGCAGGTAGCCTAGTGGTTAGAGTGGAGGGGTGGCAGGTAGCCTAGTGGTTAGAGTGGAGGGGTGGCAGGTAGTCTAGTGGTTAGAGTGGAGGGGAGACAGGTAGTCTAGTGGTTAGAGTGGAGGGGTGGCAGGTAGTCTAGTGGTTAGAGTGGAGGGGTGGCAGGTAGCCTAGTGGTTAGAGTGGAGGGGGTGGCAGGTAGCCTAGTGGTTAGAGTGTTGGGGGTGGCAGGTAGCCTAGTGGTTAGAGTGGAGGGGTGGCAGGTAGCCTATTGGTTAGAGTGGAGGGGGTGGCAGGTAGCCTAGTGGTTAGAGTGGAGGGGGTGGCAGGTAGCCTAGTGGTTAGAGTGTTGGGGGTGGCAGGTAGCCTAGTGGTTAGAGTGGAGGGGTGGCAGGTAGCCTAGTGGTTAGAGTGGAGGGGTGGCAGGTAGCCTAGTGGTTAGAGTGGAGGGGGTGGCAGGTAGCCTAGTGGTTAGAGTGGAGGGGTGGCAGGTAGCCTAGTGGTTAGAGTGGAGGGGTGGCAGGTAGTCTAGTGGTTAGAGTGGAGGGGGTGGCAGGTAGCCTAGTGGTTAGATTGGAGGGGTGGCAGGTAGTCTAGTGGTTAGAGTGGAGGGGGTGGCAGGTAGCCTAGTGGTTAGAGTGGAGGGGTGGCAGGTAGCCTAGTGGTTAGAGTGGAGGGGTGGCAGGTAGTCTAGTGGTTAGAGTGGAGGGGAGACAGGTAGTCTAGTGGTTAGAGTGGAGGGGTGGCAGGTAGTCTAGTGGTTAGAGTGGAGGGGTGGCAGGTAGCCTAGTGGTTAGAGTGGAGGGTGTGGCAGGTAGTCTAGTGGTTAGAGTGGAGGGGTGGCAGGTAGTCTAGTGGTTAGAGTGTTGGGGGTGGCAGGTAGTCTAGTGGTTACAGTGGAGGGGTGGCAGGTAGTCTAGTGGTTAGAGTGGAGGGGTGGCAGGTAGTCTAGTGGTTAGAGTGGAGGGGTGGCAGGTAGTCTAGTGGTTAGAGTGGAGGGGGTGGCAGGTAGCCTAGTGGTTAGAGTGGAGGGGGTGGCAGGTAGTCTAGTGGTTAGAGTGGAGGGGGTGGCAGGTAGCCTAGTGGTTAGAGTGGAGGGGGTGGCAGGTAGCCTAGTGGTTAGAGTGGAGGGGGTGGCAGGTAGTCTAGTGGTTAGAGTGGAGGGACAGCAGGTAGCCTAGTGGTTAGAGTGGAGGGGTGGCAGGTAGCCTAGTGGTTAGAGTGGAGGGGTGGCAGGTAGCCTAGTTGTTAGAGTGGAGGGGCTGCAGGTAGCCTAGTGGTTAGAGTGGAGGGGTGGCAGGTAGCCTAGTGGTTAGAGTGGAGGGGTGGCAGGTAGCCTAGTGGTTAGAGTGTTGGGCCAGTAACTGAAAGGTTGCTAGATTGAATCCCCAAGCAGACAAGGTAAAAATATGTTGTTATGCCCCTGAACAAGGCAGTTAACCCACTGTTCCTAGGCCGTCATTGTAAATAAGAATTTGTTCTTAACTGACTTGCCTTGTTAAATAAAGGTACAATTATTATTTTTTACATCAACAGAGCATGTGATTCTGCAGAGAGTAGACATCATCTGTAACAAACATGCAGAGAACACTATAAACAAGGTTAATGTCACATGACCAGAAAAAATAAATAGATTAGATCCTGCAACCATGGAGAGGTAAATACTTGTCTATTTATGGAAAAATGCCCTGATTAACTCCTTAGTCTTATCTCGGTTTATGCCCCTGCTACTCCTGATGATTTGTTTTTCAAATCCAATGAGCAAAAAATATTTTCTTTATCTGGGATGCTAAACCAGACAAAATAAAGCGTGACTATCTATATAATGAATATGATTTGGGTGGGTCGAGATGATTAAATATAAAAGCACTAAACCTCTCTCTAAAAGCTTCACTTATTCAACAGTTTTACTTGAACCCTAAATGGTTCTCCAGTAGATTACTAAGAAAAGCTCATCCATTGTTTAAAAATGGCCTTTTTGCCTTTTTGCAGATTGCCATGTCTCATTTTAGATGAATTGAGAATTATACTTTTTTCAAAGTATCTCTTTTTCAAACGAGCATTACAGAGCTGGATACAATTTCAATGTCATCACCCCTGAAAAGATAAAACAAATATTATGGCTGAACTCAAATGTGCTGGTTGATAAAATACCTGTATTTATGGGAAAGATGTTTGAAAAGGGTATTCTGTTTTTAAATTATATTGTAAATTGGAATGGTAGAGTTATGTCCTTCATAGAGTTATCAGAATTGTTTGGGAAGGTCTGTTCAATCCAAGATTACAACCAATTGATTACAGCATTACCCCCAAAAATGGAGGAGGCGGGTGCCAGTGGGAGGATGTAGGGAACTGGTCTGTCTGACCAATATAAAGGATCAAAACTGGCGGAGGAATAAAAATAGCATAAATAGGAAAGTATACCAGTTTCATTTGAGGACCAGGATGTTGTGCCATACAGATTGCAAAATAGTTGGGAAGAGATTTTTGATGTACCGATTCCATGGTACAAGGTGTATGAGTTGATATATAAAACGACACAAGATTCAAGACTTCGTGCTTTGAGCTAAAATTATTATTTAGAATTCTTGCTACCAACAAAATGTTGAATATTTGGGGCATATCATCAAATCAATCATCAAAGCTCTGCAGAATTTGTTGTGAGACTACATATTCAATAGACCATTTATTTTGGTATTGCCCTCAGGTAGCCTGTTTCTGGTCTCAGGTTCAGGAATGGCTGAAAATGTATAGCATTGATCTAAAATTGAGCCTAGAAATAGTACTGTTAGGAGATCTGGAGAGACCGGGTCAGTCAATTACTAATACTCCTCGTAAAAGTATTTATCTTCAATACGCATTCTGTAGATTATATTCGATAGGAATTGTATGTTTGTAACGGCTGTCTGAAGTAGTAGACCAAGGTGCAGCATCCCTGTAACGGCTGTCTGAAGTAGTAGACCAAGGTGCAGCATCCCTGTAATGGCTGTCTGAAGTAGTAGACCAAGGTGCAGCATCCCTGTAACGGCTGTCTGAAGTAGTAGACCAAGGTGCAGCATCCCTGTAACGGCTGTCTGAAGTAGTAGACCAAGGTGCAGCATCCCTGTAACGGCTGTCTGAAGTAGTAGACCAAGGTGCAGCATCCCTGTAACGGCTGTCTGAAGTAGTAGACCAAGGTGCAGCATGGAATTTGTTCATCTTTTATTTTAGATGAAAAAGGCACTTCACAAAGAAAAACAGACGACAGCCAACCAGTCCTGTCAGGTATCCTAACACACTAAACAGAAAACATCTACCCACAAAACCCAAAGGAAAAACATGCTGCCTAAGTATGACTCCCAATCAGCAACAACGATGTACAGCTGTTCCTGATTGGGAGCCATACCCGGCCGAAACAAAGCAATCTCCAACATAGAAATACAGACATAGAATGCCCACCCAAATCACACCCTGACCAAACCTAAATAGAGGCATAAAAAGGCTCTCTCAGGTCAGGGCGTGACAATGTTAAACATCACATCATCATTGAAAGATATATGTTGCGTAGAAATCCGAAGAGGCTGGCCTGCAGAGATAGGTGGGATGGGCTGAGGGAAGCTGAGACAAGTGGGAGTGGAGTTGCAGGGTACGGGATAGAATGACGGTCAAAGATAAAAGTATAAAAAATAAAGTCAAAATAAACATAGCAAAAAGCCAGTTTGAATGACGCTGAGGGGCAGTGTTGTTACAGCTAATGTTGGTTTGTCTGAGGCTGACACACTCTCATTCAAATGCACACATGTGCACATACACAGACACACACACACATGTAAATAGTGCCATACATGCACAACATATTCAGTTTGCCTTGTTGTTGTGATTGTTGTTGTCCTGGATGTCTTGTTTTTTGCCTGGTGGTTTTCTGTTTCCTTTGTCTTTCTATTTTTTCTCTTTTGTTCATTTTGTTGGTTGTTGGTGAATGAGGGGGTGGAGATCTTGGGGTGGGGAATGGAATATATATATATATATATATATATATATAGTATTTTCTTTTTCTTTGGGGGGGCTGTGGGTGGGTCTTGGATGGTTGAGGGGCAGCTCTTGGGGAACTGTGGGGGGGATCTTGGAGGGCTGGTGGCCTGGCGGTTGGGAGCTTGGGCCAGTTGCTAATGGATGGCTGGTTCGGGTCCCCGTTTTTGACCCTGTGGGAGATCTGTCAACGTGCCCTTGAGCAGGGCGTTGACCCTGGTTGCCTCTGTGTGTCGCTCTGGATGGGAGTCTGTTAGATGACCAGTATGATGTAGTTGTTGAGCGGCTTCACTGCAAGTATATTGTGTTAAAAAAAAAACTCTATATACTTATGAATATAAAAAAGGTTTAAAAGAATACTGGATCCAATGCAATTCAGGCCTGCTTCTCCACAAAGTCTTCAGACTTTGTTCCTCTGCTGTGTTGATCCTGAAAATCCCACACAGCTGATCTCCACTTCTCCCTGAGCTTTGAAGGCAGCTTGGAGACAATGGTTCTGAGAAGGTCTGGGTTATCTCCTCCGTGTGCTTAATGTCCTGCACTGGTTAGAGCATTGGGCCAGTAACCGAAAGGTTGGTGGATTGAATCCCCGAGCTGACAAGGTAAACATCTGTCATTCTGCCCCTGAACAAGGCAGTTAACCCACTGTTCCTAGGCCGTCAGTGTAAATAAGAATTTGGTCTTTTAACTGACTTGCCTAGTTCACTGACTTGTCTAGTTTAAATAAAGGTTCAATAAAAAAATGCTTAGACCTGTCAATTTGATTGATCTGAGTTAACTTATAGCTAGATACCTGAATATGACAAATGTATAGCTAGCAACTTCTAGATGACCAACTACCTAGAGGGTTAATGGTTTTTGAAAAATGGTTGTTCATAGCTAAATCCTTCCAGTCATGTAATAGAAGCGAACTGGTGCCTTCCTTGAATAGTGAATTTCTGACCCCTACGAATGTTGTGCTTCTTGTCGAGATCATTGGTGCCTTCATAGTACTTTGCCTGGTTGGAAAGATAAAATAACATCTCCTCAAGAGATTCCATTTAAGTGCAAGCTAACGTTACATACAAAATGAAAGCTACAAAAACAATTAGCTAGCTAGCTAACGTTGGCTAAACATAACTGTCTGGCTAGCTGACTAGGCAGGCTGATGTAAACCTGCTAAAATATTGTTAAATAGGAATAAATAATTTAAGCTGTTTTTGGATTTAGATTGCTAGCTAACGTTACTTACATTGAGTTGATTAGATTCGAATCTGGCTGTTTTCCTGTCTTTTGTTATAACTAGCAAAGTGCAAAGAAGTCTTAATTCAGGTTGGGCGTGAGTTTCTGCTTGAATTTGGTTAAAAGGACAGTGAATTTGTTCAACCTTTGAGAACTTGCTACCAAGCTCGTGTGTATCAGACACACATTGTGTTTTCTCTTAGAGACTATTCTGAACTGAAGACATGTGTTACCACATTGTTTAAGCCTATTGGTGATAGTCATATACTCTGTGTAATTCTGTAATGTATAATGTATTTAATGTACAGTACACTGTAATTGTTTGAGTGTCAATTCTTTCATCCAATTAGTTAAATAGAGTAACTGCATTCCTCATTTTACAGAGTAATTATTTGATTGACCAAATGCTTATAATTTAGAAGGTCTATTGGTAGTTGTTATGTACACTATACAGTACACATACTGTAGCATATTATTGGATGCCACCTTGACATCTCTGATCTGCTTGCCTCCATTAATGAATGCTAGAACATTGGTTGCCAGGATTAGCTCTTTGTATCTAGTCTCTTAATAATTGCATAACGGTGCAAGTCATAAATATTCATTATATTCATACTTAGTCGGTGATGCAATGATTCGCTGTCTTGCTAGATTCACCAGAGGGCCTGTTGCATTTATTTTTACAGAAAACCACGGCAATATAGGTCTACTCTCAGGAAAAAAGGTGCTATCTAGAACCTAAAAGGATTCTTCCGCTGTCCCCATAGAAGAACCCTTTTTGTTTCCATGTTGTGTTGTCATGTGTTGCTGCCTTGCTATGTTATTGTCTTAGGTCTCTCTTTATGTAGTGTTGTGTTGTCTCTCTTTTTGTGAAGTGTGTTTTGTCCTATATTTATATAGTATTTATTTTATTTTTTAAATCCCAGGCCCCCGTCCCCACAGGAGCCTTTTGCCTTTTGGTAGGCTGTCATTGTAAATAAGACTTTGTTCTTAACTGACTTGCGTAGTTAAATAAAGGTTAAATAATAAATAATACAAATTAAAATTGGATCAAGGACATCTTGGTAGTTATTTTCATCATCTGAGGCAGACACTTGAAAATCGCAACCCTGGCGTTGCAAACACCATGCTGGCGTTGCAAACACCATGCTCTACCAACTGAGCCACGGGGAAGGCCAGTATGTATAACACACCATGCTGGCGTTGTAAACACCATGCTCTACCAACTGAGCCACGGGGAAGACCAGTATGTATAACCCACCATGCTGGCGTTGTAAACACCATGCTCTACCAACTGAGCCACGGGGAAGACCAGTATGTATAACACACCATGCTGGTGTTGTAAACACCATGCTCTACCAACTGAGCCACGGGGAAGGCCAGTATGTATAACACACCATGCTGGTGTTGTAAACACCATGCTCTACCAACTGAGCCACGGGGAAGGCCAGTATGTATAACACACCATGCTGGTGTTGTAAACACCATGCTCTACCAACTGAGCCACGGGGAAGGGCCAGTATGTATAACACACCATGCTGGTGTTGTAAACACCATGCTCTACCAACTGAGCCACGGGGAAGGGCCAGTATGTATAACACACCATGCTGGTGTTGTAAACACCATGCTCTACCAACTGAGCCACGGGGAAGGCCAGTATGTATAACACACCATGCTGGTGTTGTAAACACCATGCTCTATCAACTGAGCCACGGGGAAGGCCAGTATATATAACACACCATGCTGGTGTTGTAAACACCATGCTCTACCAACTGAGCCACGGGGAAGGGCCAGTATGTATAACACACCATGCTGGTGTTGTAAACACCATGCTCTACCAACTGAGCCACGGGGAAGGGCCAGTATGTAAACACCATGCTGGCGTTGTAAACACCATGCTCTACCAACTGAGCCACGGGGAAGACCAGTATATATAACACACCATGCTGGTGTTGTAAACACCATGCTCTACCAACTGAGCCACAGGGAAAGCCAGTATAACACACCATGCTGGTGTTGTAAACACCATGCTCTACCAACTGAGCCACGGGGAAGGCCAGTATGTATAACACACCATGCTGGCGTTGTAAACACCATGCTCTACCAACTGAGCCACGGGGAAGGGCCAGTATGTATAACACACCATGCTGGCGTTGTAAACACCATGCTCTACCAACTGAGGCACGGGGAAGGCCAGTATGTATAACACACCATGCTGGCGTTGTAAACACCATGCTCTACCAACTGAGCCACGGGGAAGGCCAGTATGTATAACACACCATGCTGGTGTTGTAAACACCATGCTCTACCAACTGAGCCACGGGGAAGGCCAGTATGTATAACACACCATGCTGGTGTTGTAAACACCATGCTCTACCAACTGAGCCACGGGGAAGGCCAGTATGTATAACACACCATGCTGGTGTTGTAAACACCATGCTCTACCAACTGAGCCATGGGGAAGGCCAGTATATATAACACACCATGCTGGTGTTGTAAACACCATGCTCTACCAACTGAGCCACGGGGAAGGGCCAGTATATATAACACACCATGCTGGCGTTGTAAACACCATGCTCTACCAACTGAGCCACGGGGAAGGCGATGTGTTTGTTCAGTTTTTTTTACTTTAGTGAGCGAGTGCGTGCTGTGGGAAAATGTGACACAACTATAATTTGATCAGGAATTGAAATGTTAATTAGATCTTGAGGTAGAGGAAATGTGAATACTGCCTATGTAAGAGAGCTTTTGGGGAAAGAAATTGCATGGCGACAGTCTGGGGTTGAGAGGAGAGTAGGTGTTGTTGGAACAGGAAATAAGCAGCATCCTGTTTATCAGCAGTTAGGGGAATACTGAGGAAATGTGTTTTGTATACTTAGAAAAACAGTGAATGTTGGAAAAGGAACAGTATTTTCTACCCAGATAACTAATATCTGCACACTTAAAATACATCAAATAGAATATAAAAAGTGCACTAGCCAAACAATGAGCCATCTGGAACTCTGTACTGTTGGGGCCTTTGTAGAGATTGTTTGCTTACAGTCCTACTGTGCTCTGAGACTAAGATAAACATCTGGCAGGATGGGAGGGTTCTCATTCTCTTTCATTCTCTGTCTGTCTGTCTGTCTGTCTGTCTGTCTGTCTGTCTGTCTGTCTGTCTGTCTGTCTGTCTGTCTGTCTGTCTGTCTGTCTGTCTGTCTGTCTGTCTGTCTGTCTGTCTGTCTGTCTGTCTGTCTGTCTGTCTGTCTGTCTGTCTGTCTGTCTGTCTGTCTGTCTGTCTGTCTGTCTGTCTGTCTCTCTCTCTCTCTCTCTCTCTCTCTCTCTCTCTCTCTCTCTCTCTCTCTCTCACACACAATAACATTTATTTTTATTGAACCTTTATTTAACTAGGCAAGTCAGTTAAGAACAAATTCTAATTTACAATAACAACCTACACCAGCCAAACTCGGACGACATGACTGTGACGCCGCAGTAAATGTCTATTACCAGAAAGATAAGGATCTTCTTTCAATAATTACAATATATTATGTTTGTTTTGGATTAACTTCTGAAATAAATCTTTCTTGAACCAAATATTTAGGTGCTACTGATGTGGTGGAACAGAAAGTCAAGTGTTCTTGACAATTTATCAAACTCGAATGGATTTGAAATACATAAAATAGTAAAATATATTTGTAACTGTTTTCTAGGTAACAGCAATTGTCTTTAATTTGGTAAGGTTCAGTACACATTTGGCGTTTTAGACATTTGGACTTCTGAAGAATACAAAAATATGTTTTCATGAGTTCACTCATGTTCCGTAGATTGAGACTTGAGAGAAAGAGATGGGGAGCAATTGCTCCAAAGGGAGGAGAGAGGAGAGGGACATTACCACTTTCTCCAAAAAGAGAAGTTTGTCTTTGGGAAGAAAAAAGGAGTACACTGAAGGGAGGAAAGCAGAGGGCAACAGTGGAGAAACGCTCTTTCAACAAAGGTCAGACCAATTTCCCTGAAATGGTTCAAGTCAGTTTTGCCTTGTGTTGTAGTACCAGGTTGAGGACATAGAGGCCAGTGTTACCTCTATCTCTCATTGTCTCTCCTAGTCTTCCTGGCCTACAATCCCCAGTCTCCCCAGCCTACAATCCCCAGCCTACAATCCCCAGTCTCCCCAGCCTACAATCCCCAGTCTCCCCAGCCTACAATCCCCAGTCTCCCCAGTCTACAATCCCCAGTCCCCCCAGACCGACAATCCCCAGTCTTCCCAGCCTACAATCCCCAGTCTTCCCTCACAGCTGAGGGTGGAAGCAGTCTATGTGCCCCAGTGATCAGCAATAAGGAAGTAGGAGGTAACATCAACATCACTCAGAACAACACTCAGAACAACGGTAAAAACATAACTCTTCCACTTTCTTTACATGCTGTGAGGAAAAGGTTTCCTCTGACACATTATTATATTCATACTTTATTCAATCAAGTCACCTTCAGAACTGTAGGAGAATATAATATATTTTCCTATTTTGTTCAATTTCTAGATGACTCCTCCCAGGTTGCACAATGCAGTGCCACGCTAAAAGGGTAAGTTGTCAAACGTTTTACTTTGTGCGCGTGTGATGTGGTGTGGGTGTAAATGAATAGTGTTTTTGGTTAAACCATCTCTCTTTGTCCACAGTGAGTTGCGTGGTGGTCTGTCTCCAGTATCCAGAGAGACCCAGAGCGCATCAAGGAACACACACTACCACCACAATATGAAGAGAAAGACAACACAAAGAAGACACAATACATAATGAATGATAAATACATCTGCTTAATGCATTATTATGATGCATGACATAGGAGCTAACAGGTTATTTTGCATTGCGTATTATGCAGATGAATGCACATATAATGCATTATGAAGAGGGTATTCATAGGAGGTGTTACCATAGGAGGTGTTACCATAGGAGGTGTTACCATAGCCATAGGAGGTGTTACCATAGGAGGTGTTACCATAGGAGGTGTTATCATAGGAGGTGTTACCATAGGAGGTGTTACCATAGCCATAGGAGGTGTTACCATAGGAGATGTTACCATAGGAGGTGTTACCATAGGAGATGTTACCATAGGAGGTGTTACCATAGCCATATGAGGTGTTACCATAGGAGGTGTTACCATAGCCATATGAGTTGTTACCATAGGAGGTGTTACCATAGCCATAGGTGGTGTTACCATAGGAGGTGTTACCATAGGAGGTGTTACCATAGGAGGTGTTACCATAGCCATATGAGGTGTTACCATAGGAGGTGTTACCATAGCCATAGGAGGTGTTACATAGGAGGTGTTACCATAGGAGGTGTTACCATAGCCATATGAGTTGTTACCATAGGAGGTGTTACCATAGCCATAGGTGGTGTTACCATAGGAGGTGTTACCATAGGAGGTGTTACCATAGGAGGTGTTACCATAGCCATATGAGGTGTTACCATAGGAGGTGTTACCATAGCCATAGGAGGTGTTACCATAGCCATAGGAGGTGTTACCATAGGAGTTGTTAACATAGGAGGTGTTACCATAGCCATAGGAGGTGTTACCATAGGAGGTGTTACCATAGCCATAGGAGGTGTGACCTTAGGAGGTGTTTCCATAGCCATAGGAGGTGTTACCATATGAGGTGTTACCATAGGAGGTGTTACCATAGCCATAGGAGGTGTTACCATAGGAGGTGTTACCATAGGAGGTGTTACCATAGAAGGTGTTACCATAGGAGGTGTTACCATAGGAGGTGTTACCATAGCCATATGAGGTGTTACCATAGGAGGTGTTACCATAGCCATAGGAGGTGTTACCATAGGAGGTGTTTCCATAGCCATAGGAGGTGTTACCATATGAGGTGTTACCATAGGAGGTGTTACCATAGCCATAGGAGGTGTTACCACAGGAGGTGTTACCGTAGGAGGTGTTACCATAGGAGGTGTTACCATATGAGGTGTTACCATAGCCATATGAGGTGTTACCATAGCCATATGAGGTGTTACCATAGGAGGTGTTACCATAGCCATAGGAGGTGTTACCATAGGAGGTGTTACCATATGAGGTGTTACCATAGCCACAGGAGGTGTTACCACAGGAGGTGTTACCATAGGAGGTGTTACCATAGGAGGTGTTACCATAGGAGGTGTTACCATAGCCATATGAGGTGTTACCATAGGAGGTGTTACCATAGGAGGTGTTACCATAGGAGTTGTTACCATAGGAGGTGTTACCATAGCCATAGGAGGTGTTACCATAGGAGGTGTTACCATAGGAGTTGTTAACATAGGAGGTGTTACCATAGCCATAGGAGCTGTTACCATAGGAGGTGTTACCATAGGATGTGTTACCATAGGAGGTGTTACCATAGCCATAGGAGGTGTTACCATAGGAGGTGTTACCATAGCCATAGGAGCTGTTACCATAGGAGGTGTTACCATAGGATGTGTTACCATAGGAGGTGTTACCATAGCCATAGGAGGTGTTACCATAGGAGGTGTTTCCATAGCCATATGAGGTGTTACCATATGAGGTGTTACCATAGGAGGTGTTACCATAGCCATAGGAGGTGTTACCACAGCCATAGGAGGTGTTACCACAGGAGGTGTTACCACAGGAGGTGTTACCATAGGAGGTGTTACCATAGGAGGTGTTACCATAGCCATATGAGGTGTTACCATAGGAGGTGTTACCATAGCCATATGAGGTGTTACCATAGGAGGTGTTACCATAGCCATAGGAGGTGTTACCATAGGTGTTTCCATAGCCATAGGAGGTGTTACCATATGAGGTGTTACCATAGGAGGTGTTACCATAGCCATAGGAGGTGTTACCACAGGAGGTGTTACCATAGGAGGTGTTACCATAGCCATAGGAGGTGTTACCATAGCCATAGGAGGTGTTACCATAGGAGTGTTACTATAGGAGGTGTTACGATAGGAGAAGTTACCATAGGAGGTGTTTCCATAGCCATAGGAGGTGTTACCATATGAGGTGTTACCATAGGAGGTGTTACCATAGCCATAGGAGGTGTTACCACAGGAGGTGTTACTATAGGAGATGTTACTATAGGAGGTGTTACTATAGGAGGTGTTACCATAGGAGGTGTTACCATAGGAGGTGTTACCATAGGAGGTATTACCATAGGAGGTGTTACCATAGCCATAGGAACTGTTACCATAGGAGGTGTTACCATAGCCATAGGAGGTATTACCATAGGAGGTGTTTCCATAGCCATAGGAGGTGTTACCATATGAGGTGTTACCATAGGAGGTGTTACCATAGCCATAGGAGGTGTTACCACAGGAGGTGTTAACATAGGAGGTGTTACCATAGGGAGGTGTCACCATAGCCATATGAGGTGTTACCATAGGAGGTGTTACCATAGCCATATGAGGTGTTACCATAGGAGATGTTACCATAGGAGGTGTTACCATAGGAGGTGTTATCATAGCCGTAGGAGGTGTTACCATAGGAGGTGTTACCATAGGAGGTGTTACCATAGGAGGTGTTACCATAGCCATAGGAGGTGCTACCATAGAGGTGTTACCATAGGAGGCATTACCATAGGATGTGTTACCATAGGAGGTGTTACCATAGCCATAGGAGGTGTTACCATAGCCATAGGAGTTGTTACCATAGCCATAGGAGGTGTTGCCATAGCCATAGGAGGTGTTGCCATAGGTGGTGTTACCATAGGAGGTGTTACCATAGGAGGTATTACCATAGCCAAAGGAGTTGTTACCATAGGAGGTGTTACCATAGGAGGTGTTACCATAGGAGGTGTTACCGTAGGAGGTGTTACCATAGGTGGTGTTACCATAGCCATAGGAGGTGTTACCATAGGAGGTGTTACCATAGGAGGTGTTACCATAGCCATAGGAGGTGTTACCATATGAGGTGTTACCATAGGAGGTGTTACCATAGGAGGTGTTACCATTGCCATAGGAGGTGTTACCATAGGAGGTGTTACCATAGGAGGTGTTACCATAGGATGTGTTACCATAGGATGTGTTACCATAGGATGTGTTACCATAGGAGGTGTTACCATAGCCATAGGAGGTGTTGCCGTAGGAGGTGTTACCATAGGAGGGGTGTCCCCATAGCCATAGGAGGTGTTACCATAGGAGGTGTTACCATAGGAGGTGTTACCATAGCCATAGGAGGTGTTACCATAGGAGGTGTTACCATAGGAGGTGTTACCATAGGATGTGTTACCATAGGATGTGTTACCATAGGAGGTGTTACCATAGGAGGTGTTACCATAGGTGGTGTTACCATAGGAGGTGTTACCATAGCAGGTGTTACCATAGCAGGTGTTACCATAGCCATAGGAGGTGTTGCCATAGGTGGTGTTACCATAGGAGGTGTTACCATAGGAGGTGTTACCATAGCCATAGGAGGTGTTACCATAGGAGGTGTTTCCATAGCCATAGGAGGTGTTACCATAGGAGGTGTTACCATAGCCATAGGAGGTGTTACCATAGGAGGTGTTACCATAGGAGGTGTTACCATAGGAGGTGTTGCCATAGGAGGTGTTACCATAGGAGGTGTTACCATAGGAGGTGTTACCATAGGAGGTGTTACCATAGGTGGTGTTACCATAGGAGGTGTTACCATAGGAGGTGTTACCATAGGAGGTGTTACCATAGCCATAGGAGGTGTTGCCGTAGGAGGTGTTACCATAGGAGGTGTTACCATAGCGATAGGAGGTGTTACCATAGGAGGTGTTATCATAGCCATAGGAGGTGTTACCATAGGAGGTGTTACCATAGGAGGTGTTACCATACCCATAGGAGGTGTTACCGTAGGAGGTGTTACCATAGGAGGTGTTACCATAGGAGGTGTTACCATAGCCATAGGAGGTGTTACCACAGCCATAGGAGGTGTTACCACAGGAGGTGTTACCACAGGAGGTGTTACCATAGGAGGTGTTACCATAGGAGGTGTTACCATAGCCATATGAGGTGTTACCATAGGAGGTGTTACCATAGCCATATGAGGTGTTACCATAGGAGGTGTTACCATAGCCATAGGAGGTGTTACCATAGGTGTTTCCATAGCCATAGGAGGTGTTACCATATGAGGTGTTACCATAGGAGGTGTTACCATAGCCATAGGAGGTGTTACCATAGGAGGTGTTACCATAGGAGGTGTTACCATAGGAGGTGTTACCATATGAGGTGTTACCATAGGAGGTGTTACCATAGCCATAGGAGGTGTTACCACAGGAGGTGTTACCATAGGAGGTGTTACCATAGGGAGGTGTTACCATAGCCATATGAGGTGTTACCATAGGAGGTGTTACCATAGCCATATGAGGTGTTACCATAGGAGATGTTACCATAGGAGGTGTTACCATAGGAGGTGTTATCATAGCCGTAGGAGGTGTTACCATAGGAGGTGTTACCATAGGAGGTGTTACCATAGGAGGTGTTACCATAGCCATAGGAGGTGCTACCATAGAGGTGTTACCATAGGAGGCATTACCATAGGATGTGTTACCATAGGAGGTGTTACCATAGCCATAGGAGGTGTTACCATAGCCATAGGAGGTGTTACCATAGCCATAGGAGGTGTTGCCATAGCCATAGGAGGTGTTGCCATAGGTGGTGTTACCATAGGAGGTGTTACCATAGGAGGTATTACCATAGCCAAAGGAGTTGTTACCATAGGAGGTGTTACCATAGGAGGTGTTACCATAGGAGGTGTTACCGTAGGAGGTGTTACCATAGGTGGTGTTACCATAGCCATAGGAGGTGTTACCATAGGAGGTGTTACCATAGGAGGTGTTACCATAGCCATAGGAGGTGTTACCATATGAGGTGTTACCATAGGAGGTGTTACCATAGGAGGTGTTACCATTGCCATAGGAGGTGTTACCATAGGAGGTGTTACCATAGGAGGTGTTACCATAGGATGTGTTACCATAGGATGTGTTACCATAGGATGTGTTACCATAGGAGGTGTTACCATAGCCATAGGAGGTGTTGCCGTAGGAGGTGTTACCATAGGAGGGGTGTCCCCATAGCCATAGGAGGTGTTACCATAGGAGGTGTTACCATAGGAGGTGTTACCATAGCCATAGGAGGTGTTACCATAGGAGGTGTTACCATAGGAGGTGTTACCATAGGATGTGTTACCATAGGATGTGTTACCATAGGAGGTGTTACCATAGGAGGTGTTACCATAGGTGGTGTTACCATAGGAGGTGTTACCATAGCAGGTGTTACCATAGCAGGTGTTACCATAGCCATAGGAGGTGTTGCCATAGGTGGTGTTACCATAGGAGGTGTTACCATAGGAGGTGTTACCATAGCCATAGGAGGTGTTACCATAGGAGGTGTTTCCATAGCCATAGGAGGTGTTACCATAGGAGGTGTTACCATAGCCATAGGAGGTGTTACCATAGGAGGTGTTACCATAGGAGGTGTTACCATAGGAGGTGTTGCCATAGGAGGTGTTACCATAGGAGGTGTTACCATAGGAGGTGTTACCATAGGTGGTGTTACCATAGGAGGTGTTACCATAGGAGGTGTTACCATAGGAGGTGTTACCATAGCCATAGGAGGTGTTGCCGTAGGAGGTGTTACCATAGGAGGGGTTACCATAGCGATAGGAGGTGTTACCATAGGAGGTGTTATCATAGCCATAGGAGGTGTTACCATAGGAGGTGTTACCATAGGAGGTGTTACCATACCCATAGGAGGTGTTACCGTAGGAGGTGTTACCATAGGAGGTGTTACCATAGGAGGTGTTACCATAGCCATAGGAGGTGTTACCATAGGAGGTGTTACCATAGGAGGTGTTACCATAGGAGGTGTTACCATAGGAGGTGTTACCATAGGAGATGTTACCATAGGAGGTGTTACCATAGGAGGTGTTACCATAGCCATAGGAGGTGTTGCCATAGGTGGTGTTACCATAGGAGGTGTTACCATAGGAGGTGTTACCATAGCCATAGGAGTTGTTACCATAGGAGGTGTTACCATAGCCATAGGAGGTATTACCATAGGAGGTTTTACCATAGCCATAGGAGGTGATACCATAGGTGGTGTTACCATAGGAGGTGTTACCATAGGAGGTTTTACCATAGGAGGTGTTACCATAGCCATAGGAGGTGTTACCATAGGAGGTGTTACCATAGGAGGTGTTACCATAGCCATAGGAGGTGTTACCATAGAAGGTGTTACCATAGGAGGTGTTACTATAGGATGTGTTACTATAGGATGTGTTACAATAGGAGGTGTTACAATAGGAGGTGTTACCATAGGAGGTGTTACCATAGCCATAGGAGGTGTTACCGTAGGAGGTGTTACCGTAGGAGGTGTTACCGTAGGAGGTGTTACCATAGGAGGTGTTACCATAGGAGGTGTTACTATAGGATGTGTTGCCATAGGAGTGGTTACTATAGGAGGTGTTACAATAGGAGGTGTTACCATACGCATACGACACACAATTAATCTTCTCCTTTCCCCCTTCTCATAACCAAGTAGTGAATCGCATCTCTGCATGTCTGGCAGACAAATCAGTGTGGATGACGGATCACCACCTCAAGCTGAACCTCGGCAAGACGGAGCTGCTCTTCCTCCCGGGGAAGGACTGCCCGTTCCATGATCTCGCCATCACAACTCGCCATCACAACTCCATTGTGTCCTCCTCCCAGAGTGCTAAGAGCCTTGGCGTGACCCTGGACAATACCCTGTCCTTCTCCACTAACATCAAGGCGGTGACCCGATCCTGTAGGTTCATGCTCTACAACATTCGCAGAGTACGACCCTGCCTCACACAGGAAGCGGCGCAGGTCCTAATCCAGGCACTTGTCATCTTCCGTCTGGATTACTGCAACTCGCTGTTGGCTGGGCTCCCTGCCTGTGCCATAAAACCCCTACAACTCATCCAGAACGCCGCAGCCCGTCTGGTGTTCAACCTTCCCAAGTTCTCTCACGTCACCCCGCTCCTCTGCACACTATCACTGGCTTCCAGTTGAAGCTCGCATCTGCTACAAGACCATGGTGCTTGCCTACGGAGCTGTGAGGGTAACGGCACCTCCGTACCTTCAGGCTCTGATCAGGCCCTACACCCAAACAAGGGCACTGCGTTCATCCACCTCTGGCCTGCTCGCCTCCCTACCTCTGCGGAAGCACAGTTCCCGCTCAGCCCAGTCAAAACTGTTCGCTGCTCAGGCACCCCAATGGTGGAACAAGCTCCCTCATGACACCAGGACAGCGGAGTCAATCACCACCTTCCGGAGACACCTGAAACCCCACCTCTTTAAGGAATACCTGGGATAGGATATAGTAATCCTTCTAACCCCCCCCCCCCACTCTGTTCTCAGAGTGACATACAAAGGGATCAAAAGAAAAGGCAGCGCCAGCCATGACTATGGCATTGGAAGCAATGACAAGTCCTGGTGTATACAGCACCAAATGCATTTTCATCATAATGGCACTGTTATTAAATTCCCCCCCTTTAGTGACCCCTCCAAGCACAGAATAGGAGTGTATCTGGACTGGCCGGCCAGCACCCTGTCCTTCTACACGGTCTTCTCTGACACATTGACCCACATGTACACATTCCACACCACATTCACTGAGCCCCTCTATCCAGCTTTTGGACTAGCCGGCTGTTACCCTTGCTCAGTGTCTTTGTGCCAGGTAGAGTAGCCTTCTCGGTCCTGGAGGAACACCTGGGTCTCCATGACAACAGTCACACACACACCCTTCGGTTCTAACACTACCGTGTGACTTGATGGCTTTGACAGTGGTCATGACTTCAGATATGGACATTAATAAATCAGTTGTTGTGAGGAGATTACTTTATTATATTCCTGTGACTGTACATCCATGTTCTGTTATGTTAGTGCAGTTCTGTAAAATGCCTTTGACTTTGAATAGGATACATATTATTGTTAAGTGTGATCAAATCATTTGTAAATATTTGTTTGTTAAACGTGTTGCATCATACAGTAAACACAACACACACGTCTCTGTCTGTGTACAGTAGGCCAGAGTTTCTCAAGAAAAATAAAGCTTTGGTTTAGACACTCATTTCATTTTAGTATTGACTGATATTGGTCAATGTTGGTGGTGAATATTGAAGTGAATTTGGTGGATTGCCAGATAGAGGTACAAACACACAACCTTCTAGACCAGATAGAGGTATAAACACACAACCTTCTAGACCAGATAGAGGTATAAACACACAACCTTCTAGACCAGATAGAGGTATAAACACACAACCTTCTAGACCAGATAGAGGTATAAACACACAACCTTCTAGACCAGATAAAGGTATAAACACACAACCTTCTAGACCAGATAAAGGTACAAACACACAACCTTCTAGACCAGATAGAGGTACAAACACACAACCTTCTAGACCAGATAGAGGTACAAACACACAACCTTCTAGACCAGATAGAGGTATAAACACACAACCTTCCGGACCAGATAGAGGTATAAACACACAACCTTCTAGACCAGAGAGAGGTACAAACACACAACCTTCTAGACCAGATAGAGGTATAAACACACAACCTTCTAGACCAGATAAAGGTATAAACACACAACCTTCTAGACCAGATAGAGGTACAAACACACAACCTTCTAGACCAGATAGAGGTATAAACACACAACCTTCTAGACCAGATAGAGGTACAAACACACAACCTTCTAGACCAGATAGAGGTATAAACACACAACCTTCTAGACCAGATAGAGGTATAAACACACAACCTTCTAGACCAGAGAGAGGTACAAACACACAACCTTCTAGACCAGATAGAGGTATAAACACACAACCTTCTAGACCAGATAAAGGTATAAACACACAACCTTCTAGACCAGATAGAGGTATAAACACACAACCTTCTGGACCAGATAAAGGTATAAACACACAACCTTCTAGACCAGATAGAGGTATAAACACACAACCTTCTAGACCAGATAAAGGTATAAACACACAACCTTCTAGACCAGATAGAGGTATAAACACACAACCTTCTAGACCAGATATAGGTATAAACACACAACCTTCTAGACCAGATAGAGGTATAAACACACAACCTTCTAGACCAGATAGAGGTATAAACACACAACATTAATTCCTATTGATTATTTATATACATGACAGGTTAGGAGCAGAAGCAGGGAGACTGAGTAGAGGGAATATAAATGCATATACAGTCCTCATATGTATTTTGACAATAAAGCTACAATTGTACATTTGGTTCTATACTCCAGCATTTTGGATTTGAGATCAAATATTTAATATGAGGAGACAGTATATAATGTCACCTTTTATTTGAAGGTATTTTCATGCATGTCTGTTTCACAGTTTAGAAATGAAAGCACTTTATGTATCTAGTCCCCCCATTTGAAGAAGTCATAAGTATTCTGACCAATTCACTTAGAGCAGTGTTTCCCAACTCCGGTCCCAGAGTAGTCTACTCCCAACAGCACACGTTTTGCTGTAGCCCCAGAGGTACTCGAGGACCGGAGTTGGGAAACACTGTCTTGGAGTGTATTGAAGTAGTCAAATCTTTAATATTTAGTCCCATATTCCTTACACGCAGTGACTACATGAAGTTGGTGACTCTACAAACTCTACAAAGATGCATTTGCAGTTTGTTTTGGTTGTGTTTTGGATTATGTTTTGCTCCATAGGAGCCTGAAATGTAGCCTGTTAGAAGTGAAGTAGAGTAAAACAAATGACCTACTGCTTTACCACAGACAACAGTAACACATCGGTTATCACAAAATGAGCACAACGTTTGGTACTCAAAATAGTACAAAACCACAACCACTTATGGTTCAATGCAACTGAGATCTTCTAGACTGAAGACAGACAACAATGACAAGACACATTTCTACAAAAAGATGCCATTTATTTATTCATATTTCAAGAAGATAAGTGTAACATTTAGCATTTTTACCAGAAGAAAATACAGTACAAATCCTTTCCAGCAGAGGGAAAAAGATAAGTAGAGGAGGTAGCCTAGTGGTTAGAGACTTGGGCCAGTAACCAAAATGTTGATGGATTGAATCCCTGAGCTGACAAAGTAAGAATCTGTCATTCTGCCCCTGAACTATACAGTTCACCCCACTGTTCCCCGGTAGGCCGTCATTGTAAATAAGGATTTGTTCTTAACTAACTTGCCTAGTTATATAAAGTGTAACTTTCAAAAAAGGAGAGGGGAGTCGATGAATATGGAGTCTCTGTTGGTTTTGTCTCTCACAATCCAAAGAGGGACACCAGCTTCTCCTGATCATCCAGGTCTTTCTGCACCTTCTTCCTCATGTAGAATATGAGACAGAGGGACAGAAACATGTACATTAACTTAATAATAATAATCATCTGCCATTTAGAAGATGCTTTTATCCAAAACATACATTTTACGTACGGGTGGTCCCGGGAATCAAACCCACTATCCTGGCATTGCAAGCGCCACGCTCTACAAACTGAACTACATTTAGCAACTTCCATTCAACTAAATGTTTCCATTCAACTACACACTGACTTTGCATTCAACTAAAGTAGGCAAAAACAACCACACATCACAATCATTGCAAGTAAAATGTTCAAAAAACAGCAGCTATCTGAAGGGATATGTTTTCAGACAGATGTTCTAAACATAAAGGAAGGAAGTCACATGTCACATGATTCCAACTATTTAATACAACCATTGTTGAGAGACTTCCTTTCTTTCTTTGGATACTGTTTACCCTCCGTTGCTCAGCAACTCTACAAACATTTAGCGGTGTGCCTCAGCACATGCTTTTTAAGAGACTTCTGCTCTGACAGCTTGGTTACTGGGGCATTGAACTGGCAACATCTAGTTTGTGTGTGTTAGTGTGTAGTGTGTGTAGCATATATGTTGATGGGTATTTCAGAGTGGGTCTATGTTAACATATATGTTGATGGGTAGTTCAGAGTGGGTCTATGTTAACATATATGTTGATGTGTAGTTCAGAGTGGGTCTATGTTAACATATATGTTGATGTGTAGTTCAGAGTGGGTCTATGTGTAACATATATGTTGATGGGTAGTTCAGAGTGAGTCTATGTTAACATATATGTTGATGGGTATTTCAGAGTGGGTCTATGTTAGCATATATGTTGATGGGTAGTTCAGAGTGGGTCTATGTGTAACATATATGTTGATGGATAGTTCAGAGTGAGTCTATGTGTAACATATATGTTGATGGGTAGTTCAGAGTGAGTCTATGTTAACATATATGTTGATGGGTAGTTCAGAGTGGGTCTATGTTAACATATATGTTGATGGGTAGTTCAGAGTGGGTCTATGTGTAACATATATGTTGATGGGTAGTTCAGAGTGAGTCTATGTGTAACATATATGTTGATGGGTAGTTCAGAGTGAGTCTATGTTAACATATATGTTGATGGGTAGTTCAGAGTGAGTCTATGTTAACATATATGTTGATGGATAGTTCAGAGTGAGTCTATGTTAACATATATGTTAATGTTTCCCTGCACTGCATATTTAAGAAGTGAATAGAGTATCTCCTATTTCAGAAGTGAATATAGAGTATCTCCTATTTCAGAAGTGAATAGAGTATCTCCTATTTCAGAAGTGAATAGAGTATCTCCCATTTCAGAAGTGAATATAGAGTATCTCCTATTTCAGAAGTGAATAAAGTATCTCCTATTTCAGAAGTGAATATAGAGTATCTCCTATTTCAGAAGTGAATATAGAGTATCTCCTATTTCAGAAGTGAATAGAGTATCTCCCATTTCAGAAATGTCACCTATGTATTTATTTACCTAAGTTATCTTTAGATTTTAAACAAACTTGGAGCTTGACATCACCCTTCGAGAGAGTCACACTAACGATGTACCGGCAAAGTAACTTTCAAACACACATATCTGTATACTAATTGTATGCATTTGGGGGTGTGTGTGTATATATATATGTGTGTACCTGGTACAGAGCACATCCTCATGGAGAGAGCCTTGACAGCGTTGACACTGTCGACAGGCGAGAGAAGCGCTCCTCCAGCATACTTAAGTGGAAGATCTTCACGACCTAGACAGTTGTGAAGAGGAAAATATTTGGCATGGGCCCTCAGATCCTCAAAAGGTTCTACAGCTGCACCATCGAGAGCATCCTGACGGGTTGCATCACTGCCTGGTATGGCAACTGTTCGGACCTCCGACCGCAAGGCACTACAGAGGGTAGTGCGAACGGCCCAGTACATCACTGGGGCCAAGCTTCCTGCCATCCAGGAACTCTATACCAGGCGGTGTCAGAGGAAGGCCCCCCCCCCCCCCCCACTCTCTGTTATCATCTATGCATAGTCACTTTAATAACTCTACCTACATGTACATATTACCTACTAACCGGTGCCCCCACACATTGACTCTGTACCGGTACCCCCTGTATATAGTCTAGCTATTGTTATTCAACTAAAAATGGTCCAAGACTCCAGGCACCCTATTCAGACTGTTCTCTCTGCTACCGCACGGCAAGCGGTACCGGAGCACCAAGTCTAGATCCGAGAAGCTTCTAAACACCTTCTACCCCCAAGCCATAAGACTCCTGTACATCTAATCAAATGGCTACCCAGACTATTTGCATTGCCCCCACCCCCACCACCCTCTTTCAAATCAAATCAAAGTTTATTTGTCACGTGTGCCGAATACAACAGGTGTAGACCTTACAGTGAAATGCTGACTTACAGGATCTAACCAATAGTGCGAAAAAAAATGTGTGTGTGTGTGTGTGTGTGTGTGTGTGTGTGTGTGTGTGTGTGTGTGTGTGTGTGTGTGTGTGTGTGTGTGTGTGTGTGTGTGTGTGTGTGTGTGTGTGTAGGTAAGTAAAGAAATAAAACACCAGTAAAAATACATTTGAAATACATTTGAAAATAAAAGTAGCGAGGCTATATACAGACACCGGTTAGTCAGGCTTTTTGAGGTAGTATGTACATGTAGGTATGGTTAAAGTGACTATGCATAGTATATGATGAACAGAGAGTAGCAGCAGCATAAAAAGAGGGGTTGGCGGGTGGTGGGACACAATGCAGATAGCCCGGTTAGCCAATGTGCAGGGAGCACTGGTTGGTCGGCCCAATTGAGGTAGTATATACATGAATGTATAGTTAAAGTGACTATGCATATAAGATAAACAAAGAGTAGCAGCAGCATAAAAGAGGGGTTGGGGGGGCACACAATGCAAATAGTCTGGGTAACCATTACCTGTTCAGGAGTCTTATGGCTGGGGGGTAAAAACTGTTGAGAAGCCTTTTTATCCTAGACTTGGTGCTCCGGTGCCGCTTGCCATGCCGTAGTAGACAGAACAGTCTATGACCGGGGTGGCTGGGGTCTTTGACAATTTTTAGGGCCTTCCTCTGACACCGCCTGGTGTAGAGGTCCTGGATGGCAGGCAGCTTATCCCCAGTGATGTATTGGGCTGTACGCAATACCCTCTGAAGTGCCTACCACTGTTGTGTCGTCACAGCTAATATGTAGAAGATCTATTCCTGTATGGACAAAGTGCCTCTGATCAAGGATGACTGATCAGGTCCTCCTTGTCCCTGTAATCAGCAGCTGCTGTTTTAGAGGGGGGGGGGATAATTACAGTGGCAGTTCAGAGAAAAAAAATATCCATTCAGAAAGTTTCCTTAAAGTAGTCTGTCTGAACTCCATCTCGTAATAAGAGACAGATTTTTACCTTTACATTTTTACCAGCTCAGAGATTCAAACCAGCAACCTTTCGGATACTGGCCCAACGCTCTAACCACTAAGCTACCTGCATGACTCAAGTAGTATTGTACTGCCGTCCCAAGTAATATTTTACGTGGTGACTTTCACTTTTACTTGAGTAATTTTCTATTAAGGTATTTTTTACTTTTACCCAAGTATGACAATTGGGTACTTTTCCACCACTGCTCATTAGAGTCCTCTAGCCACTTTGAACAACATGATCTTTCATAGACACTGCTTCCCACAAGGGAATGACTGCAGCAGGTCATGATTAAAGACAGTACAGTATGACGATAGACAGAATGACTGCAGCAGGTCATGATTAAAGACAGTACAGTATGACGATAGACAGAATGACTGCAGCAGGTCATGATTAGAGACAGTACAGTATGACGATAGACAGAATGACTGCAGCAGGTCATGATTAGAGACAGTACAGTATGACGATAGACAGAATGACTGCAGCAGGTCATGATTAGAGACAGTACAGTATGACGATAGACAGAATGACTGCAGCAGGTCATGATTAAAGACAGTACAGTATGACGATAGACAGAATGACTGCAGCAGGTCATGATTAAAGACAGTACAGTATGACGATAGACAGAATGACTGCAGCAGGTCATGATTAAAGACAGTACAGTATGACGATAGACAGAATGACTGCAGCAGGTCATGATTAAAGACAGTACAGTATGACGATAGACAGAATGACTGCAGCAGGTCATGATTAGAGACAGTACAGTATGACGATAGACAGAATGACTGCAGCAGGTCATGATTAGAGACAGTACAGTATGACGATAGACAGAATGACTGCAGCAGGTCATGATTAAAGACAGTACAGTATGACGATAGACAGAATGACTGCAGCAGGTCATTATTAAAGACAGTACAGTATGACGATAGACAGAATGACTGCAGCAGGTCATGATTATAGACAGTACAGTATGACGATAGACAGAATGACTGCAGCAGGTCATGATTAAAGACAGTACAGTATGACGATAGACAGAATGACTGCAGCAGGTCATGATTAAAGACAGTACAGTATGACGATAGACAGAATGACTGCAGCAGGTCATGATTAAAGACAGTACAGTATGACGATAGACAGAATGACTGCAGCAGGTCATGATTATAGACAGTACAGTATGACGATAGACAGAATGACTGCAGCAGGTCATGATTAAAGACAGTACAGTATGACGATAGACAGAATGACTGCAGCAGGTCATGATTAAAGACAGTACAGTATGACGATAGACAGAATGACTGCAGCAGGTAATGATTAAGGACAGTACAGTATGACGATAGACAGAATGACTGCAGCAGGTCATTATTAAAGACAGTACAGTATGACGATAGACAGAATGACTGCAGCAGGTCATGATTAAGGACAGTACAGTATGACGATAGACAGAATGACTGCAGCAGGTCATGATTAAGGACAGTACAGTATGACGATAGACAGAATGACTGCAGCAGGTAATGATGTAGGACAGTACAGTATGACGATAGACAGAATGACTGCAGCAGGTCATGATTAGAGACAGTACAGTATGACGATAGACAGAATGACTGCAGCAGGTCATGATTAAAGACAGTACAGTATGACGATAGACAGAATGACTGCAGCAGGTCATGATTAAAGACAGTACAGTATGACGATAGACAGAATGACTGCAGCAGGTCATGATTAAAGACAGTACAGTATGACGATAGACAGAATGACTGCAGCAGGTCATGATTAGAGACAGTACAGTATGACGATAGACAGAATGACTGCAGCAGGTCATGATTAAAGACAGTACAGTATGACGATAGACAGAATGACTGCAGCAGGTCATGATTAAAGACAGTACAGTATGACGATAGACAGAATGACTGCAGCAGGTCATGATTAAAGACAGTACAGTATGACGATAGACAGAATGACTGCAGCAGGTCATGATTAAAGACAGTACAGTATGACGATAGACAGAATGACTGCAGCAGGTCATGATTAAAGACAGTACAGTATGACGATAGACAGAATGACTGCAGCAGGTCATGATTAAAGACAGTACAGTATGACGATAGACAGAATGACTGCAGCAGGTCATGATTAAGGACAGTACAGTATGACGATAGACAGAATGACTGCAGCAGGTCATGATTAAAGACAGTACAGTATGACGATAGACAGAATGACTGCAGCAGGTCATGATTATAGAAAGTACAGTATGACGATAGACAGAATGACTGCAGCAGGTAATGATTAAAGACAGTACAGTATGACGATAGACAGAATGACTGCAGCAGGTCATGATTAAAGACAGTACAGTATGACGATAGACAGAATGACTGCAGCAGGTCATGATTAAAGACAGTACAGTATGACGATAGACAGAATGACTGCAGCAGGTCATGATTAAAGACAGTACAGTATGACGATAGACAGAATGACTGCAGCAGGTCATGATTATAGACAGTACAGTATGACAATAGACAGAATGACTGCAGCAGGTAATGATTAAAGACAGTACAGTATGACGATAGACAGAATGACTGCAGCAGGTCATGATTAAAGACAGTACAGTATGACGATAGACAGAATGACTGCAGCAGGTCATGATTATAGACAGTACAGTATGACGATAGACAGAATGACTGCAGCAGGTAATGATTAAAGACAGTACAATATGACGATAGACAGAATGACTGCAGCAGGTAATGATTAAAGACAGTACAGTATGACGATAGACAGAATGACTGCAGCAGGTCATGATTAAAGACAGTACAGTATGACGATAGACAGAATGACTGCAGCAGGTCATGATTAAAGACAGTACAGTATGACGATAGATAGAATGACTGCAGCAGGTCATGATTAAAGACAGTACAGTATGACGATAGACAGAATGACTGCAGCAGGTCATGATTAAAGACAGTACAGTATGACGATAGACAGAATGACTGCAGCAGGTCATGATTATAGACAGTACAGTATGACGATAGACAGAATGACTGCAGCAGGTCATGGAAAAGACAGTACAGTATGACGATAGACAGAATGACTGCAGCAGGTCATGATTAAGGACAGTACAGTATGACGATAGACAGAATGACTACAGCAGGTCATGATTAAAGACAGTACAGTATGACGATAGACAGAATGACTGCAGCAGGTCATGATTAAAGACAGTACAGTATGACGATAGACAGAATGACTGCAGCAGGTCATGATTAAAGACAGTACAATATGACGATAGACAGAATGACTGCAGCAGGTCATGATTAAAGACAGTACAGTATGACGATAGACAGAATGACTGCAGCAGGTCATGATTAAGGACAGTACAGTATGACGATAGACAGAATGACTGCAGCAGGTCATGATTAAAGACAGTACAGTATGACGATAGACAGAATGACTGCAGCAGGTCATGATTAAAGACAGTACAGTATGACGATAGACAGAATGACTGCAGCAGGTCATGATTAAGGACAGTACAGTATGACGATAGACAGAATGACTGCAGCAGGTCATGATTAAAGACAGTACAGTATGACGATAGACAGAATGACTGCAGCAGGTCATGATTAAAGACAGTACAGTATGACGATAGACAGAATGACTGCAGCAGGTCATGATTAAGGACAGTACAGTATGACGATAGACAGAATGACTGCAGCAGGTCATGATTAGAGACAGTACAGTATGACGATAGACAGAATGACTGCAGCAGGTCATGATTATAGACAGTACAGTATGACGATAGACAGAATGACTGCAGCAGGTAATGATTTAGGACAGTACAGTATGACGATAGACAGAATGACTGCAGCAGGTCATGATTAGAGACAGTACAGTATGACGATAGACAGAATGACTGCAGCAGGTCATGATTAAAGACAGTACAGTATGACAATAGACAGAATGACTGCAGCAGGTCATGATTTAAGACAGTACAGTATGACGATAGACAGAATGACTGCAGCAGGTCATGATTAGAGACAGTACAGTATGACGATAGACAGAATGACTGCAGCAGGTCATGATTAAAGACAGTACAGTATGACAATAGACAGAATGACTGCAGCAGGTCATGATTAAAGACAGTACAGTATGACGATAGACAGAATGACTGCAGCAGGTCATGATTAAAGACAGTACAGTATGACGATAGACAGAATGACTGCAGCAGGTCATGATTAAAGACAGTACAGTATGACGATAGACAGAATGACTGCAGCAGGTAATTATTAAAGACAGTACAGTATGACGATAGACAGAATGACTGCTTCTCCAATAGAAATCCCTGATCACACTTGCAGGTGATGTCATGGCGACGTTGGCTAGCTAAGCTCATGCGTAGAAACACGTCATCGGGTCTAACGGTTGCCTCGCGCTGACCTGTGCACGTGCACGCCATTAAAACAAAGGCACTCCGACGAAAATTAAACGTGTCCCGATGTTGGACTAATAACATGTTCATCTACTGAAGACATCGGCTCTAATCTAGTGGACTAATAACATGTTCAGCTACTGAAGACATCGGCTCTAATCTAGTGGAGTAATAACATGTTCAGCTACTGAAGACATCGGCTCTAATCTAGTGGAGTAATAACATGTTCAGCTACTGAAGACATCGGCTCTAATCCAAGATTGTGCCTTTTCGATTTTGAGAAAATTAACAACCAAGGAAGAATTTTTCACTTCTCTCTGACTTCTCAGATAGAAGGACTGTCTTAACTTGCATAAAACGTTTGAATGGAAACCTAGTTAGACACCAAAAAGTTATTTTGGGTAACTTTACAAAATGTGGACAAAACAAAATACCTTAGACAACGTGGGATCATTCTGTAAAATAAATGATGGCAGAAATGGAGGTGGAAAGGACTTTATGCACATATATTGATATAATAATCACCATATGGAAATAAACCTGGAGACATGTGATGCACTATATATCCTAAAGTATGTGGACATCCCTTCAAATGAGTGGATTCGGCTATTTCAGCCACATCCGTTGATGATATGTGTATAAAATCGAGCAGAGTGCCATGCAATCTCCATAGACAAACACATTGGTAGTAGAATGGCCTTACTGAAGAGCTCAGTGGGTTTCAACATGGCACCTGTCCATAGTATGCCACCTTTCCAACCAGTCAGTTCATTATCAAATGTCTGCCCTGCTAGAGCTGCCCCGGTCAACTGGAGGTGCTCTGTACATACTAGATATTCATTGTCAAACCGCCATTTTGGATTCTTCCAATAACTGTATAGTGGTTTTTTATACATTTGATCTTTTTGGGGGCTCCCGAGTGGCCTAAGGCACTACATCTCAGTGCAAGAGGCGTCACTACAAACCCTGGTTCAATTCCAGGCTGTATCACAACCGGTCGTGATTGGGAGTCCCATAAGGGTGGTGCACAATTGGCCCAGCATCGTCCGGGTTTGGCCGGGGTAGGCCGTCATTGTAAATAAGAATTTGTTCTTAACTGACTTGCCTAGTTCACTATGGATCTACAAACAGGTTAGCTTCTTTAAAGCATTTGAAGTGTGTTCTGTGTTACTTCTTTGTCTATCCAATACCAACTGAATGGTGAATGAATGTATTTACAGTGAATCAATCAATCCAGTGGGATTATTGTGTGTTCTGTGTAATTCCTTCCTCTTTTCCAATACCAACTGAATGGTGAATGTCTGGTGTCATTTTGTCTTCTTGTTGTATGTGAGAATAGAAGTTGTTTCTTAGGGGAAGGGAACTGTTTATTTTTTATTCTGTATATTGGAACAAAATTCAACTTCAGTTGAAGAACTGGGATGAGCTACAAACCTCATTGTGGGGTAGGACACATGTTATAAAGATGGTTACAGCTCCTAAACTGAATAACGGCCACATGTTATAAAGATGGTTAAAGCTCCTTAACTGAATGACGGACACATGTTATAAAGATGGTTACAGCTCCTAAACTGAATAACGGCCACATGTTATAAAGATGGTTAAAGCTCCTAAACTGAATGATGACCACATGTTATAAAGATGGTT
Organism: Salmo salar; assembly: GCF_965601325.2. Taxonomy (NCBI): domain Eukaryota; kingdom Metazoa; phylum Chordata; class Actinopteri; order Salmoniformes; family Salmonidae; genus Salmo; species Salmo salar. The sequence continues at coordinate 1,764,707 of NW_027675323.1, read as the reverse complement.
ACAGCTCCTAAACTGAATGACGGACACATGTTATAAAGATGGTTACAGCTCCTAAACTGAATGACGGACACATGTTATAAAGATGGTTAAAGCTCCTAAACTGAATGAAGGACACATGTTATAAAGATGGTTACAGCTCCTAAACTGAATGACGGACACATGTTATAAAGATGGTTACAGCTCCTAAACTGAATGAAGGACACATGTTATAAAGATGGTTACAGCTCCTAAACTGAAAGACGTCAGCAGCATGTTTCCAATGTCCATACCTGCCTACACCTTTAACACCAGAGACAAAATTATTAATCTGGACTATTAAAAGGACCAGGATGAACCAAGCTAGTTTACAGACAAAGACTTAGAAGGGAGGATTAAAGCTCCCTAACATGTAATTATATCAAGAAGACTTTATAACTGCCCTGATAGGCTCTTTATTGACAACTCTAATAGGCCAACTTGGGTCGACATGGAAGAAGAACTTAATGCCCCATTTGGACCATCATATTATCTGAACACTTAAATGTGGGACTGCAGAATCCCATCATGTCCCAAACTAAGAAATATGGAGTCAGATAAATAAGAGACAGACATCTTCACCTTTCCTGACAAGCTCTGCTTCGTTATAGAACAACCATGAATACACATTAGGAGGAAAGGTGGTTGTCTGGAAAGAGTAGGAGAGGTTTTGTTTTAGCCTCAACACTGATACATTTCACTTCTGCTTTTAGTGTCAACTTGAATTAGAGTGTGGCTGTGGAAGACTGGTCCCTTGATGATGTCTGCAAGTGGCTGAGTACCAATGATCTCCATGATTCCATCCCATCATTCCAAGGTTCACAATCTGTCTGCAGAATGCCAACTCTATTCAACTGTCCACTTTGCAACGAGCCTCCTTTCTCTGTGTCCAGACTACTCACACATATTGTCCTCTATCACCAGCACGAACCACATGTTGTAATTACCTATGGAGTTAATGGGTGTGGGGAAAACAAATAGATGTTTCAGCATCTATCGGTCACACATCTACCAAAACCACACAGAGATTTTAAGAGACAACTTAGATGAGAATTGCCCTCATGATGAATTTCAGACTGGGACTGATCCCATTGAAGATGACATGAGCGATGTAGAGAGTCTGCTAGAGGCAGAATATGATCAAGCCACAGAGATCAACACTGAGCAGCTAATTGAAGGTCTCTAAAACAATATCTGTCTTTTTATTTAGTAAATCAGGAAAGAACACTGCATCCCAGCTACGGTACAGAATAACATTGTTGAGGACCTCAGAACCATTTTGGATGCATTTATGACCCACTACAGTGATCCCCTCAGGTTTCATCTGACAAATAAATATGGTTGAACATGACGATCTCAGGGACTTGTTTAACAACTCTGCAGTATTTGAGGAATGCATTAGATGCATAAGCTCTGAGTGGATGCTGGAGCATTACTGTGTGAAAGAATTGGACATGGTCAGGACAATTGAAGTACCACTGAGCAACAAAGAAGGTTATAAAACAAGGTAATTTAAATAAAGCTACATGGCCCCCAGGCTATATGAATATAAAGAGACATGAGACAAAACAACCATAATGAATCAGATTACATGGCCCCCAGGCTATATGAATATAAAGACATGAGACAAAACAATCATAATGAATCAGATTACATGGAGAGGAGGGACCTGATCCTAGATCATAATGAATCAGATTACATGGAGAGGGGGGGACCTGATCCTATATCATAATGAATCAGATTACATGGAGAGGATTGACCTGATCCTAGACCATAATGAATCAGATTACATGGAGAGGGGGGACCTGATCCTAGATCATAATGAATCAGATTACAAGGAGAGGAGGACCTGATCCTAGATCATAATGAATCAGGTTACATGGAGAGGAGGGACCTGATCCTAGATCATAATGAATCAGATTACATGGAGAGGAGGACCTGATCCTAGATCATAATGAATCAGATTACATGGAGAGGGGGGGACCTGATCCTATATCATAATGAATCAGATTACATGGAGAGGGGGGACCTGATCCTAGATTATAATGAATCAGATTACATGGAGAGGAGGACCTGATCCTAGATCATAATGAATCAGATTACATGGAGAGGAGGGGACCTGATCCTAGATCATAATGAATCAGATTACATGGAGAGGAGGACCTGATCCTAGATCATAATGAATCAGGTTACATGGAGAGGGGGACCTGATCCTAGATCATAATGAATCAGATTACATGGAGAGGAGGACCTGATCCTAGATCATAATGAATCAGGTTACATGGACAGGGGGACCTGATCCTGATTCCTCCTTTGAGACACTGCCTTTATGAATAAGGAATGCTGTTGTAAAGTCTAGTTACAGCAGGTGTTTACTGCCATCTAGTGGAAGATACCAATAAAACACTTTATTATCAGGGTGGGGAGACGGCTGAGTGCAGGATCCATGGTGAGATGACAAAAGAGGAAAACACACTATATGGAGAGAAGTACAAATAAAGTATTTCTGAACAATAAAGGACATAGTAAGATAATGAATACCTGGAATTACATATTATTACTAGTTAGTAGATCTCTTCTGTCATCATTATTTAACCACACACCGGTGACGTCAGAAGGGACGTGATTTCCTCATATGAAAGTGAAAGTAACTGTGGTTACAAAATGTAGCGCACATTTCTCAGCAACATTAGAAGCAGGATAAATGTGTTGATTTGAAGGACAGACTGACAGACTGGTAAGTCTTGGCTACATATAACTATTATAAAGTTAGGTCGTAGTCAGACATTCAATAGACAGAGTAACCTTGAGATATGATTCTTTATCATGCTGACCAACCTGGGCCCGGTTTCTGCGATAGAATTTAGACTTAACGCTGGAAACGCATAAGAAGTGGTAAACGATAATTAACAAAATACAGTGTTGAGTAAACGCTATTTTACAAATAAAAAGGTGTGTAAGTGCGTTTACGTGGGTTTACCCTCCACCACATCCCCGTTGAGGTGGTGTGCAGCGTAGAGTGCATAGTCATTTAGTCTCTATGGGCCAGATGGTGAGGGCCACAGCATAGTCCTTTAGTCTCTATGGGAAAATAAACTGTTCAGATGGGGGTCTATAACATCCAATCACATACTCCTCAAGATGAGGCTCATGATTTATAAGTTATATACCTTTTAATCTTTACATATATTGTCTTTATTTAAACCAAGGTAGTTTGAGTTAGTAGCGATGAAGTAGCAACTGTCAGCTGCTGTAAACCTGTGACAGTCTTCATAGGAGAGCTGATCTCGGATCAGTTTAGCTTATTATATCATATTGATACTGCTGTAAACCTGTGACAGTCTTCATAGGAGAGCTGATCTCAGATCAGTTTAGCTGTTTATATCATATTGATACTCCTGTAAAGTCAGGTTACAGCAGGTGTTTACTGCCATCTAGTGGAAGATATTTTATTTTTATTTCACTTTTATTTAACTAGGTAAGTCAGAACAAATTCTTATTAACAATGACGGCCTACCCCGGCCAAACCTTGACGACGCTGGGCCAATTGTGCGCCGCCCTATGGGACTCCCAACCATGCAGCCTGGACTCTAACCAGGTACTGCAGTGACGCAAGAGGCGGGACTCTGCACCACTCGGGAGGTGGCTGAGCTGAAACAGAAAGTAAAGTTGTTCTTTTGTTCAGGATCCATTTTGAGACGACAGAGCAGAAAACACTATATGGAGACTATTGAAAAATAAAGTAAGTATTTCTGAACATTAATTTATTCTAAAGGACAGAGTAAGAGAATGAATATCTGGAATGAGATATTACTAGTTAGTATAACTGCTACTTGAGCTGAGTTGCTGACAGACAGCAGTTTTCAAAGTGGAAACTAATCAGTAGGTCTACATGTTATCAGTAAAACGTCTGGTAAAGATGGTGGAGGAGCTTTTACATTATATGGTTTTATGTTTATCTCAGGGTTTCTCATCCTTTGGTTCTTACCAGCACTTACACACCTGATTCAACTAATCATCAAATATTTTTAGACAGTTTAATATTTGAGGCATACAAGTGAACATTCTCAAATTAAAACTTTTGGGTTTGGTAGATCTGTTAACAATTATTATAGTCCTACAGTAACTCATATTTTGGAGAGAAAAAAACACAACTAAACCTGGTTTCCAGTAAATTGTATGTAACTATTGTGACCTCAAAGAAATAGAGAATGAAACTAATTTGATCCTCTATTGCCCTTTCTACCACGATATACGCTTGCTCTTATTCCAGAAAGCACACCAGATATACCCTGGCAGTATGTGATGAGGAGAAATTAAATGTTTTTTTGTCCATTGTGTATTTCCATTTGCAGAATATTTAGATGTTACCTTTATTTAAACTAGGCAGGTCAGTTATGAACAAATTCTTATTTTCAATGACAGCTCATTGAAAATAAGAATTTGTTCATAACTGACCTGCCTAGTTTAAATAAAGGTAACATCTAAATATTCTGCAAATGGAAATACACAATGGACAAAAAACATTTAATTTCTCCTCATCACATACTAGGAACAGTGGGTTAACTGCCTTGTTCAGGGGCAGAACAACAGATATGTACCTAGATTGTCTCCCATATGAATCTTCTCTTTGTGCCAGACTGGGTTCAAATGCCTTCTGTTTATTTTTTTCTGTATATATTATGTATGTGTATATATACAGTGTGTATGTATGTATGTGTATATATACAGTGTGTATGTATGTATGTGTATATATACAGTGTGTATGTATGTATGTGTGTATATACAGTGTGTATGTATGTATGTGTATATATACAGTGTGTATGTATGTATGTGTATATATGTATGTGTATATATACAGTGTGTATGTATGTATGTATGTGTATATACAGTGTGTATGTATGTATGTGTATATATACAGTGTGTATGTATGTGTATATATACAGTGTGTATGTATGTATGTGTATATATACAGTGTGTATGTATGTATGTGTATATATACAGTGTGTATGTATGTATGTGTATATATACAGTGTGTATGTATGTGTGTGTATATATACAGTGTGTATGTATGTATGTGTATATATACAGTGTGTATGTATGTGTGTGTATATATACAGTGTGTATGTATGTATGTGTATATATACAGTGTGTATGTATGTATGTGTATATATACAGTGTGTATGTATGTATGTGTATATATACAGTGTGTATGTATGTATGTGTATATATACAGTGTGTATGTATGTATGTGTATATATACAGTGTGTATGTATGTATGTGTATATATACAGTGTGTATGTATGTATGTATGTGTGTGTATATATACAGTGTGTATGTATGTGTGTGTATATATACAGTGTGTATGTATGTATGTGTATATATACAGTGTGTATGTATGTATGTATGTGTATATATACAGTGTGTATGTATGTATGTGTATATATACAGTGTGTATGTATGTATGTGTATATATACAGTGTGTATGTATGTATGTGTATATATACAGTGTGTATGTATGTATGTATGTATGTATGTATGTATGTATGTATATATACAGTGTGTATGTATGTATGTGTACATATACAGTGTGTATGTATGTATGTGTATATATACAGTGTATATGTTATGTATGTGTATATATACAGTGTGTATGTATGTATGTGTATATATACAGTGTGTATGTATGTATGTGTATATATACAGTGTGTATGTATGTATGTGTATATATACAGTGTGTATGTATGTATGTGTATATATACAGTGTGTATGTATGTATGTATGTATGTATGTATGTATGTATGTATGTATGTATGTATGTATGTATGTATGTATGTATGTATGTATGTATATATACAGTGTGTATGTATGTATGTGTATATATACAGTGTGTATGTATGTATGTGTATATATACAGTGTGTATGTATGTATGTGTATATATACAGTGTGTATGTATGTATGTGTATATATATACAGTGTGTATGTATGTATGTATGTATGTGTATATATACAGTGTGTATGTATGTATGTATGTATGCGTATATATACAGTGTGTATGTATGTATGTGTATATATACAGTGTGTATGTATGTTATGTATGTGTATATATACAGTGTGTATGTATGTATGTATGTATGTGTATATATACAGTGTGTATGTATGTATGTATGTATGTATGTGTATATATACAGTGTGTATGTATGTATGTATGTGTATATATACAGTGTGTATGTATGTATGTATGTGTATATATACAGTGTGTATGTATGTATGTATGTGTATATATACAGTGTATATGTTATGTATGTGTATATATACAGTGTGTATGTATGTATGTATGTGTATATATACAGTGTGTATGTATGTATGTGTATATATACAGTGTATATGTTATGTATGTGTATATATACAGTGTGTATGTATGTATGTGTATATATACAGTGTGTATGTATGTATGTATGTGATGTATATATATACAGTGTGTATGTATGTATGTGTATATATACAGTGTGTATGTATGTATGTGTATATATACAGTGTATATGTTATGTATGTGTATATATACAGTGTGTATGTATGTATGTGTATATATACAGTGTGTATGTATGTATGTATGTGATGTATATATATACAGTGTGTATGTATGTATGTGTATATATACAGTGTGTATGTATGTATGTGTATATATACAGTGTCTATGTTATGTATGTGTATATATACAGTGTGTATGTATGTATGTGTATATATACAGTGTGTATGTATGTATGTGTATATATACAGTGTGTATGTATGTATGTATGTGATGTGTATATATACAGTGTGTATGTATGTATGTGTATATATACAGTGTGTATGTATGTGATGTGTATATATACAGTGTGTATGTATGTATGTGTATATATACAGTGTGTATGTATGTATGTATGTATGTATGTGATGTGTATATATACAGTGTGTATGTATGTATGTGTATATATACAGTGTGTATGTATGTATGTGTATATATACAGTGTGTATGTATGTATGTGTATATATACAGTGTGTATGTATGTATGTATGTGATGTGTATATATACAGTGTGTATGTATGTATGTGTATATATACAGTGTGTATGTATGTGTGTGTATATATACAGTGTGTATGTATGTATGTGTATATATACAGTGTGTATGTATGTATGTATGTGATGTGTATATATACAGTGTGTATGTATGTATGTGTATATATACAGTGTGTATGTATGTATGTGTATATATACAGTGTGTATGTATGTATGTGTATATATACAGTGTGTATGTATGTATGTATGTATGTGTATATATACAGTGTGTATGTATGTGTGTGTATATATACAGTGTGTATGTATGTATGTGTATATATACAGTGTGTATGTATGTATGTGTATATATACAGTGTGTATGTATGTATGTGTATATATACAGTGTGTATGTATGTATGTGTATATATACAGTGTGTATGTATGTATGTATGTGATGTGTATATATACAGTGTGTATGTATGTATGTGTATATATACAGTGTGTATGTATGTATGTGTATATATACAGTGTGTATGTATGTATGTATGTGATGTGTATATATACAGTGTGTGTGTATGTGTGTATATTATTGTACTGCTCTAGGGATATAATTATTGTTTGCATCACCTTATTTACTATTATGTATTGATTTTTACCTTACGTTGTTTTCATTCTTCATGTGATGCTCAATGCAGAGAGCACTGAAGAGGAATTATCATTTAATTACCACAGTCAATTATTGTAATGTTTATTTATGTGGCAATTAACCCCATAAGGGATGGGTTGCCAGTTGGCGATTTGACACAAAAATAAAATGTCATTCATTCATTCATTTTTCATTCATATTATTTAATTTAAGTTTTTCTGTGTACCCCTAATATCACTTCCACCCTGTTAGTTTGTTGTAATTCCTAGAGCAAAACAGAGAACACCATCATGTCCGTACGAGTCTCAGCTTTCAATAGAGGTATCATAATAGTTTGTTGGCCAAACCATTCAGATTTTGTGAGAAGACAGATTTTCAGGATGTCTCATGGTCTGACAAACACCACTCTAGCTCTGACAACTAGATCATAATGAATCAGATTACATGGAGAGGGGGACCTGATCCTAGATCATAATGAATCAGATTACATGGAGAGGGGGGACCTGATCCTAGATCATAATGAATCAGATTACATGGAGAGGGGGACCTGATCCTAGATCATAATGAATCAGATTACATGGAGAGGGGGACCTGATCCTAGATCATAATGAATCAGATTACATGGAGAGGGGGGGACCTGATCCTAGATCATAATGAATCAGATTACATGGAGAGGAGGGACCTGATCCTAGATCATAATGAATCAGATTACATGGAGAGGAGGGACCTGATCCTAGATCATAATGAATCAGATTACATGGAGAGGGGGGGACCTGATCCTAGATCATAATGAATCAGATTACATGGAGAGGAGGGACCTGATCCTAGATCATAATGAATCAGATTACATGGAGAGGAGGGACCTGATCCTAGATCATAATGAATCAGATTACATGGAGAGGGGGGGACCTGATCCTAGATCATAATGAATCAGATTACATGGAGAGGGGGACCTGATCCTAGATCATAATGAATCAGATTACATGGAGAGGGGGGACCTGATCCTAGATCATAATGAATCAGATTACATGGAGAGGGGGACCTGATCCTAGATCATAATGAATCAGATTACATGGAGAGGGGGACCTGATCCTAGATCATAATGAATCAGATTACATGGAGAGGGGGGGACCTGATCCTAGATCATAATGAATCAGATTACATGGAGAGGAGGGACCTGATCCTAGATCATAATGAATCAGATTACATGGAGAGGAGGGACCTGATCCTAGATCATAATGAATCAGATTACATGGAGAGGGGGGGACCTGATCCTAGATCATAATGAATCAGATTACATGGAGAGGAGGGACCTGATCCTAGATCATAATGAATCAGATTACATGGAGAGGAGGGACCTGATCCTAGATCATAATGAATCAGATTACATGGAGAGGGGGGGACCTGATCCTAGATCATAATGAATCAGATTACATGGAGAGGGGGGACCTGATCCTAGATCATAATGAATCAGATTACATGGAGAGGGGGGACCTGATCCTAGATCATAATGAATCAGATTACATAGACAGGGGGAGCTGATCCTGGTTCAGCACTCCTCCTTTGAGACACTGCCTTTATGAATAAGGAATGCTGTTGTAAAGTCTAGTTACAGCAGGTGTTTACTGCCATCTAGTGGAAGATACCAATAAAACACTTTATTATCAGGGTGGGGAGACGGCTGAGTGCAGGATCCATGGTGAGATGACAAAAGAGGAAAACACACTATATGGAGAGAAGTACAAATAAAGTATTTCTGAACAATAAAGGACAGAGTAAGATAATGAATACCTGGAATTACATATTATTACTAGTTAGTAGATCTCTTCTGTCATCATTATTTACCCATACACCGGTGACGTCAGAAGGGACGTGATTTCCTCATATGAAAGTGAAAGTAACTGTGGTTACAAAATGTAGCGCACATTTCTCAGCAACATTAGAAGCAGGATAAATGTGTTGATTTGAAGGACAGACGTACAGACTCTGGTAAGTCTTGGCTACATATAACTATTATAAAGTTAGGTCGTAGTCAGACATTCAATAGACAGAGTAGGCTTGAGATATGATTCTTTATCATGCTGACCAACCTGGGCCCGTTTTCCACGATGGAATTTAGGCTTAACGCTGGAAACGCATAAGAAGTGGTAAACGATAATTAACAAAATACAAAGTTGAGTAAACGCTATTTTACAAATAAAAAGGTGCGTAAGCGCGTTTACGTGGGTTTACCCTCCACCACATCCCCGTTGATGTGGTGTGCAGCGTAGAGTGTATAGTCATTTAGTCTCTATAGACCAGGTGGCCAGTTGGTGAGAAACTGTTCAGATGGGGTGGTTTAGACCACTGCACCACCCAGGAGGTGACTGAAAGTAAATATGTGATTTTGTACAGGATCCATTTTGAGATGACAGAGCAGAAAACACTATATGGACAATACTGACAAATAAAGTAAGTATTTATGAACAATAATTCATTCTAAATGACAGAGTATGTGAATGAATACCAGGAATGATATATTACTAGTTAGTAGAACTGCTACTTGAGCTGAGTTGCTGACAGACAGCAGTTTTCAAAGTGGAAACTAATCAGTAGGTCTACATGTTATCAGTAAAACGTCTGGTAAAGATGGCGGAGGAGCTTTTACATTATATGGTTTTATGTTTATCTCAGGGTTTCTCAATCTTTTAGTTATTATCCAGCACTTACACACCTTACAGGGGAAAAACACAACTAAACCTGATTTCGAGTAAATTATAAGTTTAGCTAAAATAATGTAAGAGAGATGTCTTGAAGAAGGACTATAACATTTTTTAAGCAAGATTCAGAACAATGTCACGTTACTGCTGTCTCATGTAACTGACTGTTAGCCCCACCCTCTGGTTACTGTTGTTATATGAAGGGTGACTCCTTGACTACAGTTGAAACTGACTGTTAGCTCCACCCTCTGGTTACTGTTGTTACATGAAGGGTGACTCCTTGACTACAGTTGTAACTGACTGTTAGCTCCACCCTCTGGTTACTGTTGTTATATGAAGGGTGACTCCTTGACTACAGTTGAAACTGACTGTTAGCCCCACCCTCTGGTTACTGTTGTTATATGAAGGGTGACTCCTTGACTACAGTTGAAACTGACTGTTAGCTCCACCCTCTGGTTACTGTTGTTACATGAAGGGTGACTCCTTGACTACAGTTGTAACTGACTGTTAGCTCCACCCTCTGGTTACTGTTGTTATATGAAGGGTGACTCCTTGACTACAGTTGAAACTGACTGTTAGCCCCACCCTCTGGTTACTGTTGTTATATGAAGGGTGACTCCTTGACTACAGTTGAAACTGACTGTTAGCTCCACCCTCTGGTTACTGTTGTTATATGAAGGGTGACTCCTTGACTACAGTTGAAACTGACTGTTAGCTCCACCCTCTGGTTACTGTTGTTATGTGAAGGGTGACACCTTGACTACAGTTGAAACTGACTGTTAGCCCCACCCTCTGGTTACTGTTGTTATGTGAAGGGTGACACCTTGACTACAGTTGAAACTGACTGTTAGCTCCACCCTCTGGTTACTGTTGTTATATGAAGGGTGACTCCTTGACTACAGTTGAAACTGACTGTTAGCTCCACCCTCTGGTTACTGTTGTTATATGAAGGGTGACTCCTTGACTACAGTTGAAACTGACTGTTAGCTCCACCCTCTGGTTACTGTTGTTATATGAAGAGTGACTCCTTGACTACAGTTGAAACTGACTGTTAGCTCCACCCTCTGGTTACTGTTGTTATATGAAGGGTGACACCTTGACTACAGTTGAAACTGACTGTTAGCTCCACCCTCTGGTTACTGTTGTTATATGAAGGGTGACACCTTGACTACAGTTGAAACTGAATATAAGAAAGTATCTGTACAGGGTCATTTTGAGATGACAGAGCAGCTCATAGTTTAACCTCTAAACTGCAACTCAGTTTCCAAGTAAAGTGAGTATTTCAGGTCAATAATCTAGAATAAAGTAGAGGGAACATTTGGAATCCACTAAACTAGTGTAGGAGTGCTGCTGAGTCATTCCTACCATGTGGTGTCTTTTCTGTCCCCGGGAAAAATCAGTTCTTATTTAGTGTAAAATGTGGATTCAAAAAGGCTTTAAATATCAGGTGTCCTTTACCTTATAAACACCAAAATATGGATCCTGAAAGGGAATGTTATGCATTTTAACACTTTTTGTCAGAAGATGTAGGCGTTTTTGTCCCCAGGTGTTATTTATCAACTTCTACAATAAATATAAGCCATAAAATAACAAAATGTTAAACTGTTTCTTCATTATTTTATAGTCCTAGTTGAAGTCTCTTTCATCAATGACTTTTTTCATGATTATTGTATTTATCTATCCATAGGGGAAGCCTGGGCAACTGAAATGTCTGAGCTTTTTCAACAGTGTAACTATGAACATCTGTACCAAAACCAAATGAAGGGAGACATAGATATGATTAAAAAACAACTGTTGATGCGACATGAAAAAAAGATGGGTGGAGGAGATGAATCATCAACCCAAATTGAGAACCTTTTGTTTGATTCAGGGTGAATTGGTGTGTGAGAGATATATTATGTATAACCTACCTAAAAGCAAGAGATCTCTATGTGCACAGGGAAGATCAGGGATATTGTCTCTGTGTATTGAAACAGGTCAGATCAGGGATATTGCCTCTGCGTATTGAAACAGTTCAGATCAGGGATATTGTCTCTGCGTATTGAAACAGTTCAGATCAGGGATATTTCCTCTGAGTATTGAAACAGGTCAGATCAGGGATATTGTCTCTGCGTATTGAAACAGTTCAGATCAGGGATATTTCCTCTGAGTATTGAAACAGGTCAGATCAGGGATATTGTCTCTGAGTATTGAAACAGGTCAGATCAGGGATATTGTCTCTGAGTATTGAAACAGATTATTTCAGGAATATTGTCTCTGTGTATTGAAACAGGTACGATCATGGATATTGCCTCTGAGTATTGAAACAGGTAAGATCAGGAGTATTTTCTCTGAGTATTGAAACAGGTCAGTATTGTGGTGAAATGGAGGAAAGACTATGTAACTATTGTGACCTTAAAGAAATAGAGAATTAAACTGATTTAATCCTCTATTTCCTTTTCTACCATGATATACGCTTGCTCTTATTCCAGAAAGACCACCAGATATACCCTGGCAGTATGTGATGAGTGATGAGGAGAAATTGAAATGTTTTTTTGTCCATTGTGTATTTCCGTTTGTGGAATATTTAGATAAATCCTGGAATATAAGAAAAATGTTTATCTATAATTAAATTGTAAAAATATTTAGCTTCTGCGTGGTAAATGGTACATGTGTATATAGATTGTGTATAGACTTGTCTCCCATATGAGTCTTCTATGTGGTAAATGGTACATGTGTATATAGATTGTGTATAGACTTGTCTCCCATATGAGTCTTCTATGTGGTAAATGGTACATGTGTATATATAGATTGTGTATAGACTTGTCTCCCATATGAGTCTTCTATGTGGTAAATGGTACATGTGTATATATAGATTGTGTATAGACTTGTCTCCCATATGAGTCTTCTATGTGGTAAATGGTACATGTGTATATAGATTGTGTATAGACTTGTCTCCCATATTAATCTTCTATGTGGTAAATGGTATGTGTATATATAGATTGTGTATAGACTTGTCTCCCATATGAATCTTCTATGTGGTAAATGGTATGTGTATATATAGATTGTGTATAGGCTTGTCTCCCATATGACTCTTCTATGTGGTAAATGGTATGTGTATATATAGATTGTGTATAGACTTGTCTCCCATATGAATCTTCTCTTTGTGTCAGACTGGGTTCAAATTCCTTCTGTTTATTTTTTTCTGTATTTATTTATCTGTATATGTTATGTATGTATATATATACAGTGTGTATGTATGTATGTGTATATATACAGTGTGTATGTATGTATGTGTATATATACAGTGTGTATGTATGTATGTATATATATACAGTGTGTATGTATGTATGTATGTGTATATATACAGTGTGTATGTATGTATGTATGTGTATATATACAGTGTGTATGTATGTATGTATGTGATGTGTATATATACAGTGTGTATGTATGTATGTGTATATATACAGTGTGTATGTATGTATGTGTATATATACAGTGTATATGTTATGTATGTGTATATATACAGTGTGTATGTATGTATGTATGTATGTATGTATGTATGTATGTGTATATATACAGTGTGTATGTATGTATGTATGTGTATATATACAGTGTGTATGTATGTATGTGTATATATACAGTGTATATGTTATGTATGTGTATATATACAGTGTGTATGTATGTATGTGTATCTATACAGTGTGTATGTATGTATGTATGTGATGTGTATATATACAGTGTGTATGTATGTGCATATATACAGTGTGTGTATATGTGTATATTATTGTTCTGCTCTAGGGATATAATTATTGTTTGCATCACCTTATTTACTATTATGTATTGATTTTTACCTTACGTTGTTTTCATTCTTCATGTGATGCTCAATGCAGAGAGCACTGAAGAGGAATTATCATTTAATTACCACAGTGAATTATTGTAATGTTTGTTTATGTGGCAATTAACCCCATAAGGGATGGGTTGCCAGTTGGCGATTTGACATGGAAATAAAATGTCATTCATTCATTCATTTGTTCATTCATTTGTTCATTCATATTATTTAATTTAAGTTTTTCTGTGTGTCCCTAATATCACTTTCCACCCTGTTAGTTTGCTGTAATTCCTAGAGCAACACATAGAACACCAGCTTGTTTGTACAAGTCACAGTTTACAATAGAGTGGTATCATAATAGTTTGTTGGCCAAACCGGGATGTCTCATAGTCTGACAAACACCACTCTAGCTCTGACAACTAGATCATAATGAATCAGATTACATGGAGAGGGGGGACCTGATCCTAGATCATAATGAATCAGATTACATGGAGAGGAGGGACCTGATCCTAGATCATAATGAATCAGATTACATTGAGAGGGGGGACCTGATCCTAGATCATAATTAATCAGATTACATGGAGAGGGGGGACCTGATCCTAGATCATAATGAATCAGATTACATGGAGAGGAGGGGACCTGATCCTAGATCATAATGAATCAGATTACATGGAGAGGAGGGACCTGATCCTAGATCATAATGAATCAGATTACAAGGAGAGGGAGGACCTGATCCTAGATCATAATGAATCAGATTACATGGAGAGGAGGGACCTGATCCTAGATCATAATGAATCAGATTACATGGAGAGGGGGGACCTGATCCTAGATCATAATGAATCAGATTACATGGAGAGGGGGGACCTGATCCTAGATCATAATGAATCAGATTACATGGAGAGGAGGGACCTGATCCTAGATCATAATGAATCAGATTACATGGAGAGGGGGTACCTGATCCTAGATCATAATGAATCAGATTACATGGAGAGGAGGACCTGATCCTAGATCATAATGAATTAGATTACATGGAGAGGGGGGACCTGATCCTAGATCATAATGAATCAGATTACATGGAGAGGAGGACCTGATCCTAGATCATAATGAATCAGGTTACATGGAGAGGGGGACCTGATCCTGATTCCTCCTTTGAGACACTGCCTTTATGAATAAGGAATGCTGTTGTAAAGTGTAGTTACAGCAGGTGTTTACTGCCATCTAGTGGAAGATACCAATAAAACACTTTATTATCAGGGTGGGGAGACGGCTGAGTGCAGGATCCATGGTGAGATGACAAAAGAGGAAAACACACTATATGGAGAGAAGTACAAATAAAGTATTTCTGAACAATAAAGGACAGAGTAAGATAATGAATACCTGGAATTACATATTATTACTAGTTAGTAGATCTCTTCTGTCATCATTATTTAACCATACACCGGTGACGTCAGAAGGGACGTGATTTCCTCATATGAAAGTGAAAGTAACTGTGGTTACAAAATGTATCGCACATTTCTCAGCAACATTAGAAGCAGGATAAATGTGTTGATTTGAAGGACAGACTGACAGACTCTGGTAAGTCTTGGCTACATATAACTATTATAAAGTTAGGTCGTAGTCAGACATTCAATCGACAGAGTAACCTTGAGATATGATTCTTTATCATGCTGACCAACCTGGGCCCGGTTTCTGCGATAGAATTTAGACTTAACGCTGGAAACGCATAATAAGTGGTAAACGATAATTAACAAAATACAGTGTTGAGTAAACGCTATTTTACAAATAAAAAGGTGTGTAAGTGCGTTTACATGGGTTTACCCTCCACCACATCCCCGTTGAGGTGGTGTGCAGCGTAGAGTGCATAGTCATTTAGTCTCTATGGGCCTGTTGGTGAGGGCCACAGCATAGTCTTTTAGTCTCTATGGGCCAGATGGTGAGGGCCACAGCATAGTCCTTTAGTCTCTATGGGCCAGATGGTGAGGGCCACAGCATAGTCCTTTAGTCTCTATGGGCCAGATGGTGAGGGCCACAGCATAGTCCTTTAGTCTCTATGGGCCAGATGGTGAGGGCCACAGCATAGTCCTTTAGTCTCTATGGACCAGATGGTGAGGGCCACAGCATAGTCTTTTAGTCTCTATGGGCCAGATGGTGAGGGCCACAGCATAGTCATTTAGTCTCTATGGGCCTGTTGGTGAGGGCCACAGCATAGTCCTTTAGTCTCTATGGGCCAGATGGTGAGGGCCACAGCACAGTCACTTAGTCTCTATGGGCCAGATGGTGAGGGCCACAGCATAGTCATTTAGTCTATGGGCCTGTTGGTGAGGGCCACAGCATAGTCCTTTAGTCTCATTTAGGCCAGATGGTGAGGGCCACAGCATAGTCATTTAGTCTCTATGGGCCAGATGGTGAGGGCCACAGCATGGGAAAGAAACTGTTCAGATGGGGTCTATAACATCCAATCACATACTCCTCAAGATGAGGCTCATGATTTATAAGTTATATACCTTTTAATCTTTACATATATTGTCTTTATTTAAACCAAGGTAGTTTGAGTTAGTAGCGATGAAGTAGCAACTGTCAGCTGCTGTAAACCTGTGACAGTCTTCATAAGAGAGCTGATCTCGGATCAGTTTAGCTGTTTATATCATATTGATACTGCTGTTAACCATCTGACAGTCTTCATAGGAGAGCTGATCTCAGATCAGTTTAGCTTATTATATCATATTGATACTGCTGTAAACCTGTGACAGTCTTCATAGGAGAGCTGATCTCATATCAGTTTAGCTGTTTATATCATATTGATACTGCTGTAAACCTGTGACAGTCTTCATAGGAGAGCTGATCTCGTATCAGTTTAGCTGTTTATATCATATTGATACTCCTGTAAAGTCAGGTTACAGCAGGTGTTTACTGCCATCTAGTGGAAGATGTTTTATTTTTATTTCACTTTTATTTAACTAGGTAAGTCAGAACAAATTCTTATTAACAATGACGGCCTACCCCGGCCAAACCTTGACGACGCTGTGCCAATTGTGCGCCGCCCTATGGGACTCCCAGTCATGCAGCCTGGACTCTAACCAGGTACTGCAGTGACGCAAGAGGCGGGACTCTGCACCACTCGGGAGGCGGCTGAGCTGAAACAGAAAGTAAATATGTTATTTTGTTCAGGATCCATTTTGAGACGACAGAGCAGAAAACACTATATGGAGATGACTGACAAATAAGTAAGTATTTCTGAACAATAATTTATTCTATTGGACAGAGTAAGAGAATGAATACTAGGAATGAGATATTACTAGTTAGTAGAACTGCTACTTGAGCTGAGTTGCTGACAGACAGCAGTTTTCAAAGTGGAAACTAATCAGTAGGTCTACATGTTATCAGTAAAACGTCTGGTAAAGATGGTGGAGGAGCTTTTACATTATATGGTTTTATGTTTATCTCAGGGTTTCTCAATCCTTTAGTTATTATCCAGCACGTACACACCTTACAGGGGAAAAACACAACTAAACCTGATTTCCAGTAAATTATAAGTTTAGCTAAAATAATGTAAGAGAGATGTCTTGAAGAAGGACTATAACATTTTTTTAGCAAGATTCAGAACAATGTCACGTTACTGCTGTCTCATGTAACTGACTGTTAGCTCCACCCTCTGGTTACTGTTGTTATGTGAAGGGTGACACCTTGACTACAGTTGAAACTGACTGTTAGCTCCACCCTCTGGTTATTGTTGTTATATGAAGGGTGACTCCTTGACTACAGTTGAAACTGACTGTTAGCCCCACCCTCTGGTTACTGTTGTTATATGAAGGGTGACTCCTTGACTACAGTTGAAACTGACTGTTAGCCCCACCCTCTGGTTACTGTTGTTATGTGAAGGGTGACACCTTGACTACAGTTGAAACTGACTGTTAGCTCCACCCTCTGGTTACTGTTGTTATGTGAAGGGTGACTCCTTGACTACAGTTGAAACTGACTGTTAGCTCCACCCTCTGGTTATTGTTGTTATATGAAGGGTGACACCTTGACTACAGTTGAAACTGACTGTTAGCTCCACCCTCTGGTTACTGTTGTTATATGAAGGGTGACTCCTTGACTACAGTTGAAACTGACTGTTAGCTCCACCCTCTGGTTACTGTTGTTATGTGAAGGGTGACTCCTTGACTACAGTTGAAACTGACTGTTAGCCCCACCCTCTGGTTACTGTTGTTATGTGAAGGGTGACTCCTTGACTACAGTTGAAACTGACTGTTAGCTCCACCCTCTGGTTACTGTTGTTATATGAAGGGTGACACCTTGACTACAGTTGAAACTGACTGTTAGCTCCACCCTCTGGTTACTGTTGTTATATGAAGGGTGACTCCTTGACTACAGTTGAAACTGACTGTTAGCTCCACCCTCTGGTTACTGTTGTTATATGAAGGGTGACTCCTTGACTACAGTTGAAACTGACTGTTAGCTCCACCCTCTGGTTACTGTTGTTATATGAAGGGTGACTCCTTGACTACAGTTGAAACTGACTGTTAGCTCCACCCTCTGGTTACTGTTGTTATATGAAGGGTGACTCCTTGACTACAGTTGAAACTGACTGTTAGCTCCACCCTCTGGTTACTGTTGTTATATGAAGGGTGACTCCTTGACTACAGTTGAAACTGACTGTTAGCTCCACCCTCTGGTTACTGTTGTTATGTGAAGGGTGACTCCTTGACTACAGTTGAAACTGACTGTTAGCTCCACCCTCTGGTTACTGTTGTTATGTGAAGGGTGACTCCTTGACTACAGTTGTAACTGACTGTTAGCCCCACCCTCTGGTTATTGTTGTTATGTGAAGGGTGACTCCTTGACTACAGTTGTAACTGACTGTTAGCTCCACCCTCTGGTTACTGTTGTTATGTGAAGGGTGACTCCTTGACTACAGTTGAAACTGACTGTTAGCTCCACCCTCTGGTTATTGTTGTTATGTGAAGGGTGACTCCTTGACTACAGTTGAAACTGACTGTTAGCTCCACCCTCTGGTTACTGTTGTTATATGAAGGGTGACTCCTTGACTACAGTTGAAACTGACTGTTAGCTCCACCCTCTGGTTACTGTTGTTATATGAAGGGTGACTCCTTGACTACAGTTGTAACTGACTGTTAGCCCCACCCTCTGGTTACTGTTGTTATGTGAAGGGTGACTCCTTGACTACAGTTGAAACTGACTGTTAGCTCCACCCTCTGGTTACTGTTGTTATGTGAAGGGTGACTCCTTGACTACAGTTGAAACTGACTGTTAGCTCCACCCTCTGGTTACTGTTGTTATGTGAAGGGTGACTCCTTGACTACAGTTGAAACTGACTGTTAGCTCCACCCTCTGGTTACTGTTGTTATGTGAAGGGTGACTCCTTGACTACAGTTGAAACTGACTGTTAGCTCCACCCTCTGGTTATTGTTGTTATATGAAGGGTGACACCTTGACTACAGTTGAAACTGACTGTTAGCTCCACCCTCTGGTTACTGTTGTTATGTGAAGGGTGACTCCTTGACTACAGTTGAAACTGACTGTTAGCTCCACCCTCTGGTTACTGTTGTTATATGAAGGGTGACTCCTTGACTACAGTTGAAACTGACTGTTAGCTCCACCCTCTGGTTACTGTTGTTATATGAAGGGTGACTCCTTGACTACAGTTGAAACTGACTGTTAGCTCCACCCTCTGGTTACTGTTGTTATGTGAAGGGTGACTCCTTGACTACAGTTGAAACTGACTGTTAGCTCCACCCTCTGGTTACTGTTGTTATATGAAGAGTGACTCCTTGACTACAGTTGAAACTGACTGTTAGCTCCACCCTCTGGTTACTGTTGTTATGTGAAGGGTGACTCCTTGACTACAGTTGAAACTGACTGTTAGCTCCACCCTCTGGTTATTGTTGTTATATGAAGGGTGACACCTTGACTACAGTTGAAACTGACTGTTAGCTCCACCCTCTGGTTACTGTTGTTATGTGAAGGGTGACTCCTTGACTACAGTTGAAACTGACTGTTAGCTCCACCCTCTGGTTACTGTTGTTATATGAAGGGTGACACCTTGACTACAGTTGAAACTGACTGTTAGCTCCACCCTCTGGTTATTGTTGTTATGTGAAGGGTGACTCCTTGACTACAGTTGAAACTGACTGTTAGCCCCACCCTCTGGTTACTGTTGTTATGTGAAGGGTGACTCCTTGACTACAGTTGAAACTGACTGTTAGCTCCACCCTCTGGTTACTGTTGTTATGTGAAGGGTGACTCCTTGACTACAGTTGTAACTGACTGTTAGCTCCACCCTCTGGTTACTGTTGTTATATGAAGGGTGACTCCTTGACTACAGTTGAAACTGACTGTTAGCTCCACCCTCTGGTTACTGTTGTTATATGAAGAGTGACTCCTTGACTACAGTTGAAACTGACTGTTAGCTCCACCCTCTGGTTACTGTTGTTATGTGAAGGGTGACTCCTTGACTACAGTTGTAACTGACTGTTAGCCCCACCCTCTGGTTACTGTTGTTATATGAAGGGTGACTCCTTGACTACAGTTGAAACTGAATATAAGAAAGTATCTGTACAGGGTCATTTTGAGATGACAGAGCAGCTCATAGTTTAACCTCTAAACTGCAACTCAGTTTCCAAGTAAAGTGAGTATTTCAGGTTAATAATGTAGAATAAAGTAGAGGGAACATTTGGAATCCACTAAACTAGTGTCTAGGTGCTGCTGAGTCATTCCTACCATGTGGTGCCTTTTCTGTCCACAAGAAATATCAGTTCTTATTTAGTGTAAAATGTGGATTCAAAAAGGCTTTAAATATAAGGTGTATAATATAAGGCTTAACTTCCTGAACATTCGAGACGTGTAGTCCACTTGTCACTCCAATCTCATTTGCATTAGCGTAGCCTCTTCTGTAGCTTGTCTACTATGTGTCTGCCTATCCCTGTTCTCTCTCCTCTGCACAGGCCATACAAACGCTCCACACCGCGTGGCCGCTGCCACTCTAACCTGGTGGTCCCAGCGCGCACGACCCACGTGGAGTTCCAGGTCTCCGGCAGCCTCTGGAACTGCCGGTCTGCGGCCAACAAGGCTGAGTTCATCTCAGCCTATGCTACCCTCCAGTCCCTAGACTTCCTGGCGCTGACGGAAACATGGATCACCACAGATAACACTGCTACTCCTACTGCTCTCTCCTCGTCTGACTACGTGTTCTCGCATACCCCTAGAGCATCGAGCCAGCGGGGTGGTGGCACTGGAATCCTCATCTCTCCCAAGTGGACATTCTCTCTTTCTCCCCTGACCCATCTGTCTATCTCCTCATTTGAATTCCATGCTGTCACAGTTACCAGCCCTTTCAAGCTTAACATCCTTATCATTTATCGCCCTCCAGGTTCCCTTGGAGAGTTCATCAATGAGCTTGACGCCTTGATAAGTTCCTTTCCTGAGGATGGCTCACCTCTCACAGTTCTGGGTGACTTTAACCTCCCCACGTCTACCTTCGACTCATTCCTCTCTGCCTCCTTCTTTCCACTCCTCTCCTCTTTCGACCTCACCCTCTCACCTTCCCCCCCTACTCACAAGGCAGGCAATACGCTTGACCTCATCTTTACTAGATGCTGTTCTTCCACTAATCTCATTGCAACTCCCCTCCAAGTCTCCGACCACTACCTTGTATCCTTTTCCCTCTCGCTCTCATCCAACACTTCTCACTCTCCCCCTACTCGGATGGTATTGCGCCGTCCCAACCTTCGCTCTCTCTCTCCCGCTACTCTCTCCTCTTCCATCCTATCATCTCTTCCCTCTGCTCAAACCTTCTCCAACCTATCTCCTGATTCTGCCTCCTCAACCCTCCTCTCCTCCCTCTCTGCATCCTTTGATTTCCTCTGTCCCCTATCCTCCAGGCCGGCTCGGTCCTCCCCTCCTGCTCCGTGGCTCGACGACTCACTGCGAGCTCACAGAACAGGGCTCCGGGCAGCCGAGCGGAAATGGAGGAAAACTCGCCTCCCTGCGGACCTGGCATCCTTTCACTCCCTCCTCTCTACATTTTCCTCTTCTGTCTCTGCTGCTAAAGCCACTTTCTACCACTCTAAACTCCAAGCATCTGCCTCTAACCCTAGGAAGCTCTTTGCTACCTTCTCCTCCCTCCTGAATCCTCCTCCCCCTGCCCCCCCCCCCTCCTCCCTCTCTGCGGATGACTTCGTCAACCATTTTGAAAAGAAGGTTGACGACATCCGATCCTCGTTTGCTAAGTCAAACGACACTGCTGGTCCTGCTCACACTGCCCTACCCTGTGCTTTGACCTCTTTCTCCCCTCTCTCTCCAGATGAAATCTCGCGTCTTGTGACGGCCGGCCGCCCAACAACCTGCCCACTTGACCCTATCCCCTCCTCTCTTCTCCAGACCATTTCCGGAGACCTTCTCCCCTACCTCACCTCGCTCATCAACGCATCCTTGACCGCTGGCTACGTCCCTTCCGTCTTCAAGAGAGCGAGAGTTGCACCCCTTCTGAAAAAACCTACACTCGATCCCTCCGATGTCAACAACTACAGGCCAGTATCCCTTCTTTCCTTTCTCTCCAAAACTCTTGAACGCGCCGTGCTTGGCCAGCTCTCTTGCTATCTCTCTCAGAATGACCTTCTTGATCCTAATCAGTCAGGTTTCAAGACTGGGCATTCAACTGAGACTGCTCTTCTCTGTGTCACGGAGGCTCTCCGCACTGCTAAAGCTAACTCTCTCTCCTCTGCTCTCATCCTTCTAGACCTATCTGCTGCCTTTGATACCGTGAACCATCAGATCCTCCTCTCCACCCTCTCCGAGCTGGGCATCTCCGGCACCGCGCACGCTTGGATTGCGTCCTACCTGACAGGTCGCTCCTACCAGGTGGCGTGGCGAGAATCTGTCTCCGCACCACGTGCTCTCACCACTGGTGTCCCCCAGGGCTCTGTTCTTGGCCCACTCCTATTCTCGCTATACACCAAGTCACTTGGCTCTGTCATATCCTCACATGGTCTCTCATATCATTGCTATGCAGATGACACACAATTAATCTTCTCCTTTCCCCCTTCTGACAACCAGGTGGCGAATCGCATCTCTGCATGTCTGGCAGACATATCAGTGTGGATGACGGATCACCACCTCAAGCTGAACCTCGGCAAGACGGACCTGCTCTTCCTCCCGGGGAAGGACTGCCCGTTCCATGATCTCGCCATCACGGTTGACAACTCCCTTGTGTCCTCCTCCCAGAGTGCTAAGAGCCTTGGCGTGACCCTGGACAACACCCTGTCGTTCTCCACCAACATCAAGGCGGTGACCCGATCCTGTAGGTTCATGCTCTACAACATTCGCAGAGTACGACCCTGCCTCACACAGGAAGCGGCGCAGGTCCTAATCCAGGCACTTGTCATCTCCCGTCTGGATTACTGCAACTCGCTGTTGGCTGGGCTCCCTGCCTGTGCCATTAAACCCCTACAACTCATCCAGAACGCCGCAGCCCGTCTGGTGTTCAACCTTCCCAAGTTCTCTCACGTCACCCCGCTCCTCCGCTCTCTCCACTGGCTTCCAGTCGAAGCTCGCATCCGCTACAAGACCATGGTGCTTGCCTACGGAGCTGTGAGGGGAACGGCACCTCCGTACCTTCAGACTCTGATCAGGCCCTACACCCAAACAAGGGCACTCCGTTCATCCACCTCTGGCCTGCTCGCCTCCCTACCTCTGAGGAAGCACAGTTCCCGCTCAGCCCAGTCAAAACTGTTCGCTGCTCTGGCACCCCAATGGTGGAACAAGCTCCCTCACGACGCCAGGACAGCGGAGTCAATCACCACCTTCCGGAGACACCTGAAACCCCACCTCTTTAAGGAATACCTAGGATAGGATAAAGTAATCCTCCTAACCCCCCCTTAAAAGATTTAGATGCACTATTGTAAAGTGGTTGTTCCACTGGATATTATAGGTGAATGCACCAATTTGTAAGTCGCTCTGGATAAGAGCGTCTGCTAAATGACTAAAATGTAAATGTAAATGTAGAGTTTCAACAACATGAATAACTTATTTCTAGTTACTACTAATGTGAAAACAAGACAAAATAAGATTGTTGCTAAGTTGACTGTCTTAATTGTCAAATAATTGAACAGACGTCAATTGTTGTACAACTTCATGGGTACGACCTTTTACCTCAAATAAACAATGGATTTCTGCTGTTGTGGGCCTTTAACCATCTGTCTGACTTTGTCGTTCACACAGGAGAGAGGCGGGACAGTTGTGGATCCTCTGGGGAGCCTCAACAACATCATGAAGCTGACAAGGCAGAGAAGAGTCTCTCCAGATCAGAACTCCTCAAGAAACACCAGCAGAGACCCACAGGGAAGAGAACTCACTGCTGCTCTGACTGTGGGAAGAGATTCACCTCATTAGGCATTAAAATTCATCAGAGAACACACACAGGAGAGAAACCTTATAGCTGTGATCAATGTGGGAAGAGTTTTGTTCAATCTGGCAATCTGACATCACACCAGAGAACACACACAGGAGAGAAACCGTATAGCTGTGATCAGTGTGAGAAGAGTTTTACTGAGTCTGGGGGTCTGACTAAACACCAGAGAACACACACAGGAGAGAAACCTTATAGCTGTGATGAATGTGGGAAGAGTTTTATTACATCTAACATTCTGACTCAACACAAGATAACACACACAGGAGAGAAATCTTATAGCTGTGATCAATGTGGGAAGAGTTTTGGTCGATCTGGAGAACTGACTGTGCACCAGAGAATACACACAGGAGAGAAACCCTATAGCTGTGATCAATGTGGGAAGAGTTTTGCTGCGTCTACCAATCTGACTCTACACCAGAGAACACACACAGGAGAGAAACCTTATGGCTGTGGTCAATGTGGGAAGAGTTTTGTTCAATCTGGCCATCTGACATTACACCAGAGAACACACACAGGAGATAAACCTTTTAGCTGTGATCAATGTGGAAAGAGTTTTGCTGCATCTAGCACTCTGACGCTACACCAGAGAACACACACAGGAGAGAAATCTTATAGCTGTGGTCAATGTGGGAAGAGTTTTGTTCAATCTGGCCATCTGACAGTGCACCAGAGAACACACACAGGAGAGAAACCATATAGCTGTGATCAGTGTGGGAAGAGTTTTACTGAGTCTGGGGGTCTGACTAAACACCAGAGAACACACACAGGAGAGAACCCTCATAGCTGTGACCAGAGATAATCTGATAAAAGATCTCTGATCAAATGTCAGAAACTACTTACATGAAGGAGTTGTTTCATGATATCAATGAATTAATGTCACAATGTAGAATGTTTTAACATTGTAGAAGGAGTATTTTAATGATGTCCCAATGTAGAACCCTAAACGTTTGTCCCCTGTTCTATTGATTTCAACATGATATGGATATTATCCTCAGGGGGAAAATCCAGGCTCTGAATTGAAAGAGTACTATATATGTGATTTAACAAAAAGTTACTAACAAAAAAGTTGTTACACTTACCACGTTGGTGACCCACTGGAATCAAAATGCACCACTTCAAAATGTATCTGGCTGTTTTCTACCAGTTGTCCTCTAACCAGGGATGTACACATTATTCCCAGATTCCATGTGGTTTTTCAGCTGTTCGTTTTAACAGGACGTGCAACCTCATGTCCCTCCTCTTGCATAATTTATTTCAACATGATATCGATGAGTGATGACAAATAAGTTCCTTTGTTTAGCGACCCCTACATTTAAATGCATCACTCTAAAATGTAGCTGACTTTCTTCTGCTGGTTGTCCTCTAACCAGTGAGGTAAAATATATCTCCCATTTCCATGTGTTTATTTTAGTTGTGTTAGTTTCAACAGCACGTACAACCTGATTTCCCCTCTAATTGATTATCAGTGATTTATTGCTACTTGTCAAAACAAGGTGCTTGTTTAAAAAAAAATACAAGTAATATGATTATTGTGGCAGATGTTTGTGTATATAGCACATGTTATGTTTAGGTTTTCAATTTATCCCAAACTGTTTCTGCATATTGGTTATTGATTTGGACACTTAAAACTGTGTTTTGACATTGGGGCTATTTCATATTTTCATTTCATGTAACATTTAGTAATCATGATTATTCAACCAACTGACAATTTTTTTGGTACAATTATATTGACATTGTTGCCCTGCTTTTAGAATATCAGGGTTCATTCCCAGATGTGCCAACCCAAATGTACTAGAACATGACATTGGGGACTGGGCCCCGATCCAACAACATGCCTATCTAGTGAACCCTGAAAAGAGAGAGAAGCTCTGCAGTGAGGTGGAAAGTTAGTACAGATATTGCAGGAGTTTCCTCTTGAAATCAGACATGTCTGTGTCCTATTGGAGATGAGTTTTGTTTGGGCTCGTTCCAAGAGGACGAGAGTTCTAGAAGCTAAGGAAGGATTGTATAGAACGAAAGATGAAGGAGAAAAGATACTGTATATTATTTAGACATTTTTTTTCTTGTTTTTAATTGTTGACAGCCAGTAGACACCATGTTTATATTGTAGAAGGGAATACATTTAGTTGATTATAATGTGAAATGGAAGTTGTTTTCTGTTGGTGGTGAGCAAACTTGTCCAAAAGAAATATAGGATATATTTGTTGTCTTAAGGGGTAAGGTGTTACAGGCTTTGGTTTTTCCATTTATGTTTTGAGGTTGGACTTTAGCTCGTTAGCACGTCTAGCTCGTTAGCGCGTCTAGCTCGTTTGCGCGTCTAGCTCGTTTGCGCGTCTAGCTCGTTTGCGCGTCTAGCTCGTTTGCGCGTCTAGCTCGTTAGCCCGTCTAGCTCGTTAGCACGTCTAGCCCGTTAGCACGTAGGACGCACTGATTGGTGTCACCTCGTTAGTCAGTATGTGTTACACCTGTGCTGGCTTGTCCATCTCGTTAGTGGGAAGGTGTTTCACCTGAGCTGGTCCAGGTTCTATTTAAGAGTGTCTGGCCCAGTGCTCCAGTTGTCTTGATACATGTGGAGAGTCAACACCTTTAGTTGCTCCACCTTTTTGGTTTACATCCTGTCTTTAAGTTTGGTGTGGGATTTTCTTTTGTTTGCCTCTTCTTGGGCAGATTTAGTGGGTCTCATGGTGGGTGTCTTTTTAGGTCCCAGTCATGTAGGTTGAAAGGGGTGTATCTTGGCTGTAAAATACCTTTGTACTTTTGTATTATGGCTCTCAACGAATCATCTGGGGGGGAGTTGTTGACCAGCCATCATTATCGTAGAGCACTCGTTTGATTAATTTTGTATGTGTACGTTGTATTGCCCTGCTCCATTATTAAGTGAATAAAGATTTAGTTTAAGAATAACTCTGACTTGTGTGATAAGTTTGTCTCCTCAATTGATTTTAAAGAAATTAACCACCACATTTGGGGATGTGAATCTTGACTTGGTGACCGCTCCTGGTGACCTGGGTAAATGGTGCACGAGGGATCCCTCTAACTTGGGATCTCAGGGAGACCACACTGCGGGATATCCTCAATTGATTAAGACACGTTAAAACAGTTTTAACGTGTCTAAATCAATAACCAATATGCAGAAACAGTTTGGGATAAATTGAAAACCTAAACATAACATGTGCAATATACACAAACATCTGCCACAATAATCATATTACTTGTATTTTTTGAAACAAGCAGCTTATAAACTGCACAAGCACAAAAAACGCTGTTGTTTTGACAAGTAGCAATAAATCACTGATATCGATTAGGGGGGAAATCAGGTTGTACGTGCTGTTGAAACTAACACAACTAAAAAAACACATGGAAATGGAGATATATTTTACCTCACTGGTTAGAGGACAACCTGCAGAAGACAGTCAGCTACATTTTGGAGTGATGAATTTAAATGTAGGGGTCCCTAAAATAAGTAACACTTATTTGTCATAACTAATCAATATCATGCTAAAATCAATTGTGCCGAGAAGAGGGAGATGAGGTTGCACATCCTGTTAAAACTAACAGCTCAAAAACCACACGGAATCTGGGAATAATGTGTACATCCCTGGTTAGAGGACAACTTGTAGAAAACAGCTAGCTACATTTTGAAGTGATGCATTTTGATTCAAGTGGGTCACTAACATGGTAAGTGTAACACAACTCTTTTTTTGTTAGTACTTTTTGTTAAATCACATAAATAGTACTCTTTCAATTCAGAGCCTGGATTTTCCCCCTGAGGCTAATATCCATATCATGTTGAAATCAATAGAACAGGGGACAAACGTTTAGGGTTCTACATTGTGACATCATTAAAATACTCCTTCTACAATGTTAAAACATTCTACATTGTGACATCATTAAAATACTCCTACTACAATGTTTAAACATTCTACATTGTGACATTATTTCATTGATATCATGAAACAACTCCATGTATTTTCTGATGTTTGATCAGAGATCTTTTATCAGAGTATCTCTTGTCACATTGACCACAGCTATAAGGTTTCTCTCCTGTGTGTGTTCTCTGGTGCACTGTCAGATGTCTAGATTGACCAAAACTCTTCCAACATTTACCACAGCTATAAGGTTTCTCTACTGTGTGTATTCTCTGGTGTACTGTCAGATTATCAGATGTAGTAAAACTCTTCCCACATTGATCACAGCTAAAAGGTTTCTCTCCTGTGTGTATTCTCTGGTGTAAAGTCAGTTCTCCAGATTGACCAAAACTCTTCCCACATTGACCACAGCTATAAGATTTCTCTCCTGTGTGTCTTCTCTGGTGTACAGTCAGAATGCTTGATGTAGTGAAACTCTTCTCTCCTGTGTGTATTCTCTGGTGTAAAGTCAGTTCTCCAGATTGACCAAAACTCTAACCACATTGACCACATATATAAGGTTTCTCTCCTGTGTGTCTTCTCTGGTGTACAGTCAGAATGCAGAGGTCTCGAGGTCAACTATTTTTGATGTGTTTTCGCGTATCATTTTCTCCAGACCATCGGCACTTTCGTTTATCTTTGCAGAGACAGCATCGATTATGTTGATCTGTAGTTCGCGCAAAGACAATTCTTTATGTGTCTTTTTGGGTGCAGGACTATTGACTGCATTTTCAGAATCAACCGAATGTCCAGAATCCTCCATTTCTTCTCCTGAGGAGTCAGGTGGCGGTTTTTCTCCAACGTATGAGTGCTCAGCTAGCAACTGCCTTCTCCTCCCTTTGCTCTTTCGCACATTTTTTCCTTCCATTTCTCAAAGTTATGAATCAAATTATCGGTCAACTAAGTGTTGTTCTCTATTGTGTTTACTATAAGCCAAGTTCCGTTACATTTAAGTAAGTTTGAGAGGGATAAAAGTTAAGGTTACTCGGAGCAAGCTGAAATCTCATCTACACTCGCCGCCATCTTCCAGCGCCCCCCCCAGCCCAGGTGTGTCCCATTTCACTGACGACCCTCCCGGCTCCGCCCACCGACATCCTATTAAGGAAGAGCAAAGAGAAAGAATTCAGCAGACAGAGTGGGAGGGTCACAGCAGTCTGGTGATATACCAGGGACTGGGGATGTAGTTAGGTTTGTATACAGTCTGGTGATATACCAGGGACTGGGGATGCAGTTAGGTTTGTATACAGTCTGGTGATATACCAGGGACTGGGGATGCAGTTAGGTTTGTACAGTCTGGTGATATACCAGGGACTGGGGATGTAGTTAGGTTTGTATGCAGTCTGGTGATATACCAGGGACTGGGGATGCAGTTAGGTTTGTACAGTCTGGTGATATACCAGGGACTGGGGATGCAGTTAGGTTTGTATGCAGTCTGGTGATATACCAGGGACTGGGGATGCAGTTAGGTTTGTACAGTCTGGTGATATACCAGGGACTGGGGATGCAGTTAGGTTTGTATACAGTCTGATGATATACCAGGGACTGGGGATGTAGTTAGGTTTGTACAGTCTGATGATATACCAGGGACTGGGGATGCAGTTAGGTTTGTATGCAGTCTGATGATATACCAGGGACTGGGGATGCAGTTAGGTTTGTATACAGTCTGATGATATACCAGGGACTGGGGATGCAGTTAGGTTTGTACAGTCTGGTGATATACCAGGGACTGGGGATGCAGTTAGGTTTGTACAGTCTGGTGATATACCAGGGACTGGGGATGCAGTTAGGTTTGTATACAGTCTGATGATATACCAGGGACTGGGGATGCAGTTAGGTTTGTACAGTCTGGTGATATACCAGGGACTGGGGATGTAGTTAGGTTTGTATGCAGTCTGATGATATACCAGGGACTGGGGATGTAGTTAGGTTTGTATGCAGTCTGATGATATACCAGGGACTGGGGATGCAGTTAGGTTTGTACAGTCTGGTGATATACCAGGGACTGGGGATGTAGTTAGGTTTGTATGCAGTCTGGTGATATACCAGGGACTGGGGATGCAGTTAGGTTTGTATGCAGTCTGGTGATATACCAGGGACTGGGGATGTAGTTAGGTTTGTATGCAGTCTGGTGATATACCAGGGCCTGGACATGCAGTTAGGTTTGTATACAGTCTGGTGATATACCAGGGACTGGGGATGCAGTTAGGTTTGTATGCAGTCTGATGATATACCAGGGACTGGGGATGCAGTTAGGTTTGTATGCAGTCTGGTGATATACCATGGCCTGGGGATGTAGTTAGGTTTGTACAGTCTGATGATATACCAGGGACTGGGGATGCAGTTAGGTTTGTACAGTCTGGTGATATACCAGGGACTGGGGATGCAGTTAGGTTTGTATGCAGTCTGATGATATACCAGGGACTGGGGATGCAGTTAGGTTTGTACAGTCTGATGATATACCAGGGACTGGGGATGCAGTTAGGTTTGTATGCAGTCTGATGATATACCAGGGACTGGGGATGCAGTTAGGTTTGTATGTAGTCTGGTCATATACCAGGGACTGGGGATGCAGTTAGGTTTGTATGCAGTCTGATGATATACCAGGGACTGGGGATGCAGTTAGGTTTGTATGCAGTCTGATGATATACCAGGGACTGGGGATGTAGTTAGGTTTGTACAGTCTGATGATATACCAGGGACTGGGGATGCAGTTAGGTTTGTACAGTCTGGTGATATACCAGGGACTGGGGATGCAGTTAGGTTTGTATACAGTATGGTGATATACCAGGGACTGGGGATGTAGTTAGGTTTGTATGCAGTCTGGTGATATACCAGGGACTGGGGATGTAGTTAGGTTTGTACAGTCTGGTGATATACCAGGGACTGGGGATGCAGTTAGGTTTGTATACAGTCTGATGATATACCAGGGACTGGGGATGTAGTTAGGTTTGTACAGTCTGATGATATACCAGGGACTGGGGATGCAGTTAGGTTTGTATACAGTCTGGTGATATACCAGGGTCTGGGGATGCAGTTAGGTTTGTATAGTCTGGTGATATACCAGGGACTGGGGATGCAGTTAGGTTTGTACAGTCTGGTGATATACCAGGGACTGGGGATGCAGTTAGGTTTGTATACAGTCTGATGATATACCAGGGACTGGGGATGTAGTTAGGTTTGTACAGTCTGATGATATACCAGGGACTGGGGATGCAGTTAGGTTTGTACAGTCTGGTGATATACCAGGGACTGGGGATGCAGTTAGGTTTGTATGCAGTCTGATGATATACCAGGGACTGGGGATGCAGTTAGGTTTGTATGCAGTCTGATGATATACCAGGGACTGGGGATGTAGTTAGGTTTGTACAGTCTGATGATATACCAGGGACTGGGGATGCAGTTAGGTTTGTATGCAGTCTGATGATATACCAGGGACTGGGGATGTAGTTAGGTTTGTACAGTCTGGTGATATACCAGGGACTGGGGATGCAGTTAGGTTTGTATGCAGTCTGGTGATATACCAGGGACTGGGGATGTAGTTAGGTTTGTACAGTCTGGTGATATACCAGGGACTGGGGATGCACTTAGGTTTGTACAGTCTGGTGATATACCAGGGACTGGGATGCAGTTAGGTTTGTACAGTCTGGTGATATACCAGGGACTGGGGATGCAGTTAGGTTTGTACAGTCTGGTGATATACCAGGGACTGGGGATGTAGTTAGGTTTGTACAGTCTGATGATATACCAGGGACTGGGGATGTAGTTAGGTTTGTACAGTCTGATGATATACCAGGGACTGGGGATGCCGTTAGGTTTGTACAGTCTGGTGATATACCAGGGCCTGGACATGCAGTTAGGTTTGTTTTCCTCTAGCTACTCTCCAGTTTGCTCCCAGCAGCGTTAATAGAACATAGATCACTGTTCAACTAGGCTGCAGAGTTCCTATTTTGACAGATAATTCAACCAGTGTGACCAGTGGGTTTCTTTAAATGAATGAATATGAAACTGCCTTAAATACAGATGTGAAGGACAGTATGTTTTAAATTCTCACTCAAAATATGCACTGCTCTTTTTGAACGTCTCAATATAATATTATTATTTAATGAAAGGAATGAAAAATACATTTGTGTGCAACAACAACTGCGTTTCCCTCCAGTCAGCAGACGGCGATGTGCGTCTTTCAGGCGATGCTGCAGCGTGACGTTTAATCTAGTGGACGGAACACTTCTTCAACAACATCTAGTCAGCCACCTCGGTAGCCAACAGCCGAAACATTTAGACTGTTTCTGTGCATATTTGCCTCTGTTTTTTAAATATACTTCTGACATCTAGTTAATTTCCCCCATTTAAATGTTATAGGTACATTGTTAGTCAACTAGCTGGCTTGATAAGTTAGCCTAGCACTAAACTAGTCGCTCATGCTAACTAGCTAGCTAGCTAACATCCCCGAACATGAGCTCCCTAAACTACTCCCCTCCTGTTAAAGAAGAGGAGGTCTGCTGGACGGAGAAAGAAGCTCTGGGGCTGAACATTGTCGTGAAAGAGGAGAAGGAAGAGGAGGATGTCACAGTAAAACAAGAAGTAGAGGGTGAGGCTGTTACCGTGAA
The DNA here is from genome assembly GCF_965601325.2 of Salmo salar. NCBI lineage: Eukaryota > Metazoa > Chordata > Actinopteri > Salmoniformes > Salmonidae > Salmo > Salmo salar. Next base: position 1,731,552 of record NW_027675323.1, on the reverse strand, counting down.
AGAAGAAGAGAAAGACGTTTCAGTGAAAGAAGAAGATGCGTTCAGAGTGAAAGAGGAGGAGGATGTTACAGTAAAAGAAGAGGAAGAGGTGAAAGAGGAGGATGTAGTTTTTGAAGTGAAGGAGGGGAAACAGGGAGAGAGAACTGTCATATTGACAGAGGAGTCAGGAGATCTGATTACCACCAGTAAGTACTGTCTTAAAAACGGGCTCTAACTGCAAAGGTTTTGAACGAATGTGTTGTTTTAAAGCAGCATGCTACTGAAATTCTATACTTGAAAATGTTGTTCTGTACTATAGGAATTTATGTTATAATATAATGTTGAAGCTACATTTTAAATCCCTGAATGCTGATTGGCTGACAGCCGTGGTATATCAGGCCGTATACCATGGGTATGACAACATGTATTTTTACTGTTCTGATTACGTTGGTAACCAGTTTATAATAGCAATAAGACACCTCAGTGATAGATGGCCAATATACCACGGCTAAGGGCTGTATCCAGGCACTCTGTGTTGCGTCGTGCATAAGGACAGTCTTTAACCGTGCTATATTGGCCATATACCACACTTCCTCTGGTCTTATTGCTTAACTGTAACATGTGTATACCATCAGAGTCCCTCCCACCACAAAATCACAACTTAATTGTCTCACAGAATGGCAAACAAGTTATAAATGAAACTTTTGACGTGTGTCCATTGTAGGCCTTGTGTGGAGTGTGTATACCAACAAAAAGCAGATTTCTAAATAATGTTGGAGAAATACATAAAATAAGATGCATTATTGACATGAAATGGACATGTGTTATGGGGAGACTGAACATATTAGCAAAAGGACAAGCGTTTTGGGGACTGAACATATTAGCAAACGTTTGTAAGTCTACAAAAAAACATAAAATAAAATAGCCATTTCAAGGAAAGGCTGAACTAAAGAATTATCATTTAGAAAGTATGGTAATTATTACTTTAGAGATGAAGTGGGACACCAACAAAATGTTATTTACATTGGATCAAATACAGCCTATAACATGACATTATCTATTATTATAGAGCTCTGATCAGCCTATAACATGATCTATTATTATAGAGCTCTGATCAGCCTATAACATGACATTATCTATTATTATAGAGCTCTGCTCAGCCTATAACATGACATTATCTATTATTATAGAGCTCTGTTCAGCCTATAACATGACATTATCTATTATTATAGAGCTCTGATCAGCCTATAACATGACATTATCTATTATTATAGAGCTCTGCTCAGCCTATAACATGACATTATCTATTATTATAGAGCTCTGTTCAGCCTATAACATGACATTATCTATTATTATAGAGCTCTGATCAGCCTATAACATGACATTATCTATTATTATAGAGCTCTGATCAGCCTATAACATGACATGATCTATTATTATAGAGCTCTGCTCAGCCTATAACATGACATTATCTATTATTATAGAGCTCTGATCAGCCTATAACATGACATTATCTATTATTATAGAGCTCTGATCAGCCTATAAACATGACATTATCTATTATTATAGAGCTCTGATCAGCCTATAAACATGACATTATCTATTATTAAAGAGCTCTGATCAGCCTATAACATGACATTATCTATTATTATAGAGCTCTGATCAGCCTATAACATGACATTATCTATTATTATAGAGCTCTGCTCAGCCTATAACATGACATTATCTATTATTATAGAGCTCTGTTCAGCCTATAAACATGACATTATCTATTATTATAGAGCTCTGATCAGCCTATAAACATGACATTATCTATTATTATAGAGCTCTGATCAGCCTATAAACATGACATTATCTATTATTATAGAGCTCTGCTCAGCCTATAAACATGACATTATCTATTATTATAGAGCTCTGATCAGCCTATAAACATGATCTATTATTATAGAGCTCTGATCAGCCTATAAACATGACATTATCTATTATTATAGAGCTCTGATCAGCCTATAAACATGACATTATCTATTATTATAGAGCTCTGCTCAGCCTATAAACATGACATTATCTATTATTATAGAGCTCTGCTCAGCCTATAAACATGACATTATCTATTATTATAGAGCTCTGATCAGCCTATAAACATGACATTATCTATTATTATAGAGCTCTGATCAGCCTATAACATGACATTATCTATTATTATAGAGCTCTGATCAGCCTATAAACATGACATTATCTATTATTATAGAGCTCTGATCAGCCTATAACATGACATTATCTATTATTATAGAGCTCTGCTCAGCCTATAAACATGACATTATCTATTATTATAGAGCTCTGATCAGCCTATAACATGACATTATCTATTATTATAGAGCTCTGATCAGCCTATAAACATGACATTATCTATTATTATAGAGCTCAGATCAGCCTATAAACATGACATTATCTATTATTATAGAGCTCTGTTCAGCCTATAAACATGACATTATCTATTATTATAGAGCTCTGATCAGCCTATACACATGACATTATCTATTATTATAGAGTTCTGCTCAGCCTATAAACATGATCTATTATTATAGAGCTCTAATCAGCCTATAAACATGACATTATCTATTATTATAGAGCTCTGTTCAGCCTATAAACATGACATGATCTATTATTATAGAGCTCTGTTCAGCCTATAAACATGACATTATCTATTATTATAGAGCTCTGTTCAGCCTATAAACATGACATTATCTATTATTATAGAGCTCTGTTCAGCCTATAACATGACATTATCTATTATTATAGAGCTCTGATCAGCCTGGAAACATGACATTATCTATTATTATAGAGCTCTGATCAGCCTGTAAACATGACATTATCTATTATTATAGAGCTCTGATCAGCCTGTAAACATGACATTATCTATTATTATAGAGCTCTGCTCAGCCTATAAACATGACATTATCTATTATTATAGAGCTCTGATCAGCCTGAAGACATGACATTATCTATTATTATAGAGCTCTGATCAGCCTATAAACATGACATTATCTATTATTATAGAGCTCTGTTCAGCCTATAAACATGACATTATCTATTATTATAGAGCTCTGCTCAGCCTATAAACATGACATTATCTATTATTATAGAGCTCTGTTCAGCCTATAAACATGACATTATCTATTATTATAGAGCTCTGATCAGCCTATAAACATTATCTATTATTATAGAGCTCTGTTCAGCCTATAAACATGACATTATCTATTATTATAGCGCTGTGCTCAGCCTATAAACATGATCTATTATTATAGAGCTCTGCTCAGCCTATAAACATGATCTATTATTATAGAGCTCTGCTCAGCCTATAAACATGACATTATCTATTATTATAGAGCTCTGCTCAGCCTGTAAACATGACATTATCTATTATTATAGAGCTGTGCTCAGCCTGTAAACATGACATTATTTATTATTATAGAGCTCTGTTCAGCCTATAAACATGACATTATCTATTATTATAGAGCTCTGCTCAGCCTATAGACATGACATTATCTATTATTATACAGCTCTGCTCAGCCTATAAACATGATCTATTATTATACAGCTCTGCTCAGCCTATAAACATGACATTATCTATTATTATAGAGCTCTGCTCAGCCTAAAATACGACATTATGTAGCCTGGCAGGTAGGAGCCAGTAACCGAAAGGTTGCTGGATCAAATCCCCGAGCTGACAAGGTAAAAACGCTGTCATTCTGCCCCTGAGCAAGGAAGTTAACCCACTGTTCCCTGGCTGCCGATGACGTGGATGTCTATTAAGGCAGCCCCGCACACCTCTCTGATTCAGAGGGGTTGGGTTAAATACGGGACACACATTTCAGTTGAATCCATTCAGTTGACTAGGTATCCCCCTTTCCCTATTGTAGAGCTCTGCTCAGCCTATAAACATGTGAGAAAGATTAGATTTTATGTTCTACATTATTATTATTATTAGGGCGGCCACCAAGTTTTTATTAAATTATGTAATGTTCTGAAAACTGACTTCAGGTTTTTGAGGAATCTAGCCTCACAGGAAGACAGTTTTATTTTATGGAGGTTTAATTCAGTTCTCTGTTTAATATTTAACTAAAAACTCTGTTTGTCTTTGGTAGGAGAGGGACCAGACTCTCACTCTGACAGCAGGGAGACTCCTTTAGGGGAACCAGACCCAGAGACGCCCAAACCAGCGAGACAACACCACTGTTCCCAGTGTGGAAAGCGTTTTAAGTGGTTAAGGAACCTGAAAGTACATGAGAGAACGCATACAGGAGAAAACCCTTACGAATGCTCCCACTGTGGAAAGAGTTTTACCAAGTTAGGGAACCTAAAAGAGCATGAGAGGACACACACAAGAGAAAAGAGTTTCCAATGTTCCCAGTGTGGAAAGAGGTTTACCCAGTTACGGTACCTGAAACAACATGAAGAAATACACACAGAAGATAGGAAGACCTACCACTGCTCTCAGTGTGGAAAGATATTTACTGGGTTAGGGAACCTGAAAATACATATGAGAAGACACTCTGGAGAGAAGCCGTACCACTGTTCCCACTGTGTAAAGAGTTTTACTCAGTTAGGGAGCCTGAAACCACATGAGAGGGGACACACTGGAGAGAAGCCTTATCACTGTTCCCACTGTGGAAGGAATTTTAGGTGGTATGCGAGCCTGAAGGAGCATGAGAGAATACACACAGGAGAAAAGCCTTACCACTGTTCCAATTGTGAAAATAGTTTTACCCATCGAGGGAGCCTGAAAGCGCATGAGAGAATACACTCAGGAGAAAAGCCTTACAAATGTCCCCGATGTGAAAAGAGTTTTACCCGGTTAGGGAGCTTGAAAAAGCATGAGAGAACACACACAGGAGAAAAGCCTTTCCAACATACTAATACACAGGAGGAGAAGACATACCACTGCTCTCATTGTGAAAAGACATTTTCCCAGTCAGAGGACCTGAAATCACATGAGAGAATAGAGAGGCTGTGTTCTGACTTATGTTTTTGATTGAGAAATTGTGTTTTTGTTCATTCTACATTAAATAATATTGTATGAATGAAATCATACTGAAAAATAGGTCTACATGTTTTTTCCAGCTCAAGACATGATCATGTCGAAAAAATCGGATTAAAAGAGTAAAAAAAAATGTTTTGATTATGAATTTAAGATTGATTGAATGCAAGTGTAAACCCCTAAATGTTGTTCACTATATCATTGGGATATTTCAAACATGTTAATTATTAAATAGATTGATATTAGTATTTCTTCATTCAGATTGTCATTGTAAATGCGTATTGGTTCTCAATTGACATATCTGATTAAATAAATGTGAAATAAAGTAAATGCCATATTATTTTTGGGAAGTCTATTTGGTTCTATGTTGGGACTATAAGAATATTTTGAAGATAAATACACAAGGCAGAGTACGAGAGAGACAGAGGACGAGAGGTCAGTACAGTACTAACAACCAATGGAAATAGTGTTTTTTCCTGTAATAGGGAGTTATTGATCAGTGGTTCAGCAACATGGGAGGATGTAGATGTACACTACCGTTCAACAGTTTGGGGTCACTTAGAAATAACCTTGTTTTTAAAAGAAAGCCATTTTTTGTCCATTAAAATAACATCAAATTGATCTGAAATACAGTGTAGACATTGTTAATGTTGTAAATGACTATTGTAGCTGGAAACAGATGATTATTAATGGAATATCTACATAGGCGTACAGAGGCCCATTATCAGCAACCATCACTCCTGTGTTCCTATGGCACGTTGTGTTAGTTAATCCAAGTTTATCATTTTAAAAGGCTAATTGATCATTAGAAAACCCTTTTGCAATTATGTTAGCACAGCTGAAAACTGTTGTTATGATTAAAGAAGCAATAAAACTGGTCTGCTTTAGACTAGTTGAGTATCTGGAGCATCAATGTAACCTCTCAAATTCATAGACAGGTGTCGCGTCTTTTTTACCCAAAAGTAGTTTTTTACCCGGAGACTGTAGTGCTACTTTCTCAAAATGAACATAAATGCTGTAGGGGGAGGGTTCTGGTGTTTTACCAGGAGACTGGGGCCGATCCCCATTTAGGAATGTATGTCTTGCTTACTCACACTCTGCATGTGTTGATACCTGGCTGAAAACCCTCACAGTTGTTGGCCAACAGATTTTGTCATGGAGTTTTCATTCAATAGGGTTTAGAGTCCATTTCATCTTAAGCCATTCTTTTAAATACGGTAATACCTTTAATTAGAATGTTGTGCCTTTAAATACCTTTTCATTCTAATTTTGTTGACGGACTCAATAGAATACACGGAGTCAGAAACTAGGGATCAATTCAAGAAAGTCATCATTCGTCTCTGTTTCAACACCAACTGGTAGATTTAAAAATACTCTGATCTTGTAGATTATTTAGGTACATTTTAGGGTTAGGAAAGTATGTATGAATCATAAAAACAATAGTCCTATAAATCTACCCTAATTCTTACTAATCATGGAAGTTTCAGACCCTTAACTCAGTACTTTGTTGAAACACCTTTGGCAGCGATTACAGCCTTGAGTCTTCTTGGGTATGACGCTAGAAGCTTGGCACACCTGTATTTGGGGAGTTTCTTCCATTCTTCTCTGCAGATCCTCTCAAGCTCTGTCAGGTTGGATGGGGAGCATCGCTGCACAACTATTTTCAGGTCTCTCCAGAGATGTTTGATCGGGTTCAAGTCCGGGCTCTGGCTGGACCACTCAAGGACAACAGTGCAATAATATGTAACAACTTCACAACAAATACACACATCTAAAGTAAAGGAATGGAATTAAGAATATATAAATATTTGGACGAGCAATGTCAGAGTGGCATAGACTAAAATACAGTAGAATAGGATAGAATACAGTATATACATATGAGATGAGTAATACATAGACTAAGATACAGTAGAATAGTATAGAATACAGTATATACATATGAGATGAGTAATACATAGACAGATACAGTAGAATAGAATACAGTATATACATATGAGATGAGTAATACATAGACAGATACAGTAGAATAGGATAGAATACAGTATATACATATGAGATGAGTAATACATAGACTAAGATACAGTAGAATAGGATAGAATACAGTATATACATATGAGATGAGTAATACATAGACAGATACAGTAGAATAGGATAGAATACAGTATATACATATGAGATGAGTAATACATAGACTAAGATACAGTAGAATAGGATAGAACCTAGTCTGTTCATTATATACTTCTACATTATGTATTGTTACACCATGTAGGAGCAGTATAGACCTAGTCTGTTCATTATATACATCTACATGATGTATTGTTACACCATGTAGGAGCAGTATAGACCTAGTCTGTTCATTATATACATCTACATGATGTATTGTTACACCATGTAGGAGCAGTATAGACCTAGTCTGTTCATTATATACATCTACATGATGAATTGTTACACCATGTAGGAGCAGTATAGACCTAGTCTGTTCATTATATACATCTACATGATGTATTGTTACACCAACACAAAAAAAGGAAATTATATTATTTTATACTAATACAATTGCTCAGAGAAAGAGATTTAGTTTAAAATGTAATTCTCAAAAGGTTGGGGTCTGAATTATTGCCACCCATGTTTTCAATACTCCAGCACCCTCCCCTTGGGAGGATAACAACACTGAAATGTTTTATGAGATTAGAGAACACATTGGGTGGTATCTTAGACCATTCCTCCATACAGAATCTCTCCATGTCCTTGATTTATTTAGTCTGCGCTTGTGGACTGCCCTGTTCAATTCAAACCACAGGTTTTCAATGGAGTTCAAGTCCGAAGACTGAGATGGCCATTGAAAATGTGGATTTTTGTGCCCAATTAACCATTTCTTTGTGGATGTTGATGTGTCTTGCTGGAAGATCCACTTATGGCCAAGTTTCAGCCTCCTAGCAGAGAGGTAACCAGGTTTTGGGCTAAAATATCCTGGTAGTGGGTAAAGTTAATTTATTTATTTCATACAGTAATTTTTGCTCATCATTATCAAGGGTACCAATAACTAGGTGCTTATTTTGATATCTAGTTATTTGACTGAATTAGAAATACATATGTGGAGTAGATGTAGAGTTTGCTTTAAATTCTCATAAATAATCTGAACTAATCAAACACTTGTTGCTCTTTGTACGTGTTGATATAATATTCATATTTAATGGAGAGGAAAAAAACGTTTCCCTAAACTGCTTTATAATATTATAATTCAATGAAGAATAAAAATAGTTTTCCCTCCTCAACTGCGTTTCCTCCCTCCAGACAGCAGATGGCGATATGTGTCTTTCAGGCGATGTTTCTAGTGTGACGTATAATCTAGTGGACGGAACTCTTTTTCAACAACTGCAGCCACCTCGGTAGCTCGCTAGCCGACAAAGTCTGAACATTCAAGCTGTTTGGACAATTTCGTGGTTTAATTGCCACTGTGATTTAAACATACTTATGTGGAAACAACTAACTACCGCATTTAATTTAATATTTACGTTGTAAGTCAACTAGCTGGCTGGTTAAGTTAGCACTAGTCTAGTCGCTAATGCTAACTAGCTATTATCTCTAGCTAACATCTCCGACCATGAGTTCACTAAGCTACTCTCCTCCTGTTAAAGAAGCGGTCTGCTGGACGGAGAAAGAAGCTCTGGTGAAAGAGGAGGAGGAGGAGGAAGAGGAGGCTGTTACAATACAAAAACAAGTAGAGGGTGAGGCTGTTACCGTGAAAGAAGAAGAAGAGAAAGACGTTTCAGTGAAAGAAGAGGAGGAAGATGCAGTTTTTGGAGTGGAGGATGAAGTGAAAGAAGATGAAGACGTTTTTGGAATGAAAGATGAAGAGGGGGAGATTACTGTCACATTAGAGGAGGACGAAGAAGAGAAGACTGGAGAACTGATTAACACCAGTAAATACAGTGAGTACTATCATATAAAACAGGGACATTGATCTGATTAACACCAGTAAATACAGTGAGTACTATCTAATAAAACAGGGACATTGATCTGATTAACACCAGTAAATACAGTGAGTACTATCTAATAAAACAGGGACATTGATCTGATTAACACCAGTAAATACAGTGAGTACTATCTAATAAAACAGGGACATTGATCTGATTAACACCAGTAAATACAGTGAGTACTATCTAATAAAACAGGGACATTGATCTGATTAACACCAGTAAATACAGTGAGTACTATCTAATAAAACAGGGATATTGATCTGATTAACAACAGTAAATACAGTGAGTACTATCTAATAAAACAGGGACATTGATCTGATTAACACCAGTAAAAACAGTGAGTACTATCTAATAAAACAGGGACATTGATCTGATTAACACCAGTAAATACAGTGAGTACAATCTTATAAAACAGGGACATTGATCTGATTAACACAAGTAAATACAGTGAGTACTATCTAATAAAACAGGGACATTGATCTGATTAACACCAGTAAATACAGTGAGTACTATCTAATAAAACAGGGACATTGATCTTTTATTTTATTTATTTTTTATTTCACCTTTATTTAACCAGGTAGGCAAGTTGAGAACAAGTCCTTTAATTAACCAGGTATGCTAGTTGAGTAGAAGTCCTTTATTTAACCCGGTAGGCTAGTTGAGAACAAGTCCTTTATTAAACCAGGTAGGCTAGTTGAGAACAAGTCCTTTAATTAACCAGGTTGGCTAGTTGAGAACAAGTCCTTTAATTTAACCAGGTAGGCAAGTTGAGAACAAGTTCTCATTTACAATTGCGACCTGGCCAAGATAAAGCAAAGCAGTTCGACAACATACAACAACACAGAGTTACACATGGAGTAAAACAAACATACTGTAGAAAAAGAAGTCTAAATACAATGTGAGCAAATGAGGTGAGATAAGGGAGGTAAGGCAAAAAATGCCATGGTGGTGAAGTAAATACAATATAGCAAGTAAAACACTGGAATGGTAGATTTGTAGTGGAAGAAAGTGCAAAGTAGAAATAGAAATAATGGGGTGCAAAGGAGCAAAATAAATAAATTAATACAGTAGGGGAAGCGGTAGTTGTTTGGGCTAAATTATAGATGGGCTATGTACAGGTGCAGTGATCTGTGAGCTGCTCTGACAGCTGGTGCTTAACGGGATTGGTTGGACAACAACCAGTGAGATAGCACGGCGCGAAATTCCCCCCCAAAAATTCTCAAAATTTTCATTCAAGTATTATACGGCATTTTAAAGATACTCTACTCGTTAATCCAACCACATTGTCCGATTTCAAAAAGGCTTTACGGTGAAAGCAAAACATTAGATTATTGTAGGATAGCACCTTAGCAACAAAAAAAAGCCATTTTCCAAGCACGGATAGCCATCACAAAACCAGATATACAGCTAAAATTAAGCACTAACCTTTGACAATCTTCATCAGATGACACTCCTAGGACATCATGTTACACAATACATGCATTTTTTGTTCGATCAAGTTCATATTTATATCCAAAAACCCAATTTTTACATTTGCGCATGACGTTCAGAAAATGTTTTCTCCCCATAACTATCGGTGAATGGGCACATTAATTTACAGAAGAACTCATAAACGTTGACAAAATGTATAACAATTTTGTGGGGGTGCTTTGCTGCAGGAGGGACTGGTGCACTTCACAAAATAGATGGCATCATGAGGGAGGAAAATCATGTGGATATATTGAAGCAACATCTCAAGACATCAGTCAGGAAGTTAAATCTTGGTCGAAAATGATTCATCCAGATGGACAATGACCCCAAGCATACTTCCAAAGTTGAGGCAAAATGGCTTAAGGACAACAAAGTCAAGGTATTGGAGTGACCATCACAAAGTCCTGACCTCAACCCTATAGAAAATTTGTGGGCAGAACTGAAAAAGTGTGTGCGAGCTATAAGGCCTACATTCTGACTCAGTTACACCAGCTCTGTCAGGAGGAATGGGCCAAAATTCACCCAACTTATTGTGGGAAGCTTGTGGAAGGCTACCCAAAACGTTTGACCCAAGTTAAACAATTTAAAGGCAATGCTACCAAATACTAATTGAATGTATTTCCTACTTCTCACCCACTGGGAATGTGATGAAAGAAATAAAACCTGAAATAAATAATTCTCTACTATTATTCTGACATTACACATTCTTAAAATAAAGTGGTGAACCTAACTGAGCTAAGACAGGGAATATTTACTAGGATTAAATGTCAGGAATTGTGAAAGATGTAGTTTAAATGTATTTGGCTAAGGTTTATGAAAACTTCCGACTTCAAATGTATATTGCAATATATTTCAATCTCTTTTTCCATTTTTAAATTAAATATTACTTCTGGCAACCCGCCTCACCCAATGTGATACGGATCTGCTATTTTTTTAGACCTTATAGCTAGAACCTCCATCAGAAGCTAGCCATCAGAAGCTAACCAGCTAATTAGCTACTAGCTATTTAGTCCTTGTTAGCCACTGCTAGCGGACCATTACACCGGATAATCGCAGCTAGCTAGCTGCTACCGAGTGGCCCAGCCCATCTCCCGGCCTGCTCAGTGGACTCTATGATCACTCGGCTACACAGCTGATGCCTCCTGGACTCTTCACTAACACAACTAGAAGCCACTACATCACCGGATTCCTGCCGTAAGCTCTGGACCTTTGCACCGGAGTGGCTATAGTGGCTAACACCCTTGTCCCGAAGCTATCACCAGTTAGCCTTGAGCCAGGTGCATCTCCCGGCTAGCAAACAAAATTACTCCAGCTACAATACCTCTTTTGCCAATTGGCCTGGACCCTTTGTTGACATGGAGCCCCGACGATCCATCACGACTGGTCTGCCAACGTAATTCCGTCCGATGTGCCCTCAACTGGCCTTTGCCAGACGTCGGTGTCCCGAAGCTAGCACCAGTTAGCCTCAAGCCAGGCGCGTCTCCCGGCTAGCATAGTAACGACTACCTAACGGCTTCCCTGGTTCATATATTGCTGTTCACTGGACCCTATGATCACCTGGCTACATAGCTGATCCCTGCTGGACTGTTCATTAATCACGGTACTCTGTTTTGTTTATCTGTCGGCCCCAGCCTCGAACTCAGGCCCTGTGTGTAGTTAACTGACCCTCTCTGCCCATTCATCGACACTTTACCTGTTGTTGTTGTCTTAGCTGATTAACTGTTGTCTTACCCGTTGTTGTCTTAGCTAGCTATCCCAATCAACACCTGTGATTGCTTTATGCCTTGCTTTGTCTCTCTAATGTCAATATGCCTTGTATACTGTTGTTTAGGGTAGTTATCATTGTTTTATTTTACTGCGGAGCCCCTAGTCCCTCTCAACATGCCTCAGAGAGCTCTTTTGTCCGACCTCCCACACATGCGGTGACCTCACCTAGCGTAACTGGTGCCTCCAGAGATGCAACCTCTCTTATCATCACTCAACGCCTAGGTTTACCTCCACTGTACCCGCACCCTACCATACCCCTGTCTGTACATTATGCCTTGAATCTATCCTACCACGCCCAGAATTCTGCTCCTTTTATTCTCTGTTCACAACGCATTAGACGACCAGTTCAGATAGCCTCTAGCCGTACCCTCATCCTACTCCTCTGTTCCTCGGGTGATGAAGAGGTTAACCCAGGCCCTGTGTGCCCCCAGGCGCTCTCATTTGTTGACTTCTGTAACCGTAGAAGCCTTGTTTTCATGCATGTTAACATAAGAAGCCTCCTCCCTAAGTTTGTTTTACTCACTGCTTTAGCACACTCCACCAACCTTGATGTCTTTGCCGTGTCTGAATCCTGGCTTTGGAAGGCCACCAAAAATTCTGAAATTTCCATTTCCCAGCTACAACATTTTCCGTCAAGATAGAACTGCCAAAGGGGGAGGAGTTGCAATCTACTGCAGAGATGGCCTGCAGAGTTCTATCATACTTTCCAGGTCTATGCCCAAACAGTTCGAGCTTCTAATTAAAAAAATTAGCTCCCAGCTGTACCCAGCTGTACCCTGGACACCATATGTGAATTGATTGCCCCCCATCTATCTTCAGCATTCGTTCTGTTAGGTGACCTAAACTGGCATATCCTTAACACCCCTGGCCATCCTACAATCCAAGCTAGATGCCCTCAATCTCACACAGATAATCAAAGAACCTACCAGGTACAACCCTAAATCCATAAACATGGGCACCCTCATAGATATTATCCTGACCAACTTGCCCTCCAAATACACCTCTGCTGTTTTCAGTCAGGATCTCAGTGATCAATGCCTCATTGCCTGCATCCGTTATGGGTCCGTGGTCAAACGACCACCCCTCATCACTGTCAAACGCTCCCTAAAACACTTCTGCAAGCAGGCCTTCCTAATCAACCTGGCCCTGGTCTCCTGGAAGGATATTGACCTCATCCCGTCAGTAGAGGATGCCTGCTTGTTCTTTAATTATAATTTCCTCACCACCTTAAATAAGCATGCCCCTTTCAAAAAATGTAGAACTAAGAACAGATATAGCCCTTGGTTCACTCCAGACCTGACTGCCACTCGACCAGCACAAAAACATCCTGTGGCGTACTGCACTAACAGCTCCCCACCCACCGCAGCTACTTCCCCAAGCCTCCCCAGCTTCTCCTTCACCGAAATTCAGATAGCTGATGTTCTGAAAGAGTTGCAAAACTTGGACCCGTACAAATCAGCTGGGCTTGATAATCTGGACCCTCTCTTTCTAAAATTATCCGCCGCCATTGTGGCAATCCCTATTACTAGTCTTTTCAACCTCTCTTTCGTATCGTCCGAGATTCCTAAAGATTGGAACGCTTCCGCGGTCATCCCCCTCTTCAAAGGGGGTGACACTCTAGACCCAAACTGTTACTGACCTATATCCATCCTGCCCTGCCTTTCTAAAGTCTTCGAAAGTCAAGTTAACCTCTTACATCTAGACGTTCCGCTAGCGGAACACCTGCTCTAATATCCAATGATGGGCGTGGCGCGAAATACAAATTCCTCTAAAATCCGAAAACTTCCATTTTTCAAACATATGACTATTTTACACCTTTTTAAAGACAAGACTCTCGTTAATCTAACCACACTGTCCGATTTCAAAAAGGCTTTACAGCGAAAGCAAAACATTAGATTATGTCAGCAGAGTACCCAGCCAGAAATAATCAGACACCCATTTTTCAAGCTAGCATATAATGTCACAAAAACCCAGAAGACAGCTAAATGCAGCACTAACCTTTGATGATCTTCATCAGATGACACACCTAGGACATTATGTTATACAATACATGCATGTTTTGTTCAATCAAGTTCATATTTATATCAAAAAACAGCTTTTTACATTAGCATGTGACGTTCAGAACTAGCAAACTAGCAAACTTCCGGGGAATTTACTAACAATTTACTAAATTACTCACAATAAACGTTCACAAAAAGCATTACAATTATTTTAAGAATTATAGATACAGAACTCCTCTATGCACTCGATATGTCCGATTTTAAAATAGCTTTTTGGTGAAAGCACATTTTGCAATATTCTAAGTACATAGCCCGGCCATCACAGGGCTAGCTATTTAGACACCCGGCAAGTTTAGCCTTCACCAAAATCAGATTTACTATAATAAAAATGGTCTTACCTTTCCTGTTCTTCGTCAGAATGCACTCCCAGGACTTCTACTTCAATAACAAATGTTGGTTTGGTCCCAAATAATCCATCGTTATGTCCAACAGCGGCGTTTTGTTCGTGCGTTCTAGACACTATCCGAATGGTAAATCAGGGTCGTGCGCATGGCGCATTTCGTGACAAAAAAATTCTAAATATTCCATTACCGTACTTCGAAGCATGTCAACCGCTGTTTAAAATCAATTTTTATGCAATTTATCTCATAGAAAAGCGATAATATTCCGACCGGGAATCTGCGTGACTGTAAACAGAGGGAAAAACAGAAAGGCGGGGGCGGCCAGTGCTCGCGCCTAAGCCCTTTGTCCTCTGATAGACCACTTAGCAAAAGCGCTCGTGTGTTTCAGCCAGGGCTTTGAATTACGTCATTCAGCTTTTTGCCGCCTTCTGAGAGACCATGTGAGCCGTAGGAAGTGTCACGTTAGAGCAGAGATCATTTGTAATGGATAGAGATGGCAAACAAGTTCAAGAAATGGTCAGACAGGGTACTTCCTGTACAGAATCTTCTCACGTTTTGGCCTGCCAAATGAGTTCTGTTATACTCACAGACACCATTCAAACAGTTTTAGAAACTTTGGAGTGTTTTCTATCCAAAGCTAATAATTATACGCATATTCTAGTTTCTGGGCAGGACTAATAATCAGATTAAATCGGGTACGTTTTTATCCAGCCGTGAAAATACTGCCCCCTAGCCATAAGAGGTTAACAAACAGATCACTGACCATTTTGAATCCCATCGTACCTTCTCCGCTGTGCAATCCAGTTTCCGAGCTAGTCACAGGTGCACCTCAGCCACGCTCAAGGTACTAAATGATATCATAACCGCCATCGATAAAAGACAGTACTGTGCAGCCGTCTTCATCAACCTGGCCAAGGCTTTCGACTCTGTCAATCACCGTATTCTTATCGGCAGACTCAATAGCCTTGGTTTCTCAAATGACTGACTCCCCTGGTTCACCAGCTACTTCTCAGACAGAGTTCAGTGTGTCAAATCGGAGGGCCTGTTGTCCGGACCTCTGGCAGTCTCTATGGGAGTACCACAGGGTTCAATTCTCGGACCGACTCTTTTCTCTGTATATACCAATGATGTTGCTCTTGCTGCGGGTGATTCTTTGATCAACCTCTACGCAGAAGACACCATTCTGTTTACATCTGGCCCATTCTGTTTACACTGTGTTTGCAAACCTCCAAACAAGCTTCAATGCCATACAACACTCCTTCCATGGCCTCCAACTGCTCTTAAACGCTAGTAGAACTAAATGTATGCTCTTCAACCGATCGCTGCCTGCACCCGCCCATCCAGCATCACTACTCTGGACGTTTCTGACTTAGAATATGTGGACAACTATAAATACCTAGGTGTCTTGCTAGACTGTAAACTTTCCTTCCAGGCTAATATTAAGCATTTCCAATCCAAAATGTAATCTAGAATCGGCTTCCTATTTCGCAACAAAGCCTCTTTCACTCACACTGCCAAACATACCCTCGTAAAACTGACTATCCTACCGATCCTTGACTTTGGCGATGTCATTTTCAAAATAGCCTCCAACACTCTACTCAGCAAACTGGATGCAGTCTATCACAGTGCCATCCGTTTTGTCACCAAAGCCCCATATACCACCCACCACTGGGACCTGTATGCTCTCGTCGGCTGGCCCTCGCTACATATTCGTCGCCAAACCCACTGGCTCCAGGTCATCTATAAGTCTTTGCTAGGCCGCCTTAACTCAGCTCACTGGTCACCATAGCAACACCCACCCATAGCACGCGCTCCAGCAGGTATATCTCACTGGTCATCCCCAAAGCCAACACCTACTTTGGACACATTTCTTTCCAGTTCTCTGCTGCCAATCACTGGAACGAATTGCAAAAATTTCTGAAGTTGGAGACTTATATCTCCCTCACTAACTTTAAGCATCAGCTATCTGAGCAGCTTACCGATCGCTGCAGCTGTACACAGCCCATCTGTAAATAGCCCATCCAACTGCCTACCTCATCCCCATGTTTTTATTTACTTTCTCTGCTCTTTTGCACACCAGTATTTCTACTTGCACATCATCATCTGCACATCAATCACTTCAGTGTTAAATTGTAATTACTTCGCTACTATGGCCTATTTATTGCTTTTCCTCCGTACTCCAGATTTTTCTATTGTGTTATTGACTGTTCGTTTGTTTATCCCATGTGTAACTCTGTTGTGTTTTTGTCGCACTGCTTTGCTTTATCTTGGCCAGGTCGCAGTTGTAAATGAGAACTTGTTCTCGACTGGCCTACCTGGTTAAATAAAGGTGAAATAAAAAATAAAATCTTAACTTTATTGACAACACCCAAATGGATACTGTCATTAACACGGTTCTTCAATAATTACACACAATTCATAATACTGTAGCAAATATTATATTAAACAGGACATTCAAATGAGCCTTACAATTATAATCCAAAGTAGTGTGAAATGCACTCATCATCAACCTGGAAATGGATGTTACTCCCCTGAGTTTCCCCCATTCACATTCAGAATACATTGTGAAAAACTAAAATCTTTGCTCACCATTTTTGCTCCTGGCAGATATACTACATCCATAACTATCGGTTTCTTCATTAGCAGGGAGGAGTTTCTGCAATCAAATTGCCCTCGTGCTGCAATTTTAGCAAACACAGAAAGGGGCCTATATTGGAGACCAATTAGTCGTCTGGCACACTGCTTAGAGTTTCAACAACATGAATAACTTATTTCTAGCCTACAATCATCGATGTCACTACTAATGTGAAAACAAGACAAAATATGACTATTCCTACTCATTTTAAGACAATTGTCAAATAATTTTAACATTCATTACAGACGTCAATTGTTGTACAACATCATGGCTCCACTGTTGGCATCACCTTTTACAGTGGATTTCCGCTGTTGTGGGCCTTTAATCATCTGTCTGACTTTGTTGTTCACACAGGAGAGAGACGTGACTATCGTGGATCCTCTGGGGAGCCTCAACAACCTCGTGATGCTGACGAGGCAGAGAAGAGTCTCTCCACATCAGAACACCTCAATAAACACCTGCAGAGATCCACAGGGAAGAGAACTCACTGCTGCTCTGACTGTGGGAAGAGATTCACCTCATCAGGCATTAAAATTCATCAGAGAACACACACAGGAGAGAAACCTTATAGCTGTGATCAATGTGGGAAGAGTTTTGGTCAATCTTGCCATCTGACTCAACACCGGAGAATACACACAGGAGAGAAACCTTATAGCTGTAATCAATGTGGGAAGAGTTTTACTACATCTGGCTCTCTGACTTTACACTGGAGAATACACACAGGAGAGAAACCTTATAGCTGTAATCAATGTGGGAAGAGTTTTGGTCAATCTAGCCAGCTGACATTACACCAGAGAACACACTGTATTGTATATATACAATAAATGTATTGGAGATTAGTTTTGTTTGGGCTCGTTCCAAGGGGACGAGAGTTCTAGAAGCTAGTGAGTTTTAGGATTCTATAGAAAGAGAAAGGATAAAAAAGTATGATTGTATATTATTATTTAGAAATACGTGTAGCCAGTAGACACCATGTTTATATTGTAGAAGGTGAAGCTTTGTAGATGATTACGTGAAATGGAAGTTGTAGAGATACTCTGAATGATTGGCTATGAAAAGCCAACTGACATTTACTCCTGAGGTGCTGACCTGTTGCACCCTCGACAACCACTGTGATTATTATTATTTGACCCTGCTGGTCATCTATGAACATTTGAACATCTTGGCCATGTTCAGTTATAATCTCCATCCGGCACAGCCAGAAGAGGACTGGCCACCCCTCATAGCCTGGTTTCTTCCTTGGTTTTGGCCTTTCTAGGGAGTTTTTCCTAGCCACCGTGCTTCTACGCCTGCATTGCTTGCTGTTTGGGGTTTTAGGCTGGGTTTCTGTACAGCACATTGAGATATCAGCTGATGTAAGAAGGGCTTTATAAATACATTTGATTGATTGATTGTACAACTGAATACATTCAACTGAAATGTGTCTTGGGTGCACTGATTGGTGTCACCTCGTTAGTCAGTATGTGTTACACCTGTGCTGGCTTGTCCATCTCGTTAGTGGGAAGGTGTTTCACCTGAGCTGGTCCAGGTTCTATTTAAGAGTGTCTGGCCCAGTGCTCCAGTTGTCTTGATACATGTGGAGAGTCAACACCTTTAGTTGCTCCACCTTTTTGGTTTACTTCCTGTCTTTAAGTTTGGTGTGGGTTTTTCTTTTGTTTTCCTCTTCTTGGGCAGATTTAGTGGGTCTCATGGTGGGTGTCTTTTAGGTCCCAGTTGTTGTTACTAGTCAACTTCCAGTGGACACCCCCATAGTGTCTTTCAGAGACCCTCCTAAAAAACAAGTTATATTTTGGGTTGGATATTGCATCATATTGTTGATATTTTAATCAATGGCATTTCCTTACAATGCTCATTAGTCTTTCAGTTGTTATTATTGTTTTTTATCCTCATATTTGTGTACTAAATATTTCTGATTATTTTCATAGTTTTTTCCTGTGAAGCCATTGTGTTGCATCCATGTCTGAAATGTGCTGTATAAATAAAGCTTGTTTTGATTTGAACATATTGTAAAACAAATTAACCCAATGACTGACCAATCAACAAACTCTTGGTCCACCTTAGTATGAAAAACTGTATCAATCCCACTTTTCCAGCCTGCTGAAGGCGTGGTGGAGTGGTAAACACCACCCCCGGCTCTACCAGGGGCTTGAGGTGGTCTCCCACAGCTCTGCTTATGTCATGTTCTGTGGCCTTGCTGTTTCATTTCTTGACTGCCCCTGCAACACAGAAACACATTTAGTCATATTATATAAAACACTCAATGTAATGTATATGGAGCATCTATGGCCTCAGTTACACCTGGCACCTAAATGACTTATGTCATCTGATCACTCCAAGCTGCATTAGGTTCAGATCTACCAGGATGGGCCTTTGACAGTCTGGATGCAGTCAGGCCACTGAATATACATAAGCAATGTAAAGAGATGGGGTGAATGAGTGGGAAAAGTACATTATATACAAATTACCTTCATAATAACAAAGAATAAAAGTGTGTGTCTGAGGGGAAATTAACTTTCCTACTGACGAAATGTGTGAGAAGTTACACATGACATTCATGCCAAAGAGTTCAATCTTGGTTTAATCAGACCAGAGAATCTTGTTTCTCATGGTCTGAGAGTCCTTTAGGTGCCTTTTGGCAAACACCAAGCGGGCTGTCATGTACCTTTAACTGAGGAGTGGCTTCCGTCTGGCCTCTCTACCATAAAGGCCTGATTGGTGGAGTGCTGCAGAGATGGTTGTCCTTCTGGAAGGTTCTCCCATCTCCACAGAGGAACTCTGGAGCTCTGTCAGAGTGACCATTGGGTTCTTGGTCACCTCCCTGACCAAGGCCCTTCTCCCCCGATTTCTCAGTTTGGCCGGGCAGCCAGCTCAAGGAAGAGTCTTGGTGGTTCCAAACTTCTTCCATTAAATAATGATGGAGGCCACTGTGTTCTTGGGGACCTTCAATGCTGCAGAAATGTTAAAAGTAAATACATTTACAAAATGTTCTAAAAACCTGTTTTGGGTTTGTCATTGTGTGTAGTTTGATGAGGGTGAAAAATTATTCCATTTTAGAAGAAGGAGGCTGTAACGTAACAAAATGTGGAAAAGGTGAAGGGATACTTTACGAATGCACTGTATACCCCTGGTAGACTTTCTACCGCTGGTAGAGTTTTCTATCATTGGCAGTTTTGTACAGTCGTGATACGTGGTATAGAAAAGTCCAATCTTAGGAGAGTACATGGGAGGCACTATACTGTGTGTCTGCATGTGTCTATCTGGTCAAAACCACTGATACAGGAGCCCCTCCACCCTCTGGTGGGATGGATCATGTCTACAGAGAAACTTAGATTTGTGTGTATTTGGTATATGTTGTAAAATTGTTAGATATTACTGCACTGTCGCAGCTAGAAACACAAGCATTTCGCTACACCCGCAATAACATCTGCTAAACACGTGTATGTGACCAATAAAATGTGATTTTGATTTGAAATAAATGTCCTATTTATCAAAGGTGCTTTTGGCTGGTGTCAAAATGACTTCAAAGGATTTGAATTTGTTAAAAGTCCATTTTGATACAGAAACACTAAACCATGATTTAGATTTATTAAGAACAAGTTGATTGACAAAGTCATGAAAAATTGGAAGAATTTAATAAACCACATTTTGGCCATGATAAAAAGATATGCCTCTGGGATCAAAATGATCCATGTCAGAAGTATGGTTCAATGCAAATATGTAGTGGGTGTAAAGTTTGTTTTAAATTCTCACTCATTAAAGACGAATCAATCAACACATGCTTCTCTTTGAACGACTTAATGTAATATTAATATTTTATGAAATAAATGAAAAATAAACGTTTGGTTCCTCAACTGCGTTGCCCAGTCCAGTCAGCAGATGGCGATGTGCGTCTTTTAGGTTCAGGCGATGCTGCCAGTGTGACGTATAATCTAGTGGACGGGGCGCTCCTTCAACAACAACAGCTAGTCAGACACCTCGGTAGCTTTCTAGCAAACATAGCTACAACATTCACGCTCTTTACACTGGTTTGGTGTATATTAGTCGCTGTGTATTAAACACACTTCTGTCGTATGTACTTGTTGGCCCATTTAATTATATATTTACGTTGTTTGTCAGCTAGCTGGTTTGCTAAGTTAGCTTAGAACTAGGCTAGTCGCTAATGCTAGCTAGCTAACATCCCCGACCATGAGTTCACTAAGCTACTCTCCTCCTGCTAAAGAAGCGGAGGTCTGCTGGATGGAGAAAGAAGCTCTAGTGAAAGAGGAGGAGGAAGAGGAGGCTGTTACAATACAAAAACAAGTAGAGGGTGAAGCTGTTACCGTGAAAGAAGAAGAGAAAGACGTTACAGTGAAAGAAGAGGAAGACTCGTTCAGAGTGAAAGAGGAGGAGGATGTTACTGTAAAAGAAGAGGCGGCAGAGAAAGAGGAGGATTCAGTTTTTGGAGTGAAAGGGGAGGGGAAGATGACTGTCACATTGGAGGAAGAAGAGGAGGTTGGAGATCTGTTTAACACCAGTAAGTACCGTCTCTGCAGTCGTTGAACCAATATGCAGTAAAGGGGTTCTACACTTTAATGTTGTTCTGTAGGAATGGCTGAAGCTACACTGTAACGTGTAGAACATCAAGAGTGGACCATCAACAAAACGTTAACAATTGATCAAATGCATCCAATGACAATGCCTGAAATACTGTAGTCCTCAATATCTCCTATTAGATTAGCCCAAGATGTTCTCTTAAAGGGGCAATCAGCAGTTGTTACATCCATTTTGGGACTTATACATTAATGATATCTACCCATCTGTTTCTTGAATAAATCACTTATAAATGCCTCATGAGATTAGTTCAACTGTCGTACCCCATCAGAACCCAAAATATAAGCTTTTTTTACTCCAATGTTTGTCAGGAAATATAAACAAACACTGTATATCCTCAAAACATGGTTAAAACTAGAATGTTGATATCATGGATGGTTACATTTCTCCAGCTCCATCCCTCAGCTTTTTACCGAAACGGGCAGGGAGTTCGCTTTGTTATTGTTTCTACTGCTGATTTCTGCTTTAAACAACTTCTTCAGGATCTGTGTCCCGTCCACAGGACGGTTGAGCTAATGTATGCTAATGCGATTAGCATGAGGTTGTAAGTAACAAGAACATTTTCCAGGACATAGACATATCTGATATTGCTAGAAAGCTTAAATTCTTGTTAATCTAACTGCACTGTCCAATTTACAGTAGATATTACAGTGAAATAATACCATGCTATTGTTTGAGGAGAGTGCACAGTTATGAACATGAAAAGTTATTAATAAACATATTAGACACATTTGGGCAGTCTTGATAGACAATTTTGAAAAGAAATGCAATGGCTCATTGGATCAGAATAAACTTTGCACATACACTGCTGCCCTCTAGTGGACAAAATCAAAATTGCACCTGGGCTGGAATAATGCATTATGGCCTTTCTCTTGCATTTCAAAGATGATGGTACAAAAAAATACAAAAGAACGGTTGTTTTTTTCTTTGTGTTATCTTTTACCAGATCTAATGTGTTAAATTCTCCTACATTCCTTTCACATTTCCACAAACTTCAAACTGTTTCCTTTCAAATGGTACCAAGAATATGCATGCCCTTGCTTCAGGGCCTGAGCAGTTAGATTTGGGAATATCATTTTAGGCAAAAATAGAAAAAAAGGGGCGGATCCTGATGTGATACTTTCATATCATGTCAAAATAATTTAACACAATACTTTTATATCACATCAAAATAATTTCAAATACTTTCACATAATACTTGCATATCACATCAAAATCGGTAACCAGTAGCAACGCCCCAAACGGTCCTAGAGGGCAGTCGTGCCTTGTGGTCGAACCAAATTAGTTTGTCATCATCTCTCCTCCTTCCTTCAGGCTTCCTTTTCTTCTTTGGACTTTATATGGCGGTTGGCAACCAACTTTAAGGTGCATTACCACCACCAACTGGAGTGTGGACCTCAGTTTATCTTTCAATCACCCACGTGGGTATATGCTTCTAAAAACCAATGAGGAGATGGGAGAGGTGGGAATTGCAGCGCGTCGAGAGTCACAAATAGAAGCAAGTTCTATTTTAGCGCCTGGCTACGCAGAAGCTCGTTGACGCGTGCAAGCAGTGTGGGTGCAATGATTGATTAACATGTATGTGTACATTTATTTATTCTGCAATGCTCGCGCACGTGACGCGAGCACTGTGGTCAGCATGTTAGTGGTAGAGCGTGCTCACCCCCTGGACTTTGTGTTCATGTACATCAGTTCATGTACGAGACTAGGGGACGTCTGGCACTGTTTCCCTGCTAGTCCAGCCTCAAGTTCTCTTGACAATCGTGTAGCATTATTTAGGAGGCTTAGTGTTTCTGATAGTGACTTCCTCTACTTGGTGCCCGTACCTCGGCTAAGTCTGAGTTGCGGGACAGGGAGATGGATTGGGTCTTTTGGTCGGATCAAACGTCTTGTCTGCCTGAGTGTGATGTGTACGATGTCTGCCCACTCTCAACCTAGCCTTGGGGATGGGCGGTAAACCGTATTTTACTACATACTAATATTGATGCACGAACCGGTTTGGGTTTTTACTTTACCTTCTATAAGTGTATTTCAATGTTTGGTTTGTAAAATGTGATGTACCCCAAAAACAAAACATGTTCAGGAATCTGGGAGGGGGGAACCTCTTCATTCAGTATTCTGGAGATCTAGAAATCTATTCTGGGAGGGGGGAACCTCTTCATTCAGTATTCTGGAGATCTAGAAATCTATTCGGGAGGGGGGAACCTCTTCATTCAGTATTCTGGAGATCTAGAAATCTATTCGGGAGGGGGGAACCTCTTCATTCAGTATTCTGGAGATCTAGAAATCTATTCGGGAGGGGGGAACCTCTTCATTCAGTATTCTGGAGATCTAGAAATCTATTCGGGAGGGGGGAACCTCTTCATTCAGTATTCTGGAGATCTAGAAATCTATTCGCCGCCTTCACAATGTCAAGCTTCTTTAGATTTGTGTATTAGTTTGACTAGTGCAATTTATCTCTTGCTCTATAAACACAACAAAGTCCACCTTCACTATTAGTGTCCTTCTCCTGCATGGCTTCAATGCAGACTGTGGGACATCCACTACCTTCTCTCTACTCACTCCTTCAGCTATTTTCACTGCCTGCACATAGGACACCTGCTGGATGGGCCTGATCCTAGCTACTGTGACATCCTTCATCCGTACAGGGCACTCCAGGATCTTGGGAACGTGATTCCCATCACAATTACAACAACATGCTTCATCTGACTCTTCAACTACGACATATTTATTCCTTGGACAAACACTTGCCACGTGTCCAAACTTTTACAATTGTAACACCGCAGCGGCTTGTCGTGTCTTTGGCTATGCAGGATTAAGTGATATGACATGCTAACCTATAAAATTCTTTCTCTGTAATTAATATTACCTGATTAAGCTAATCATGTAAATTTAATTAACTAGAAAGTCGGGGCACCACGGAAGAACGTTTATAGAGCCGTTATCTTCCGAATAAACTCTTAAAATACTTAGTAATATTTTACATCGATAGCAGTCAATATTAACCCTTATCTTATTTTCAGTCTCATAATGAAAGTTGTACATTCTTGGCTATCTTCATGAACCCTGGCTAACAAGTTGAATCAGCAATACAACATTGGGTTTAATTATTTATTTACTAAATACCTAAACTAATCACACAGAATTACAAATACACAGAATACAAATGATGTCATACAGAAAACATCCCTGGTGGACGGAACCTGTATGATGGCTGGTTACACAAAGGAAAGGGGGTTGGGCTTGAATGAAAGAGCGGGAAGATTTAGGAACAAAGAAACAGCAGCTATGCTATCGTAAATACATTATCTTATGCATTCTAAATTACCGCCCATTTGGAAAAGGAAAATGCAATAAATATTTACTCTGAGCTGCGCTTCGGTAGGTTGGTCGTAGATGCTGGCCGGGTTGGCCAACAGATCTTCCTGTCCTCGGAAGAATGTCTCTGGTGGTAAATTGGATACGTGGTGGTATCTTCATCTGTTTGTTAGACTGGATGCGTCGTCCGTCCTTTCCTAGCCCACGTCTACAGCGGCTGCTGCTAACTCAACGGCTAGGAAGTATCACTTTTGTAGTGAATAAGCTCAAAGTTCATACCATTCGCTACCAAAGCTCACGCCGAGGTTGGCTTAGTTCTGTACTTGACGTGTGTCCTTCTAACGTAGAGGCTGCAGACCTCACGTACTGGAACATGAGGCTATCTTTTCGTCAAAGGCTTATATAGTGGAGAGGGGGAAGGATGTGTTTCATCGTTTATAACCCCTGTCTCTTCACAGGGGTGGGCCACTGATCAAGCAGGGCACTTTCCTTATGAAAACCCAATTCTCTCATTTGGAAGCTAAAATTACATTTAATCTCTTAACAAACTATTTCAATATCAAACATTTCAATTGCATAACAATTCCATGTGACTCTGATAACTAGAGGGTGTATACTTTCCCAGGTACAGTCATAATGTCTCAGATGACAACCGAACTGACATCCATACTCATTACATTCCAAAGCATATTTCCAACTGGTTTTATTACCAAAATATGGTTCCTTTCCCCATTTGTTTGATGTTCCCAGACTCTCTATATTTAACAGGACAGCAGTCCTTCAGGACAGCAGTCCTTCAGTAGGGTCAGAAAGAGAGGGGAAGGGAGAAAGGTATTTATGGGGGGGTCATAAACCTTACCCACAGGCCAACATCATGACAGGCTTCTGTGCATAGGGTCTCACCGCATATCTCACATACCCAGGTTTTACATAAGATGGGAGAACCAGTTCACCAAACGACAGTAAAACCTTCCGTCTATCATTCAATTTAATGGACGTGCGTATACCTGGAATGTTTTCCCTAAACCACCCAGCCTCTATGTCCAACGCAACACCAGAGATGACACTTTTAACCGGTGCCCTACTCTGAAAGTCATAGCCTTCCACATCATACGTCCACATCTTGTTGAGTCACAGCGCTTCTCCTTTTGCGCTGTTGACACACAATCAGCATCATACCGCTCCTGGTCACTCGAACCGATTCCACTTTACCCAATTCATTCTTCACCATCTTTGAGACAGCTAACGGGTCACTTTACCCAATTCATCCTTCACCATCTTTGAGACAGCTAACGGGTCACTTTACCCAATTCATCCTTCACCATCTTTGAGACCTCTAACGGGTCACTTTACCCAATTCATCCTTCACCATCTTTGAGACAGCTAACGGGTCACTTTACCCAATTCATCCTTCACCATCTTTGAGACAGCTAACGGGTCACTTTACCCAATTCATCCTTCACCATCTTTGAGACCTCTAACGGGTCACCCTAAAAACCATCCTTGCTGATGATTCCCACTCCAACCATAAACTGCTGTTCATTACCAACTTTAACCCCTTTCACTCCACTGTTCTTCACCATCGTCCACTCAGTCTCAACAACTGTACAGAGTCACTGTTCTTCACCATCGTCCACTCAGTCTCACCAACTGTACAGAGTCACTGTTCTTCACCATTATCCACTCAGTCTCACCAACTGTACAGAGTCACTGTTCTTCACCATCGTCCACTCAGTCTGCACAACTGTACTCACACCAAGAGAATCCCACAATGCTTCCTCCATTTCTCCTCCAGTGATCCCCTGGACTCCCTGCTCTTTGCTGTGAAAGATGAGAGTTTGTGTTCTCGAAGTAGCATCTATATTGTTCTCATTCCAGTACAGTTGCTGCTTCACCAACTTTCTGAATAAAAAAATAGTGAACATTTTGTCCATATCGCCCAGCCCTACCTAGCCTAGCTAGACTAAAGAGCCTCCTGACTAACGTTGGCTAGCATGCATAACTTCTGGTGAATGAAGCTTACTTGTGTTCCCCCGGGCTTTTAAAAGAGATTTTGTGACAATTAGCTTAGGAACTGTGTGTCACAGCATCACAATGTGAAATGCGATTGGTCGACAGTCTCTTGGACGGGCATTATACGTTTTGACATTTTCTGGAAAAGTTTTTCTTTGGAAACTTTTGTTTACTAGCCTGCCTATTGAATTTGGAATGCACTGTAGTGCTCATCTCTGAAACTCACTTAGATAATTCCTTTGATACAGCAGTAGCAATACAGGAATATAACAACTACAGAAAAGACAGGAATGCCTATGGGGGAGGTGTTGCTGTATACAGTGCATTCGGAAAGTATTCAGACCCCTCTGTCAGGTTGGATGGGGAACGTCACTGCACAGCTATTTTCAGGTTTCTCCAGAGATGTTAGATCAGGTTCCAGTCCGGGCTCTGGCTGGGCCACTAAAGGATATAGAGACTTGTCCCGAAGCCACTCCTGCGTTGTCTTTGCTGTGTGCTTAAGGTTGTTGTCCTGTTGGACGGTGAACCTTCACCCCAGTCTGAGGTCCTGAGCACTCTGGAGCAGGTCTTTCATCAAGGATCTCTCTGCACTTTGCTCCGTTAATATTTCCCTGGATCCTGACTAGTCTCCCAGTCCCTGCTGCTGAAAAACATCCTCACAGCATGATGCTGCCACCACCATGCTTCACCGTAGGGATGGTGCCAGGTTTCCTCCAGACGTGATGCTTGGCAGTCAGGCCAAAGAGTTCAATCTTTGTTTCATCAAGACAGAGAATCTTGTTTCTCATAGTCTTAGAGTCTTAAGGTGCCTTTTGTCAAACTCCAAGCAATGTCATGTGCCTTTTACTGAGGAGTGGCTTCTGTCTGGCCACTCTACCATAAAGGTCTGATTGGTGGAGTGCTGCAGAGATGGTTGTCCTTCTGGAAGGTTCTCCCATCTCCTCAGAGGAACAAAGCCTCCTTCACTCACGCCGCCAAACATACTCTGCTAAAACGGACTATCCTACTGATCCTCGACTTCGGCGATGTCATTTACAAAATAGCTTCCAACACTACTCAGCAAACTGGATACAGTCTATCACAGTGCCATCCGTTTTGTCACCAAAGCCCAATATACCACCCAACACCCACCCATAGCACGCGCTCCAGC
This sequence comes from Salmo salar, assembly GCF_965601325.2. Classification (NCBI taxonomy): domain Eukaryota; kingdom Metazoa; phylum Chordata; class Actinopteri; order Salmoniformes; family Salmonidae; genus Salmo; species Salmo salar. The sequence continues at coordinate 1,703,211 of NW_027675323.1, read as the reverse complement.
AGGTATATCTCACTGGTCATCCCCAAAGCCAACACCTCCTTTGGCCGCCTTTCCTTCCAGTTCTCTGCTGCCAGTGACTGGAACGAATTGCAAAAATTGCTGAAGCTGGAGACTTATATTTCCCTCACTAACGTTAAACATCAGCTATCTGAGCAGCTTACCGATCACGATTTATTGCCTTAACTCCTTACTCCATTTGCAATTTGAAAACACACTGTATATAGATTTTTCTATTGTTATTGACTACTTTTGTTTATCCCATGTGTTGTTTTTTTGTCGCACTGCCTTGCTTTATCTTGGCCAGGTCGTAGTCGTAAATGAGAACTGGCCTAACTGGTTAAATAAAGGTGAAATATTTTTTTTTTTACCAAAGTGCTTTTTCATTCATTACTCTGGTAAAGACAGTTATGCCGTGCTCCATGTTGGATCCAGCATCCCTAACAAATTGATGTTTATAATGTGTTATTGTCTGCTTGATTTACTGTAGGGTCTCATTAGTCTGTCTGGACACAGAGATACTTAGCTCATAATGTGTAGAGAACTGTTCCTTGATGGATAGGCTATTGTACAACACACAGAGCTATTTTCCTTTATTCAGGACATTTAGAATGACAACACATTACAGAGTAGCCTAGTGGGATTATTCACAAAATTATCTGGTGATCAGGTTATGAAATGTCATGACAAAGACATTTTAGTTTCCATGTTTCACCTGAAATATTAAATGATTTATAGTCCTACGTCTATGTTGTTGTTAGGTGAAGTTATGGGTCCTGCAGTAGGTCTATGTTGTTGTTAGGTGAAGTTATGGGTCCTACAGTAGGTCTATGTTGTTATTAGGTGAAGTTATGGGTCCTACAGTAGGTCTATGTTGTTGTTAGGTGAAGTTATGGGTCCTACAGTAGGTCTATGTTATTGTTAGGTGAAGTTATGGGTCCTACAGTAGGTCTATGTTGTTGTTAGGTGAAGTTATGGGCCAATTTGTTAAACACTTAATTTACAAACCCTCAGTTTCAGGCTGATGGCAAAGCTAGCTAAAGAGCATTTTACTGGTTGAAGTGTTTATTAAGTATAAATTTGTTGATTTGCGACAATAGCACAAACATATTAAGCAGGAGATTCAAACCAGCCTTACAATTATAATCCAAAAGTAATGTGAAATGCACTCATAAGCAACCTGGAAATGGAGGCTATTTTTACTGTCAGCCTATGAGAACTCCCCTGAGTTTCCCCCCATGGTGGTGAAGTAGTGAATAGACACAGAGCTTAATGTGAGTTTCCTTGAGTAGCACTCCTGATCTTGCGCTGTAATATTCAGAATACATTGTGAAAAACTAAAATCTTTCCTCACCATTTTTTGCTCCAGGCAGATATACTACATCCACAACTAGTGGTTTCCTCATTACCAGATATACTACATCCATAACTAGTGGTTTCCTCATTACCAGATATACTACATCCATAACTAGTGGTTTCCTCATTAGCAGATATACTATATGCATTCACCTTATAATATCCAGTATAATATCCAGTGGAACAACCACTTCGTTACCAGATATACTACATCCATAACTAGTGGTTTCCTCGTTACCAGATATACTACATCCATAACTAGTGGTTTCCTCGTTACCAGATATACTACATCCATAACTAGTGGGTTCCTCATTACCAGATATACTACATCCATAACTAGTGGTTTCCTCATTACCAGATATACTACATCCATAACTAGTGGTTTCCTCATTACCAGATATACTACATCCATAACTAGTGGTTTCCTCATTAGCAGGGAGGAGTTTCTGCAATCAAATTGCCCTCGTGCTGCAATTTTAGCAAACACAGAAAAAGGCCTTTATTGGAGACCAAAAGTCGTCTGGCACACTGCTTAGAGTTTCAACAACTTGAATAACTTATTTCTAGCCTACAATCATCGATGTTACTACTAATGTGAAAACAAGACTAAATAAGACTATTGTTGCTATCTTGACTGTCTTAATTTTCAAATTTAACAGATGACAATTGTTGTACAGTTTCATGGGTACGCTCTGGACATCACCCTTTACCTCAAATAAATAGTGGATTTCTGCTGTTGTGGGCCTTTAACCATCTGTCTGACTTTGTTGTTCACACAGGAGAGAGGCGGGACAGTCGTGGATCCTCTGTGGAGCCTCAACAACCTCATGATGCTGACGAGGCAGAGAAGAGTCTCTCCAGATCAGAACTCCTCAAGAAACACCAGCAGAGACCCACAGGGAAGAGAACTCACTGCTGCTCTGACTGTGGGAAGAGATTCACTTCATCAGACCTTAAAATACATCAAAGAATTCACACAGGAGAGAAACCTTATAGCTGTGATCAATGTGGGAAGAGTTTTACTACATCTAGCAATCTAACTAGACACCAGAGAACACACACAGGAGAGAAACCTTACGGCTGTGATCAATGTGGGAAGAGATTTACTCAGCTAAGCAACCTGATAGTACACCAGCGGGGACACACAGGAGATAAACCTTATCGCTGTAGTCAATGTGGGAAGAGTTTTACTACATCTAGCTATCTAACTATACACCAGAGAACACACACAGGAGAGAAATCTTATGGCTGTGATCAATGTGGGAAGAGTTTTATTCGGCTACAAACCCTGAAATCACATCAGAGAATACACACAGGAGAGAAACCATATAGCTGTAATCAATGTGGGAAGAGTTTTACTCAGCTAAACAGCCTGATAGTACACCAACGGACACACACAGGAGATAAACCTTATCGCTGTAGTCAATGTGGGAAGAGTTTTACTACATCTAGCTATCTAACTATACACCAGAGAACACACACAGGAGAGAAATCTTATGGCTGTGATCAATGTGGGAAGAGTTTTAATCAGCTAAACAGCCTGGTAGTACACCAGAGGACACACACAGGAGAGAAAGCTTTTAAATGTGATCAATGTGGGAAGAGTTTTAATCAGCTAAACAGCCTGATAGTACACCAGAGAACACACACAGGAGAGAAACATTATAGCTGTGATCAATGTGGGAAGAGTTTTACTACATCTAGCCAGCTGACTTTGCACCAGAGAAGACACACAGGACATAATCCTTATAGCTGTACTCAATGTGGGAAGACATACTCTGATAAAAGTTATCTGATCAAACATCAGAAAATACATACATGAAGGAGTTGTTTCATGATATCAATGATATAATCTCACAATGTAGAATGTTTTAACATTGTAGAAGGAGTATTTTAGTGATGTCACAATGTAGAACCCTAAACGTTTGTCCCCTGTTCTATTGATTTCAACATGATATGGATATTAGCCTCAGGGGGAAAATCCAGGCTCTGAAATGGAAGAGTTACTATTTATGTGATTTAACAAAAAAGTGACTAACACAAAAATAACGGACAAAAAAAGAGCTCTGTGTTACACTTACAACGTTGTTGACCCACTTGAATCAAAATGCAACACTTCAAAATGTATCTGGCTGTTTTCTACCAGTTGTCCTCTAACCAGGGATGTACACATTACTCCCAGATTCCATGTGGTTTTTGAGCTGTTAGTTTTAACAGGACGTGCAACCTCATCTCCCTCCTCTCACGCAATTGATTTCAACATGATATCAATGAGTTATGACAAATAAGTGTTGTGTTCCTTTGTTTAGTGACCCCTACATTTAAATGCATCACTCCAAAATGTAGCTGACTGTCTTCTGCAGGTTGTCCTCTAACCAGTGAGGTAAAATATATCTCCCATTTCCATGTGTTTTTTTAGATGTGTTAGTTTCAACATCACGTACAACCTGATTTCCCCCCTAATCGATATCAGTGATTTATTGCTACTTGTCAAAACAACAGTGTTTCTGGTGCTTGTGTCCATGGCGAGGACAATTTAGTTTCTGATTGTCTCAAGGTTGGACAGTCAAAAAGATTTGTGTTTTGCGTTTAGCCAGTGAGTTGCCATGGATCTTATTTTGACTGCACGTTTTTCCGTATTAAAGATGAGTTTTGTTCGGGCTTGTTCCAAGGGTACGAGAGTTCTAGAAGCTAGTGGGGGGAAAAAATACGTTTTTTTCTTGTTTTTAATTGTTGACAGCCAGTAGACATCATGTTTATATTGGTGAAGGTGAAGCATTGTAGTTGATTATAATGTGAAATGGAAGTTGTTTTCTGTTGGTGGTGAGCATTCTCTTAAGGTGTTACAGTCTTTGGTTTTTCCATTTATGTTTTGAGGTTTGGATTTTTGCACGTCTAGCTCGTTAGCCCGTCTAGCTCGTTAGCCCGTCTAGCTCGTTAGCACGTCTAGCTCGTTAGCACATCTAGCTCGTTAGCACGTAGGACGCACTGATTGGTGTCACCTCGTTAGTCAGTATGTGTTACACCTGTGCTGGCTTGTCCATCTCGTTAGTGGGAAGGTGTTTCACCTGAGCTGGTCCAGGTTCTATTTAAGAGTGTCTGGCCCAGTGCTCCAGTTGTCTTGATACATGTGGAGAGTCAACACCTTTAGTTGCTCCACCTTTTTGGTTTGCTTCCTGTCTTTAAGTTTGGTGTGGGTTTTTCTTTTGATTGCCTCTTCTTGGGCAGATTTAGTGGGTCTCATGGTGGGTGTCTTTTAGGTCCCAGTTGTTGTTACTAGTCAACTTTCAGTGGACACTGAGAGAGCAAAACTGCAACTTTGTTATAATACTTTTATTGCATCAAATGGTTGTTTTATGCAACAGAATAGAGGGTTCTTATAACTATTATGTCTGTGTTCTACTGAGGATGGGCCTCTGGGAGAAAACACTGACAGGAGATTTACAATGTCTTTTGGGTGATTAAACCTAAAGAGACCGCATTCCAGAACATGAGTTAATGTTTCTGTTCTATATGGTACCAGGGAGAGATGACCCCAGGGCCAGACCCTGGTCTCTACACAAAGAGTACTGTTTTTACAGCAGATACTGTCTGCTGAGAATTAGAAGCATCTTTCATACAAATCTTAACCTTGTGACCCGTTCTATACATCTGTTGTTGGTCATTTAGGTTGAAAGGGGTGTATCTTGGCTTTAAAGTACTTTTGTATCGTGGTTCTCAACGAGTCATCTGGGGGTGATTCGTCGACCAGCCATCATTATCGTAGAGCACTCAATTGATTCACCCTATATTTGCGTGTTGTATTGACCTGCTCCCTTATTAATAAGTTAATAAAGATTTAGTTTAAGTATAACTCTGACTTGTGTGATAAGTTTGTCTCCTCATTTGATGTTAAAGAAATTAATCACCACATTTGGGGATGTGAATCTTCACTTGGTGACCGCTCCTGGTGACCTGGGTAAATGGTGCACCAGGGATCCCTCTAACTTGGGATCTCAGGGAGACCACACTGCGGGAACAGAACAAATGGACCCACCTTTGATCTGAGAGGCAGCGAGCCGAGTGGATACCACATCTCGAACGTAGTTAAAAAAAAAAAAAGAATGTGAGCGAAGCACGCAAAGTGGAGTTTTTAGGCTCTGAGTGTGTATTCCTGGGTGGGGGGGGGGGGGCGCGCCGCCGCCGCCTTGGAGGTGTAAAGCCCAGCCAGCCATCTGTGAACTGAATGAAAACTAGAATCTGTGTTTACTAGTTAAGACCATTTATGATATAGTATAAGCTAGTAAGGTGCACCTGTAATTATTTTAAACATATACTTGATTTAAACCTGTAATAGTTAGTTAACGTTAGCTAGTTCATTATCACAAAAGTGAGAACTGCTCTAGATTGGAAACTTATGTTAATGAGAGTAAAGCCATGTTGGCTTTATGGAAACTTGTTTTAAACCTGTACTTATTCTAAACCTGTAATTATTTTAAACCTGTACCCCATTTTAGAAGTAATGAAAAATGTATGAGTTGCATTATCCTAGGAACTAACCATGAGATAGAAATGTGGAAATATTCCTGCAGGTTAAAATATTGTTGAAAAACAACTAATTGATTAGGTATGTTTGGGAATAGCATTGTGTGACTGTGATATGAGAGTTGTGTGACTGTTGTGGTGGCTAATTTCCGCATTACCAAATGAGGAGTTACAAACACACCAGTCCGAGTTAAACTACATCTTTAATACTTAAGATACTTTTGCAAAAGTTCTTGACCTTCAATAATACACTCTCTCGAATGAACCAGGAAGGTGATGACAGAATGGCTACAGGGATCTTTTATAGCAACGATACACCCCCTTCAACGTACATTGACAAACCACAGATACTTAGTAACAGTTCACAAAGGTTAAGTTTTGTATGACAGATATCAATAAAACACATCAGACAGTAACTGCTATGTCAACAGGGTTCATTATATAGACCAGTATCTGGTCCCCGTAGAACTGTCCCTCCCTGTTACGGTATTGAACAAAAACACAATTTCATCCAATGGCATATATCAATTGTCAACTCTAGATACTCCCATCTCAAGCAAACCCCCTCTTGACCCTACTCCTGGACAGGCTCACTGGGGAGTGAGGCTCTAGGCCATATATTATCACAGGATAAGTGCGAGATCTAAGAGAGGACATACAAGGGTCCATTTACTGCCATAATCCTCCCCCCAATAAAGAAAAGGAGGGAGTGACTTGCTCACAGACAAGTCATTGGTTCCCCATTAATCACGCCATCCCTTCACATGGTTTAAGAAAAAGGTAAAGACTTCATTCCCATGACAACAAGTCTGACCTCTCCCCTCTCTGGGCCCCAAGTGTCTGAGCCCCAGCTAAGGGAGACGTGCAACTGAAAAGACACCAGAGTCCAATGGACACTTTCTAATGACAAGTACCTCAAATAAGCATATTATATTAATAAAACATCTTAATTATCTATGTTACCCAACTAATTCTGATTCGTCCACGACACTGTGATATGAGAGTTGTGCGACTGTGATATGAGAGTTGTGTGACTGTGGAAATGAGTCTTAATCTGACGTTTGGATAGTAACATATAGAAATATGCTTAATCAGATGATTGAAATGTGGATAATAAGCGGGATGATATTTTAGAAAGCAGCGGAAGGTCTATAGTTCCTGGGAGGCTTGATTTTGCCGTGGTCTCTGGGAGGTTAGAGAACCGTTGAGGATCCCATGGTCATTGTCTGGGAAACTAAAGTTTATTTTTGGTTCTGCTGGGAGGATGTTTGGAGAGATGCTTCGTTGCTATGGAGAGTCCTTGAAAAAGCAAATGGAATGGTTGTCGTGACTACCTGAGAATTTCTTATGTTTTATATGGATTCTGTGAATATATGATGAATTGTATGTGTGTATAATCGATTACTAGAGATTTGATGAAGTAATACTGGGAATATAATTAGATACAATTTAAACAACCCATATGTAGACGAACGTAGGCTTTGAGTTGGTATCTTTAATGGATCATTTGATAAAGATGAGGTTTAAGCATTATTAAACAGTCTACAAAGTCTGGGCAGTTGTCTCAGAAACTGATGGGAGTGTGTCCACTTTAGGGTAAGTTACCCTAACGATGTAACTATAAAACGCTTATTGGATTTTCTCCATCCGGCTACTACATTTGAAATAAAAACTGCCCTTAAGGCCTGTGGGGGGTTCTTCCCAGTATGAGAGGAGTTGCTAGATTTATTGAATAAACCTTTTTCCATAAAGTTAGAGTGTACAAAGGTGGCTGACTAGCTGTTGATGTTGAAGAAGCGTCCCGTCCACTAGATTATACGTCACAGTGGCAGAATCACCTGAAAGACACACATCGCCATCTGCTGACTGGAGTTGGTATCGCAGTTGAGAAAATACTTTCAGACAAAAAGCTCAAAAGCAACTGCTCCTAAAAACCAACGACTCCCTTTGAAAACGAGCGATGTGGCATCATAAACATTTATTATACTGTAAAAATGTACTTCAAAGTGTAGATAAATAGAATAACTTTGGTCATACCCAGTCAGCACGTGACGTCCAAAGGACGTTGAATTATGGTCGATATCAGGTCTGTCTGTTGTGGCCGCTATTTCGCCCTAAAAGAGTCATCCCAAATTGGGCTGTGTATAACTATGTAAATGTCTCTCGGACAAGGTGACTTTTATCAATATACACTCTAAAAAGTAAAGGTTCCTGGAGTATCCTTTAGGGGTTCTTCAAACTGAAACTGTGGGGGAACTCCTAAAAGTTATTTGAAGAACATTTTGTGGGAACCCCTATAAGTTATTTGAAGAACCCCTTATCATGGTTCCTCAAAGAACCTTTTGGGGTTCATTTTTTAAACTCCCTGTCCACCCTCCCTCCATTATAAAAGCATTTTAATAATAATAACAAAATTGACTATGGATTTAAATAATTCATTGTTTATTTAGTGGCACCACAAATGTGAATTAATATTTACAAAACACAACACATTACCAAATTGCAACATTTCTGCAGACATGTCAGACCATAATAAATAATACATTTACTTTGTATAGTGATTTTCATGACATTTAAAAACAAATAATAATAATGTACAATAAAAACAATAAAAACAACATTAAAAATGAATCACAGGTAAACTAACAATATTGTAGACTTGATGCTAAATACAGATTTTTTTCAGCTTTAGTGTGTATATCGTATCCACTTAGTTATGTTAGGAAGTTTGCCATCTTTATGACCGGCCCTGGTAACTTCACCCCAAATTCTCTGATCCCCAGAACACAGTAACTTAACAACATAAGTGTTTTTCTGACATTTTGGGGAAATTTAACATAAAATAAAACATCCAGCCGTAGCAGAGCCCCAAGTCCCATGGGGACGTCCTCGAGGGCCTGGATGTTCTCCCCATCAAAGGCCAGCGGGATTTCACTCTCATGGTGAAATGGATTTCCACCGATGTGCAGTAAAGGAGTGAAGAGCAGTGAAATCTGTGTCAACAAAAGTAAGAAAAGATTAAAACACATACAATTAACAAAGAACATAACAAATGTTCAGCTGTAGTTTTATATAAGCATGCACACCTATGTTTATGAAGAAACAGATGATTGGTGCATAGACATACCTTGTCACGGACATAAAGGCCACTCGGGTCCTCATTGAAGAGGTAGGGCAAGAGCAGAATCGCTGCTGTGGTCTCCAGTCCTAGTAAAGTAAAGCAATGATCTTACTACACTTGATAATTTTATTACAAAATTCATTAGAGAAAGTGAAGGAATAAGAGCAAATCCCTCTTCTGTATTGTCCTTCAGGGACTGTCAAAATAGCAGGATGATGTCCTCACCCCTGCCTCGCCTCTCTACCTCTGATAGTCCTTGAATTCTCTTTTTGTCTATATCCATTCCATGGACTTGATTCATTTCTGAGAAGATCTGAAAAGATCATTTGCACACATTTGTATGCTAATAGATTTCACTTTGTATTGACTGCTATGTAGGTTAAATGTACACTTCAAATGCAGCTGTCCTACAACATATCTGTACCTTCTTCTTGATCCCAATTGCATTGTGTCCATGTTCTGTCCTATAAGAGTTTCAAAGGAAGAGAAAATGTGTCAAAGAATAGTCTTTAAAAAAAACTAAATATATATATTAAATAAATATTGAAAGATACAATGTAATGTAAAATAGAAGAACATATTGGAGAAAGCACTAGCCAATACAGTACTGCCATACAGTAACAGTACTGCCATAAAGGCCTAATATCACATTTCAAGATATCTTTGTACACAAATTGTTCAATATTTTATCAGGCTGACTTGAAAGATTATACTCAACATTTTGCTGCGTGGCAATACTGTGTTTGGATTCTGAAGGGCATTTATACAAAAGAGGTAGTCTAGACACTGTATTAATACCATTATGCATTTGAATCCCATCTACAGCTACCATCAAGATATTAATTTCCCTCCACAAGGGGGCGGACATGTAACGTTTCCAAAATGGGATAGTATTGTACATGTAACGTTTCCAAAATGGGATAGTATTGTCCATGTAACGTTTCCAAGATGGGATAGTATTGTACATGTAACGTTTCCAAAATGGGATAGTATTGTACATGTAACGTTTCCAAAATGGGATAGTATTGTCCATGTAACGTTTCCAAAATGGTATAGTATTGTACATGTAACGTTTCCAAAATGGGATAGTATTGTACATGTAAAGTTTCCAAAATGGTATAGTATTGTACATGTAACGTTTCCAAAATGGGATAGTATTGTACATGTAACGTTTCCAAAATGGGATAGTATTGTACATGTAACGTTTCCAAAATGGGATAGTGTTGTACATGTAACGTTTCCAAAATGGGATAGTATTGTACATGTAACGTTTCCAAAATGGGATAGTATTGTCCATGTAACGTTTCCAAAATGGTATAGTATTGTACATGTAACGTTTCCAAAATGGGATAGTATTGTACATGTAATGTTTCCAAAATGGGATAGTATTGTACATGTAACGTTTCCAAAATGGGATAGTATTGTACATGTAATGTTTCCAAAATGGGATAGTATTGTACATGTAACGTTTCCAAAATGGGATAGTATTGTACATGTAATGTTTCCAAAATGGGATAGTATTGTACATGTAATGTTTCCAAAATGGGATAGTATTGTACATGTAACGTTTCCAAAATGGGATAGTATTATCCATGTAACGTTTCCAAAATGGGATAGTATTGTACATGTAACGTTATGCCCCCTTGTGAGTTAATAGTATTGCATGCTGTAGCAGGCTATATAAAGAGGAAGACCTCCATTGACGATTCAGTTCGTTGTAACATCTGGTCTGGACAGGTCACCGTCCTTACTTAGTTAATTAGTTAGTTAGTTAGTTAACGAAGCTAACGTTAGCTAGTTCATTATCACAAAAGTGAAAACTGCTCTAGATTGCAAACTTACGTTAATGAGTGTAAAGCCATGTTGGCTTTATGGAAACGATATACAATATATGGGAAAGAATATAGTTGAGGAAATAATCCAAACCTAGTTGTGCCTAGTTAGGACATAACGTTAGCTAGCTAGCTAACGGTACTGTACTGTAGCTCATACAACGCCGACGGTCAAACCCGGCTTTCTAATATTTACGTTCATTAACTATAGTAACGTTATGGAAGATATTCACAGAAAACCATCATTGTCTTCGTTATTCATTATTAGTATGTTATATTATTATAATACATTATTTCGAGACATATTCAGAGCCAAACATCAACCCAACTTAACCTTTTTAACTGTTGTCGCATCCAAACTTGTCACCATCGTTTTCAGTTGTAATTGCGAAGTTCCCGGAAGAAGTCCAGCAACAACGGAGGTTCCTCGATGAACCCACCTTCTAACAAGTTCTTTGAAGAACCTTTTGGGGCTGTTTTTCATTGACCAAGAACCCTACGGTTCTTAGGGGATCTGAGAACAACTCCAGTTGAACCCTTCATTTTTAGAGTGTAGTCGGCTCTATTTACTCTCAGATTCAAACATGATGATTAGTATCAACGATCAAGTCAGCTGCTGCTGCTCCAATACAGTATGAGGTGAGACGGTGAACTGATGTTGAACTGGGCAGTCAGCTGCTGCTGCTCCAATACAGTATGAGGTGAGACGGTGAACTGATGTTGAACTGGGCAGTCAGCTGCTGCTGCTCCAATACAGTATGAGGTGAGACGGTAAACTGATGTTGAACCGGGCAGTCAGCTGCTGCTGCTCCAATACAGTATGAGGTGAGACGGTGAACTGATGTTGAACTGGGCAGTCAGCTGCTGCTGCTCCAATACAGTATGAGGTGAGACGGTGAACTGATGTTGAACTGGGCAGTCAGCTGCTGCTGCTCCGATACAGTATGAGGTGAGACGGTGAATATGTACATGTAGGTAGAGTTATTAAAGTGACTATGCATAGATGATAACAGAGAGTGGGGGGGGGGGGCCTTCCTCTGACACCGCCTGGTAAAGAGGTCTTGGATGGCAGGGAGCTTGGCCCCAGTGATGTACTGGGCTGTACGCACTACCCTCTGTAGTGCCTTGCGGTCGGAGGCAGAGCAGTTGCCATACCAGGCAGGGATGCAACCAGTCAGGATGCTCTCGATGGTGCAGCTGTAGAAGCTTTTGAGGATCTGAGGACCCATGCTAAATCTTTTCAGTCTCCTGAGGAGGAATAGGTTTTGTCGTGCCCTCTTCACGATTATCTTGGTGTGCTTGGACCATGATAGTTTGTTAGTGATGTGGACACCAAGGAACTTGAAGCTCTCAACCTGCTCCACTACAGCCCCGTCGATGAGAATGGGGGCGTGCTGTCTTCCTTTTCCTGTAGTCCACAATCATCTCCTTTGTCTTGATCACGTTGAGGGAGAGGTTGTTTTCCTGGCACCACACGGCCAGGTCTCTGACCTCCTCCCTATAGGCTGTCTCATCGTTGTTGGTGATCAGGCCTACCACTGTTGTGGCATGGGCAAACTTAATGATGGTGTTGGAGTCGTGCCTGGCCGTGCAGTCATGAGTGAACAGGGAGTACAGGAGGAGACTGAGCAGCACCCCAGAGGGGCCCCTGTGTTGAGGATCAGCGTGGCGGGTGTGTTGTTACCTACCCTTAAAAAACCTCTCTGGGCTACGCAACAGCCAGTGTAATCCCGTGGCGCGATATTCAAATACCTTAGAAATGCTATTACTTCAATTTCTCAAACATATGACTATTTTACACCATTTTAAAGACAAGACTCTCGTTAATCTAACCACACTGTCCGATTTCAAAAAGGCTTTACAACGAAAGCAAAACATTAGATTATGTCAGCGGAGTACCCAGCCAGAAATAATCAGACACCCATTTTTCAAGCTAGCATATAATGTCACATAAACCCAAACCACAGCTAAATGCAGCACTAACCTTTGATGATCTTCATCAGATGACAATCCTAGGACATTATGTTATACAATACATGCATGTTTTGTTCAATCAAGTTCATATTTATATCAAAAACCAGCTTTTTACATTAGCATGTGACGTTCAGAACTAGCATTCCCACCGAACACTTCCTGTGAATTTACTAAATTACTCACGATAAACGTTCACAAAAAACATAACAATTATTTTAAGAATTATAGATACAGAATTCCTTTATGCACTCGCTATGTCCGATTTTAAAATAGCTTTTCGGTGAAAGCACATTTTGCAATATTTTGAGTAGATAGCCCAGCATCACAGGGCTAGCTATTTAGACACCCACCAAGTTTAGCCCTCACCAAAGTCAGATTTACTATAAGAAAAATGCTATTACCTTTGCTGTTCTTCGTCAGAATGCACTCCCAGGACTTCTACTTCAATAACAAATGTTGGTTTGGTTCAAAATAATCCATAGTTATGTTCAAATATCCTCTGTTTTGTTCGTGCGTTCAAGACACTATCCGAAGGGTAAATAAGGGTGACGCGCCCGACGCGTTTCGTGACAAAACATTTCTAAATATTCCATTACCGTACTTCGAAGCATGTCAACCGCTGTTTAAAATCAATTTTGATGCCATTTTTCTCGTAAAAAAGCGATAATATTCCGACCGGGAAATCGTGTTTTAGTATAAAGAGAGAGAAAATAAAAAACATGGTGTCGCCTCATGCACGCGCCTCAGTCTCATTGTCCTCTGATAGACCACTTACCAAAGGCGCTAATGTTTTTCAGCCAGGGGCTGCAAAGACATCATTCAGCTTTTTCCCCGAGTTCTGAGAGCCTATGGGAGCCGTAGGAAGTGTCACGTTACAGCAAAGATCCTAAGTTTTCAATAAAGAGAGTCAAGAAGCCCAAGGAATGGTCAGAGAGGGCACTTCCTGTACAGAATCTTCTCAGGTTTTTGCCTGCCATATGAGTTCTGTTATACTCACAGACACCATTCAAACAGTTTTAAAAACTTGAGGGTGTTTTCTCTCCAAAGGAAATTATATGCATATTCTAGTTTCTGGGCAGCAGTAATAACCAGATTAAATCAGGGACGTTTTTTATCCGGCCGTGTAAATACTGCCCCCTACCCCTAACAGGTTAAAAAACATGAGCTGGCGCACACCCAGAAAAATAGTTTGTGAGGAGGTGCTGACTAACGGCGAATAAACTATAAACTATCAAAATAAATAAAGTCGCACACTCCATGTATAAACTCCCAGCAATTGAATGGGTATTTACCAACGTTTCAGCATCACTGTGCCTTCCTCAGGGTGATGTCATCAATACTTGAACCAGGTTATGTAGACAAACAGTGCAATTAGTGCAACCAATGACAATAGTGAGGGGTGTGTCATAAAAAATATATGACATATTAAATATATTACTGTATTGTTATCATATAGAAACATCATGGAATATTGTACATCATATTAAATATATTACTCTATTGTTATCATATAGAAACATCATGGAATATTGTACATCATATTAAATATATTACTCTATTGTTATCATATAGAAACATCATGGAATATTGTACATCATATTAAATATATTACTCTATTGTTATCATATAGAAACATCATGGAATATTGTACATCATATTAAATATATTACTCTATTGTTATCATATAGAAACATCATGGAATATTGTACATCATATTAGCATCAACATACATTATTGTTTCATTCAATTTCACATAATAAGGATATTTAATATTTTCAAGTTCAGAAGTCAGAACTCATCACCTGCTATGTAAAAGAGACAGAAGAATGCACAATGGTCAATGCTATCTGGGATCCTTGGGACATCCCTACCCTAAACCCTAACCTTAACCCCTACCTTAACCATTTTAAATGTCAACTTCAACGGGCTATGGACGTCCCAAGGATGTATCTCTACCTGAAAATACATGATCTAAGTGATTGATAGTTGGTATTCAGCAGTCATAAAGCCTTATTTACTTTAATGAACTACTAAAATAGTGATTTTGTCAGACAGCATAGACAGCAGCTCTACACTTTATTGACTGACTGATCCATTCATCCTTCCATCCCTCCTCAGCCTTCCTCTCCTCTGAAGACCCAGTGAGGGTGGAGCTCAGTCAGAGAGCTGTTGAGGGACTGGTTAGGAAGACCACTTCTACAACCAGAGAGGTGAGAGGTCACACATGGTTTAGATGGTAAATATTTATGTCCCCTTAGCGGTTCATCACATCAGCAAAAGGTGATATGTTCCATCTATGTTTATTTACATTAGTGCAAATTGTCCACTGATATTGGTGTAATTTCTCACCCCTCTTGGCTGTATGAAGTTAATTTCCCCTCAGGCACACACATTTGTTCTTTGATATTATGAAGGTCATTTGTGTCAAATGTACTTTTCCCCTCATGCACCCCATCTCTTTACATTGCTGATGCATATTCAGTGGCCTGACTGCATCCAGACTATGTCAAAGGCTCATCCTGGTAGATCTGAACCTAATGCAGCTTGGAGTGATCAGATGACAGAAGTCACATTTAGGTGCCAGGTGTAACTGAGGCCATAGATGCTCCATATCCATTACTTTGAGTGTTTTATATAATATGACTAAATGTGTTTCTGTGTTGCAGGGTCAGTCAATAAATGGAACGACAAGGCCACAGAACATGACATAAGCAGAGCTGTGGGAGACCACCTCAAGCCCCTGGTAGAGCCGGGGGTGGTGTTTACCACTCCACCACGCCTTCAGCAGGCTGGAAAAGTGGGATTGATCTGTTTGATCCATTTGTTTGTTTCAGTTTGCAGTAGTTGAATCCTTTGACATATTGTTGAATTAAACATTTATCTTCAACAAATGCACTGGGTTGGTTGAAAAGTGATACTAAACGTACATACCAGCACTATTTTGACATAGTGGGAGATGTACTGACTTTATACTGTTTTTCATACTAAGATGGATAAAGATGTGTTGCTTTTGCACATATTTGTTCATTGGTTTAGCAAGAGTCTGTTGATTGTCAGTCATTGGGTTCATTTCTTTTGCAATATGTTCAAATCAAGCTTTATTTATACAGCACATTTCAGACATGGATGCTTCACAGGAAAAAATAATAAAACAATGAAAATAAACAGAAATATTTACCACAACAAACATAAGATTAACAACTGAAAGACGAATTAGCATTCTAAGGAAAATCCATTGATTAAAATATTAATTGGATGCAACATCCAACCCAAAATATAAGCTTGTTTTTTAGGAGGGGCTCTGAAAGACACTATGGGGGTGTCCACTGGAAGTTGACTAGTAACAACAACTGGGACCTAAAAGACACCCACCATGAGACCCACTAAATCTGCCCAAGAAGAGGAAAACAAAAGACATATCCACATCGAACTTAAAGACAAAAAAGGTGGAACAACTAAAGGTGTTGACTCTCCACATGTATCAAGACAACTGGAGCACTGGGCCAGACACTCTTAAATAGAACCTGGACCAGCTCAGGTGAAACACCTTCCCACTAACGAGATGGACAAGCCAGCACAGGTGTAACACATACTGACTAACGAGGTGACACCAATCAGTGCGTCCTACGTGCTAACGAGCTAGACGGGCTAACGAGCTAGACGGGCTAACGAGCTAGACGTGCTAAAGTCCAACTTCAAAACATAAATGGAAAAACCAAAGCCTGTAACACCTTAAGACAACAAATATATCCTATATTTTTGTTGGAAAAGTTTGCTCACCACCAACAGAAAACAACTTCCATTTCACATTATAATCAACTACAATGCTTCACCTTCACCAATAGAAACATGGTGTCTACTGGATGTCAACAATTAAAAACAAGAAAAAACCACGTATTTCTAAATAATAATATACAATAGGATTATTTGTTTCTCCTTTTTCTTTCTATAGAATCCTAAATCCCACTAGCTTCTAGAACTCTCGTCTTCCTAAAACTCACTAGATTCTAGAACTCTCCTCTTCCTAAAACCCACTAGCTTCTAGAACACTCGTCTTCCTAAAACTCACTAGCTTCTAGAACACTCGTCTTCCTAAAACTCACTAGCTTCTAGAACTCTCCTCTTTCTAAATCCCACTAGCTTCTAGAACTCTCGTCTTCCTAAAACTCACTAGCTTCTAGAACTCTCCTCTTTCTAAATCCCACTAGCTTCTAGAACTCTCGTCTTCCTAAAACTCACTAGCTTCTAGAACTCTCCTCTTTCTAAATCCCACTAGCTTCTAGAACTCTCGTCTTCCTAAAACTCACTAGATTCTAGAACTCTCCTCTTCCTAAATCCCACTAGCTTCTAGAACTATCCTCTTTCTAAATCCCACTAGCTTCTAGAACTCTCGTCTCCTTGGAACAAGCCCAAACAAAACTCATCTCCAATACGGAAAAACATGCAGTCAAAATAAATAAAGATCCATAGCAACGCACTAGCTAAACGCAAAACACAAATCTTATATCCATTTGGGGGGAAATCAGGTTGAACCTGCTCTTGAAACTAACACAACAAAACAAAAAACACATGGAAATGGAGATATATTTTACCTCACTGGTTAGAGGACAACCTGCAGAAGACAGTCAGCTACATTTTGGAGTGATGCATTTAAATTTAGGGGTCCCTAAACAAAGGAACACAACACCTATTTGTCATAACTCATCGATGTCATGTGGATTTTTTTTTCTTTTTACCGTTGTTTTACCAGTTAAGTTGACTGAGAACACATTCTCATTTACAGCAACAACCTGGGGAATAGTTACAGGGGAGAGGAGGGGGATGAATGAGCCAATTGTAAGCTGGGGATGATTAGGTGGCCGTGATGGTATGAGGGCCAGATTGGGAATTTAGCCAGGACACCGGGGTTAACACCCCTACTCTTACAATAAGTGCAATGGGATCTTTAATGACCTCAGAGAGTCAGGACACCCGTTTAACGTCCCATCCGAAAGACGGCACCCTACACTGGGCAGTCACTGCCCTGGGGCATTGGGATATTGTTTAGACCAGAGGAAAGAGTGCCTCCGACTGGCCCTCCAACACCACTTCCAGCAGCATATGGTCTCCCATCCAGGGACTGACCAGGACCAACCCTGCTTAGCTTCAGAAGCAAGCCAGCAGTGGGATGCAGGGTGGTATGCTGCTGGCAACAATTGTGCGAAAGGAGGAAGATGAGTTTACACGTCCTGTTAAAACGAACAGCTCAAAAACCACACGGAATCTGGGAATAATGTGTACATCCCTGGTTAGAGGACAATTTGTAGAAAACAGCTCACTACATTTTGAAGTGTTGCGTTTTGATTCAAGTGGGTCACCAACATGGTAAGTGTAACAACTCTTTTTGTGTTAGTCACTTTTTGTTAAATCTCATAAATAGTAACTCTTCCATTTCAGAGCCTGGATTTCCCCCCTGAGGCTAATATCCATATCATGTTGAAATCAATAGAACAGGGGACAAACATTTAGGGTTCTACATTGTGACATCATTAAAATACTCCTACTACAATGTTAAAACATTCCACATTGTGAGATTTCATTTCATTGACATCATGAAACAATTCCTTCCTGTATGTATTTTCTGATGTTTGATCAGAGATCTTTTATCAGAGTATCTCTTCCCACATATATCACAGCTATAAGGTTTCTCTCCTGTGTGTCTCCGCTGGTGTATAGTCAGATATCTAGATGTAGTAAAACTCTTCCCACATTGACCACAGTTAAAGTTTCTCTCCTGTGTGTGTTCTCTGGTGTCGAGTCAGAGTGCCAGATGTAGTAAAACTCTTCCCACATTGACCACAGCTATAAAGTTTCTCTCCTGTGTGTGTTCTCTGGTGTAAAGTCAGACATCTAGATGTAGTAAAACACTTCCGACATTGATCACAGCTATACGATTTCTCTCCTGTGTGTGTTCTCTGGTGTATCTTCAGTTCGCCAGATTGAACAAAACTCTTCCCACATTGACCACAGCTATAAGGTTTCTCTCCTGTGTGTGTTCTCTGGTGTAGAGTCAGAGTGCTAGATTTAACATAACTCTTCCCACATTCATCACAGCTATAAGGTTTCTCTCCTGTGTGTGTTCTCTGGTGTGCAGTCATATTTCCAGATAGACCAAAACTCTTCCCACATTGAGTACAGCTATAAGGTTTCTCTCCTGTGTGTGTTCTCTGATGAATTTTAATGCCTGATGGGGAGGTGAATCTCTTCCCACAGTCAGAGCAGCAGTGAGTTTTCTTCCCTGTGGGTCTCTGCAGGTGTTTATTGAGGTGTTCTAATGTGGAGAGACTCTTCTCTGCCTCTTCAGCATCAAGAGGTTGTTGAGGCTCCCCAGAGGATCCACGATAGTGCCATATCTCTCCTGTGTGAACAACAAAGTCAGACAGATGATTAAAGGCCCACAACAGCGGTAATCCACTGTAAAAGGTGATGCCAACAGCGGAGCCATGATGTTGGACAACAATTGACGTCTGTAATGAATGTTAAAATTATTTGATATTTGCCTTAAAATGAGCAAGAATAGTCATATTTTGTCTTGTTTTCACATTCGTAGTGACATTGATGATTGTAGGCTAGAAATAAGTTATTCATGTTGTTGAACCTCTAAGCAGTGTGCCAGACGACTTTTGGTCTCAAATATAGGCCCCTTTCTGTGTTTGCTAAAATTGCGGCACTAGGGCAAGCGTCCCACCCCTGGTACACCCTATCAACAACAGGTGAAATATCAAGAGCGCCAAATTTGAAAACAATTAAATGTCATAATTCAAATTTCTCAAACTTACAACTATCTTACACCCTTTGAAAGATAAACATCTCCTTAATCTAACCACGTCGTCCGATTTACAAAAAGGCTTTACGGCGAAAGCATAAAGTTAGATTATGTTAGGAGAGTACATTGACAATAGCTGTGTGTAATGTTTTGTCAATTCAAAGACAGGGTCACCAAAACCATAAAACCAGCTAAAATGATGCACTAACCTTTTACAATCTCCATCAGATGACACTCCTAGGACATTATGTTAGACAATGCATGCATTTTTAGTTCTATCAAGTTCATATTTATATCCAAAAACAGCGTTTTACTATGGCATTGATGTTGAGGAAATCGTTTCCCTCCAATAACCGGCAGTCAAGTCAACACCACAAATTAAATAATTAAAATTAGAAAACATTGGTAAAATATTATATTGTCATTTAAAGAATTATAGATTTACATCTCTTGAACGCAATCAACTTGCCAGATTTAAAAATAACCTTACTGGGAAATCACACTTTGCAATAATCTGAGCACTGCGCCCAGAAAAATACGCGTTGCGATACAGACTGGCCGTCATGTTGGGGAGATCTAAAATCGAAAATACTATGTAAATAATCCATTACCTTTGATTCTCTTCATCAGATGTCACTTCCAGGTATCACAGGTCCATAACGAATGTAGTTTTGTTCAAAAAAGCTCATCATTTATGTCCAAAAATCTCCGTCTTGTTAGCACATGATCTAAGCCCGCCGGACTTCACTTCATGATCGAGGGGAAAAAATATATTTACGTTCGTTCAAACATGTCAAACATTGTATAGCATAAATCATTAGGGCCTTTTTTAACCAGAACATGAATAATATTCAAGGTGGACGAATGCATTCTCTTTTATAACGTATTGGAATGAGGGTACCCAACATGAACTCGCGCGCCAGGTGTCTAATGGGCCATCATCGTTCCATGGCTCTTGTTCGGTCAGATCTCCCTCCAGAAGACTCAAAACACTTTGTAAAGGCTGGTGACATCTAGTGGAAGCAATAGGAAGTGCCAAAATATTCCTCAGCCCCTGTGTTTTTCAATGGCATAGGTTTAAAGGTAATACAACACATCAGGTATCCACTTCCTGTCAGAAAATGTCTCAGGGTTTTGCCTGCCAAATGAGTTCTGTTATACTCACAGACACCATTCAAACAGTTTTAGAAACTTTAGAGGGTTTTCTATCCATATATAATAAGTATATGCATATTCTAGTTACTGGGTAGGATTAGTAACCAGATTAAATCGGGTACATTTTTTTATCCAGCCGTGCAAATACTGCCCCCTAGCCCCAACAGGTTAAAATCAATTTTTATGCCATTTTTCTCGTAAAAAAGCGATAATATTCCGACCGGGAATGTCCATTTAGCTAAACAGAGGAAAGTAAACAAAGCTTTCGGTCGACGCGGGCACGAGCCTGAGTCTCACAGTACTGTAACCAGCCACTACCCAAACGCGCTACTTTGTTTCAGCCAGAGACTGCAAAGCCACGATTCAGCTTTTTACCACCTTCTGAGACCCTATGGCAGCCGTAGGAAATGTCACGGGACAGCTAAGATCCTCACTCTTCAATAAACAGAGACAAGAAGAACGACACCTTGTCAGACAGGCCACTTCCTGCATGAAACCTTCTCAGTTTTTTGCCTGCCAAATGAGTTCTGTTATACTCACAGACACCATTCAAACAGTTTTAGAAACTTTAGGGTGTTTTCTATCCATATGTAATAAGTATATGCATATTCTAGTTACTGGGTAGGAGTGGTAACCAGATTAAATCGGGTACGTTTTTTATCCAGCCGTGAAAATACTGCCCCCTAGCCATAGCAGGTTAATGTCAGGATGATTTGTTTTTAACTTAGGAACAGGAAGAAGAGTTAAAAGCGGTACCCTCCATGTTAGGGTCCCAAGGACCCATTGATGTGGGGTTAATTAAAGGAGTTATTTTAGTGTAAGTAGTCCTGAAGTCAAATTATAGATTTTATTAAAAGTAAATATTAGTAATTTAGGAAAATTTGAGCCCCGAAGGAAGCTAAATTTTGATTTATGAAAATGATATTTTACGAATCCTTCTCAGGAGGGCTGTAAGGCAGACTGTTAGTATTCTTAGCAGAACAAGGTCATAAAGTCAGCAAGAGGAAGTTGCAACTCTGGCAGGAGGAAGTTATCTATTTGGGGCACACTATAACTCAAGAAGGGAGAACACTTAATTCTACCAGAAAGACAGCCATCGTAGAAGCACCTAAACCACTCAATAAGAAACAAATGATGAGTTTTCTTGGAATGATTAACTATTGCCGTGCGTGGATACCCCATTTTGCATTACATACAGGGAAGCTTAGTGAGTTGATATATGGTAAAGCTATGGCAGCAAAAGATAAGATCAAGTGGACAGATGAGGCTGAAAATCAGTTTTTAAACATTAAAAAGTTATTAACATCTAGCTCAGTACTGGCGTTTCCCAGATATGATCGCCCCTTTACCCAGAAAGTAGACTGTAGGGAGGGGTTCATGACATCAGTACTGACCCAGAGACACGGGGGAAAAAAATAGGCCTATTGCTTACTATTCCTCCCGATTAGATGAAGTAGCCCAAGCCATGCCACTATGTTTGCAGTCTGTGGTGGCAGCAGCTCAGGCAGTTGAGGACTCGGCATCTGTTGTGCTCTATCATGATTTGACTTTAAAAGCTCCTCATGCCGTATCCATACTGTTGTTAGAACATAAGATGGCTTACATGTCACCAGCTAGACATTTGTCTCATATGATAATTCTTTTGAACATGCCTAATTTGACAATAGGATGTTGTACTACTCTGAACACCTCAACATTAGTTCCTATTGCAACAGATGGCAGCCCACATGATTGTGTAACAGAAACTGAGAAAGTTGTCTTACCAAGACCCGATTTGACTTATCTAGCTTTACCTGATGGGGAACTGACTATGTTTGTAGATGGATCATCAAGAAAGAACAATGATGGCACTAATGCGACAGGATATGCTATAGTTACAGACACAGAGGTCTTGGAAGCAGAGCCGTTACCGAGAAACTATTCAGAACAATAAGCAGAAATAGTAGCACTTACCAGTGCGTGTCAGTTAGGGACAGGAAAACTTATTACTATTTACACAGACAGTGCCTATGCATTTAACACAGTACACATATTTGCAGCCCAATGGAGAAACAGGGGAATGGTAACCACTTCTGGGAAACCTATTACACACGCTCAGTTGATTTTGAATCTATTAGATGCTGTACTTTTGCCAGAAAAGTTAGCTATTTGTAAATGTGAGGCCCACATTAGAGGGACAGATAGTGTCAGTAACAACAACAGAAAAGCAGATGCGGAAACGAAAAAGGCAGGTCTTAAACCGCAGCCGTCGACACAGCAGTTCTTAAAAGAGGAAGTAAACATAGACAAAGCTATATTAAAATTGTCAGTCTAGAGCACAAGTGAAAGGGATTTCGAAATGGGAGAAGTTAGGAGCAATTTATATAAGGACGGTATTTGGTATCATGATAAGTTACCAATACTACCTAAGTCATTGTTTAGATATGCGGCAAGATTGACACAGCTCACTAAAAGTGGCAGCAATAAAGCCTCTCTTGAATAAGCCGAATCTTGATCCAGAAATTATAAAAAACTATTGGCCTATATCGAATCTTCCATTCCTCTGAAATATTTTAGAAAAAGCTGTAGCGCAGCAACTCACTGCCTTCCTGAAGACAAACAATGTATACGAAACGCTTCAGTCTGGTTTTAGACCCCATCATAGCACTGAGACTGCACTTGTGAAGGTGGTAAATGACCTTTTAATGACGTCAGACCGAGGCTCTGCATCTGTCCTCGTGCTCCTAGATCTTAGTGCCGCTTTTGATACCATCGATCACCACATTCTTTTGGAGAGATTGGAAACCCAAATTGGTCTACATGGACAAGTTCTGGCCTGGTTTAGATCTTATCTGTCGGAAAGATATCAGTTTGTCTCTGTGAATGGTTTGTCCTCTGACAAATCAATTGTAAATTTCGGTGTTCCTCAAGGTTCCGTTTTAGGACCACTATTGTTTTCACTATATATTTTACCTCTTGGGGATGTCATTCGAAAACATAATGTTAAATTTCACTGCTAACCTACAAAGCATTACATGGGCTTGCTCCTACCTATCTTTCCAATTTGGTCCTGCCGTACATAACTACACGTACGCTACGGTCACAAGACGCAGGCCTCCTAATTGTCCCTAGAATTTCTAAGCAAACGGCTGGAGGTAGGGCTTTCTCCTATAGAGCTCCATTTTTATGGAATGGTCTGCCTACCCATGTGAGAGACGCAGACTCGGTCTCAACCTTAAAGTCTTTACTGAAGACTTATCTCTTCAGTAGGTCCTATGATTAAGTATAGTCTGGCCCAGGAGTGTGAAGGTGAACGGAAAGGCTGGAGCAACGAACTGCCCTTGCTGTCTCTGCCTTGCCGGTTCACCTCTCTCCACTGGGATTCTCTGCCTCTAATCCTATTACAGGGGATGAGTCACTGGCTTACTGGTGTTCTTCCATGCCGTCCATGGGAGGGGTGCGTCACTTGAGTGGGTTGAGTCACTGACGTGGTCTTCCTGTCTGGGTTGGCGCCCCCCCTTGGGTTGTGCCATGGCGTAGATCTTTGTGGGCCATACTCGGCCTTGTCTTAGGACGGTAAGTTGGTGGTTGGAACCATCCCTCTAGTGGTGTGGGGGCTGTGCTTTGGCAAAGTGGGTGGGGTTATATCCTGCCTGTTTGGCCCTGTCCGGGGGTATCATCGGATGGGGCCACAGTGTCTTCTGATCACTCCTGTCTCAGCCTCCAGTATTTATGCTGCAGTAGTTTGTGTCGGGGGGCTAGGGTCAGTCTGTTACATCTGGAGTATTTCTCTTGTCTTATCCGGTGTCCTGTGTGAATTTAAATATGCTCTCTCTAATTCTCTCTTTCTTTCTTTCTTTCTTTCTTTCTTTCTTTCTTTCTTTCTTTCTTTCTTTCTTTCTTTCTTTCTTTCTTTCTCTCGGAGGACCTGAGCCCTAGGACCATGCCTCAGGACCACCTGGCATGATGACTCCTTGCTGTCCCCAGTCCACCTGGCCGTGCTGCTGCTCCAGTTTCAACTGTTCTGCCTGCGGCTATGGAACCCTGACCTGTTCACCGGACGTGCTTGTTGCACCCTCGACAACTACTATGATTATTATTATTTTATTATTATTTGACCATGCGGGTCATTTATGAACATTTTAACATCTTGACCATGTTCTGTTATAATATCCACACGGCACAGCCAGAAGAGGACTGGCCACCCCTCATATCCTGGTTCCTCTCTAGGTTTCTTCCTAGGTTTTTGACTTTCTTGGGAGTTTTTCCTAGGGAGTTTTTCCTAGCCACCGTGCTTCTTTCACATGCATTGCTTGCTGTTTGGGGTTTTAGGCTGGGTTTCTGTACAGCACTTTGAGATATCAGCTGATGTACGAAGGGCTATATAAATACATTTGATTTGATTTGATTTAAAATGCAGCCGTCGACACAGCAGTTCTTAACCTCTCTAGGGTAGGGGGCAGTATTTTCACATCCGGATAAAAAACATACCCGATTTAATCTGGTTATTACTACTGCCCAGAAACTACAATATGCATATAATTGTTTGATTTGGATAGAAAACACCCTAAAGTTTCTAAAACTGTTTGAATGGTGTCTGTGAGTATAACAGAACTCATATGGCAGGCCAAAACCTGAGAAGATTGTGTACAGGAAGTGCCCTCTCTGACCATTTCTTGGCCTTCTACACCCTCTTTATTGAAAACAGAGGATTATTTCATTATATTTCCATTACAATCCACCCTATTGGCAAAATATTTCACATACACTATAACACATCTATTTTTACTGGATTCGGAAATGTCACACAAAATCAAACTAGATCAAAGAAAACGAATACATGTATTTTCATTACATAATTATCAATGACTGTTCTAAGCCTATGTCCAGTCATAACTCTTCAGATTAGGATTTTTGCTATGACCTTCATTTAGAGAAACAGTCTTCCTAAACATTAAAGATGGTCTCGTCTAACATGGGCTCCTCATAATTGAATGACTCCTCCACCAGGCTCGGCGGTAGGTATTTGTCATCCCACTGGTCTGAACTTGGAATCGGTCCATATCTCACCATCTGTTCCGTCATCGATCTCTCCAGAACCCTGGAAATGAGACCTCTCGCACAAGGGACCAAACAACAACCACATAATATCAACACAGTCATACAGGTAAAAGCAGCCCACAACACCGTGATTACAACCTTTTTCCATTTTCCTAACGTACTATCAAACCATCCCGTGAGTGCCATGTCCACCCCAGAATTTTCTGCTAACTCCTGAGCTAAATTGTTTATACCGGCCAGGGCCTTGGTCATTGATCCATCTGGATGTGTTCTCAGGGATGAAAGTACAGCATTCAGATCCGAACATCACACACACACCACCCTTTTCAGCCAAAATACATATCCAAAGCTATTCTATTCTGCAATACCATCAAAGTGGTCGCAGCTGTCTGTTCAGCTAACCCTTGAATTGCCTCTCTGGTATAGTTGATGAAACGCTGTTGGTTATAATAAATGTAATTTATCCAATCCACATTTTTATTGAGAGTCGACCGCCAAAAAAGACTTGATTCCAATCCAGCCCATATCTGATTCCTAGCTTTAAACTCATCAGGCACCCCCCTTGGAACCCCAATGCTATCAATGTAAATTCTATCATCAAAGGACCCTGACGGAGCACTCCTCCCCTCTCTTTCACCTGGCACTAGGTCTTTGTGTTGTATAAGGGTGAAGGGCATGCCTAACTGTACCAATGCACAAAAACCAGTCCAATTTGCAGGCAGGTTTGGCCACAGCTTCATACCTCCACACAACCACCAGACATCCGCTCTCGGCCTTTTTATCTTACTAAAGTCCTCGGAACTCAACCACCCAGTCAGGTCCCTCATTGTCTCGTCAGTTGTAACATTCTCTGTCCTATTGCATGTTCTTACTTCCCCAACGTTCCATCCGTGTGTGTTGTGTCGAGCCACACAATAATAGTCTCCTCCTGCGACTGTGAAAGGGGGAAGTCTGGATCTAATGGGCACATAGGATACAGATAATGCAGATCAGTGCAACTGTCTGGCTTCCTTGCCTTCATGAACAGCTTTACCATACAGGCCATTCCCCTTGGTAAATTAATTCCATCGGGTAGAAAGGGGATGGTTGTCAACTGAAGTTTGGCTGTTGCGCAGGCATAACCTTCTTCTTTAGCTACTGATCTAGCTGTATACTGAATCCATTCCAGCCATAGGTTGGAATCCCCAAACCAAGTCTCCACCTCAATCACTTCCTTAAGATCTTTCATCTGAATTATCCTCACCGGTCCTTGGCTCTGGATGACTACACGGGTAATGTCCATTTTATCAGGGGAACAACTGGTATTCTGGCTGGCGGTAGAACTATCTCCTGTCCTAACCTCTATTACTCGGAATGGTACCGCAGTGTCGACAATGGTCTGGTCAAGGCCAACATACCATAATCCTAAATCCTCTTTCTTTATGCTTTTAATGGTCATTCCTATCTTCAAGCAATACTTCCCTTGCTCTGGATTGCAGTCAAAAACCCTGGCCTTCACTATACTCCATCTGTTTCTATATTGGGTGTGTGGATTGACATAGCCTTCTCTCTCTGTGTGAGCTATGACCTGATTCCATGAGTTACACCGGGATCTACACAGAAGGGGAGACTATGTATTGAGACATCCTTCCCTAACTCTACTCTCACTTCCTTTTTATCCAGATCGAGTGACCTTTTGTACCTAGGCCATAAAAACTCCTCATCTTCTACACTATGGGTCAAGTTACAACTTTCTGACTTCTCGAGTGGTTCATGGTGTATTAGGAATATGGCTCCCAAAATCAGACAGCTCAGACTGACCAGTACCCCTGTAAAGCCCCACCCCCTCCCGGAGAATATATCACTGGCTAGAGGCCAACCCACACTTTCACTTCTATGAACGCACACAGTGAGGATCGGGCGGGTTAGGGAATCTTTGTTAGAGAGGTAACCCCTGAACCTTATTGGTATTCGGTTCTTCTCCTAACTCTGTGATTGTTCGACAGTTTCAATGTGTCTTACCCTCCCGCAATGTGTGATATGAACCCAGGTAGCTCTTTCAGCTATTCTCACCACGAAGGCTATTACCAGGAACACTTGGTATGGGCCCTCCCACCGTGGCTGCTTCCAGTTCTTTTCTCCTCAGGGACTGGATCCACACCCAGTCTCCTGGTTGGATTGAGTGAATCATCTTCTCCTGTAATTCACCTGTTGGACACAAAGTCTCGGACATACGGGTTTGGTTAACCATGTGTTCTGTTAGTGTATCTTCAACTTCTATGTCTACCTGTTCTGGCCTCCCTAACTCTGGCATTCTATATGGTTTACCTGATCAGCTAAAATGTAATCCATTATTTAAAGAGATAGATCCTAGTAAACCAACTACCCTAATCGTATTCTCCCAGTAAGTTGGGAACGGTTCTTCCCATTTAATATACTTGTCTATTATATTTTTTTATTTTTTTAAGTAGTTCGTTATCCAATAGGCCACAAAGTGTTTTCTAACCTGCTCTACCACCTGCTCTACTATCCCCTGTTGACACATGGCTCTGCCCATGTGTCAATCTTGCCGCATATCTAAACAATGACTTAGGTAGTATTGGTAACTTATCATGATACCAAATACCGTCCTTATATAAATTGCTCCTAACTTCTCCCATTTCGAAATCCCTTTCACTGGTGCTCTAGACTGACAATTTTAATATAGCTTTGTCTATGTTTACTTCCTCTTTTAAGAACTGCTGTGTGGACGGCTGCGGTTTAAGACCGGCCTTTTTCGTTTCCGCATCTGCTTTTCTGTTGTTGTTACTGACACTATCTGTCCCTCTAATGTGGGCCTCACATATACAAATAGCTAACTTTTCTGGCAAAATACAGCATCTAATAGATTCAAAA
This sequence comes from Salmo salar, assembly GCF_965601325.2. Classification (NCBI taxonomy): domain Eukaryota; kingdom Metazoa; phylum Chordata; class Actinopteri; order Salmoniformes; family Salmonidae; genus Salmo; species Salmo salar. The sequence continues at coordinate 1,674,533 of NW_027675323.1, read as the reverse complement.
TCAACTGAGCATGTGTAATAGGTTTCCAAGAAGTGGTTACCATTCCCCTGTTTCTCCATTGGGCTGCAAATATGTGTACTGTGTTAAATGCATAGGCACTGTCTTTGTAAATAGTAATACGTTTTCCTGTCCCTAACTGACACGCACGGGTAAGTGCTACTATTTCTGCCTATTGTGCTGAATAGTTTCTCGGTAACGGCTCTGCTTCCAAGACCTCTGTGTCTGTAACTATAGCATATCCTGTCGCATTAGTGCCATCATGGTTCTTTCTTGATGATCCATCTACAAACATAGTCAGTTCCCCATCAGGTAAAGCTAGATAAGTTAAATCGGGTCTTGGTAGGACAACTTTCTCAGTTTCTGTTACACAATCATGTGGGCTGCCATCTGTTTTAATAGGAACTAATGTTGAGGGGTTCAGAGTAGTACAACATCCTATTGTCAAATTAGGCATGTTCAAAAGAATTATCATACGAGACAAATGTCTAGCTGGTGACATGTAAGCCATCTTATGCTCTAACAACAGTATGGATACGGCATGAGGAACTTTTAAAGTCAAATCATGATAGAGCACAACAGATGCCGAGTCCTCAACTGCCTGAGCTGCTGCCACCACAGACTGCAAACATAGTGGCATGGCTTGGGCTACTTCATCTAATCGGGAGGAATAGTAAGCAATAGGCCTATTTTTTTCCCCTGTGTCTCTGGGTCAGTACTGATGTCATGAACCCCTCCCTACAGTCTACTGTCTGGGTAAAGGGGCGATCATATCTGGGAAACGCCAGTACTGAGCTAGATGTTGATAACTTTTTAATGTTTACAAACTGATTTTCAGCCTCATCTGTCCACTTGATCTTATCTTTTGCTGCCATAGCTTTACCATTAATCAACTCACTAAGCTTCCCTGTATGTAATGCAAAATGGGGTATCCACGCACGGCAATAGTTAATCATTCCAAGAAAACTCATAATTTGTTTCTTATTGAGTGGTTTAGGTGCTTCTAGGATGGCTGTCTTTCTGGTAGAATTAACCTGTTATGGCTAGGGGGCAGTATTTTCACGGCTGGATAAAAAACGTACCCGATTTAATCTGGTTACTACTCCTGTCCAGTAACTAGAATATGCATATAATTATTGTCTTTGGATAGAAAACACCCTAAAGTTTCTAAAACTGTTTGAATGGTGTCTGTGAGTATAACAGAACTCACATGGCAGGCAAAAACCTGAGAAGATTTCATGCAGGAAGTGGCCTGTCTGACAAGGTGTCGTTCTTCTTGTCTCTGTTTATTGAAGAGTGAGGATCTTAGCTGTCCCGTGACACTTCCTACGGCTGCCATAGGTTCTCAGAAGGCGGCAAAAAGCTGAATCGTGGCTTTGCAGGCTCTGGCTGAAAATAAGTAGCGCGTTTGGGTAGTGGCTGGTTACAGTACTGTGAGACTCAGGCTCGTGCCCGCGTCGACCGAAAGCTTTGTTTTCTTTCCTCTGTTTAGCTAAATAGACATTCCCGGTCGGAATATTATCTCTTTTTTACGAGAAAAATGGCATAAAAATGGATTTTAAACAGCGGTTGACATGCTTCGAAGTCCGGTAATGGAATATTTAGATTTTTTTTGTCACGAATTGCGCCATGCGCACGACCCTTCTTTACCATTCGGATAGTGTCTGGGACGCACGAACAAAATGCCGCTATTCGGATATAACGATGGATTATTTTGGACCAAACCAACATTTGTTATTGAAGTAGCAGTCCTGGGAGTGCATTCTGACGAAGACAACAAAAGGTAATCAAACTTTTATAATAGTAAATCTGATATTGGTGAGTGCTAAACTTGCCGGGTGTCTAAATAGCTAGCCCGTGATGCCTGGGCTATGTACTTAGAATATTGCAAAATGTGCTTTCACCAAAAAGCTATTTTAAAATCGGACATATCGAGTGCATAGAGGAGTTCTGTATCTATAATTCTTTAAATAATTGTTATGCTTTTTGTGAACGTTTATTGTGAGTAATTTAGTAAATTGTTAGCAAATTCCCCGGAAGTTTGCGGGGGGTATGCTAGTTCTGAACGTCACATGCTAATGTAAAAAGCTGTTTTTTTATATAAATATGAACTTGATTGAACAAAACATGCATGTATTGTATAACATAATGTCCTAGGTGTGTCATCTGATGAAGATCATCAAAGGTTAGTGCTGCATTTAGCTGTCTTCTGGGTTTTTGTGACATTATATGCTAGCTTGAAAAATGGGTGTCTGATTATTTCTGGCTTGGTACTCTGCTGACATAATCTAATGTTTTGCTTTCGCTGTAAAGCCTTTTTGAAATCGGACAGTGTGGTTAGATAAAGGAGAGTCTTGTCTTTAAAATGCTGTGAAATAGTCATATGTTATATATATAAAGCCACGTTTCAGATTTTTGCCGCCTTCTGAGAGCCTATGGGAGCCGTAGGAAGTGTCACGTTATAGCAGAGATCCTCAGTCTTCAATAAACAGAGGCAAGATGAACGACACCTTGTCAGACAGGCCACTTCCAGCATGAAATCTTCTCAGGTTTTTGCCTGCCATATGAGTTCTGTTATACTCACAGACACCATTCAAACAGTTTTAGAAACTTTAGGGTGTTTTCTATCCATATGTAATAAGTATATGCATATTCTAGTTACTGGGCAGGAGTAGTAACCAGATTAATTCGGGTACGTTTTTTATCCAGCCGTGTCAATACTGCCCCCTAGCCCTAAGAGGTTAAATTACTTTAGAGAGTATACAGACCTTCATACCCACTCTCAGACCACCATAGTATGGTCCCAAGTCATGGGAGCTTGCCTGAGGTATTTTTGGATGTTTGAAAAAAATCCCTTCCCTACTTAAGAGAGTCATAGTTACTCACACATTTTACCCGAGTTCATTGATGGCTCATCATGTCTATATTTTGGGATGGTTCTTAACAAAGGAGTGTACATTTGGTTTTTATATTTCATGTTTAATATTCATGTAAGATTTAGTAATCATAATTATTTATGAAACCAACTGACAATTTTTGGTACAATTTATATTGACATTGCTGCCCTGCTTTTAGAATATCAGGGTTCATTCTCAGATGTGCCAACCCAAATGTACTAGAGCATGACATTGGGGACTGGGCCCCGTTCCAACAACATGCCTATCTAGTGAACCCTGAAAAGAGAGAGAAGCTCCGCAGTGAGGTGGAAAGTTACTATGGATATTGCAGGAGTTTCCTCTTGAAATCAGACATGTCCGTGGTAAGGACAACTTGGTTTCTGATTGTCTCAAGGGTGGGCAGTCAAAAAGATTTGTGTTTTGTCAGTGCATTACAATTTATTTTGACTGCACGATTTTCCGTATTGGAGATGAGTTTTGTTTGGGTTCCAAGGGGATGAGAGTTCTAGAAGCTAGTGGTATTTAGAAAGATGAGAATTCTAGAAGCTAGTGAGTTTTAGGATTCTATAGTAAGAAAAAGGATTTTCTTTAAATTAGATTGTATAGTATTATTTAGAAATGTGTTTTTCTTGTTTTTAATTGTTGACACTTCTCGCTCGTTAGCACGTATAGCCCGTTAGCACGTTTAGCTCGTTAGCCCGTCTAGCTCGTTAGCCCGTCTAGCTCGTTAGCCCGTCTAGCTCGTTAGCACGTCTAGCTCGTTAGCATGTATAGCCCTTTTAGCCCGTCTAGCAAGTCTAGCTCCGTCAGCACGTCTAGCTCCGTCAGCACGTCTAGCTCCGTCAGCACGTCTAGCTCCGTCAGCACGTCTAGCTCCGTCAGCACGTCTAGCTCGTTAGCACGTAGGACGCACTGATTGGTGTCACCTCGTTAGTCAGTATGTGTTACACCTGTGCTGGCTTGTCCATCTCGTTAGTGGGAAGGTGTTTCACCTGAGCTGGTCCAGGTTCTATTTAAGAGTGTCTGGCCCAGTGCTCCAGTTGTCTTGATACATGTGGAGAGTCAACACCTTTAGTTGCTCCACCTTTTTGGTTTACTTCCTGTCTTTAAGTTTGGTGTGGGATTTTCTTTTGTTTTCCTCTTCTTGGGCAGATTTAGTGGGTCTCATGGTGGGTGTCTTTTAGGTCCCAGTTGCTTTTACTAGTCAACTTCCAGTGGACACCCCCATAGTGTCTTTCAGAGCCCCTCCTAAAAAACAAGTTATATTTTGGGTTGGATATTGCATCATATTGTTGATATTTTAATCAATGGCATTTCCTTACAATGCTCATTAGTCTTTCAGTTGTTATTATTGTTTTTTATCCTCATATTTGTGTACTAAATATTTCTGATTATTTTCATATTTTTTTCCTGTGAAGCCATTGTGTTGCATCCATGTCTGACATGTGCTGTATAAATAAAGCTTGATTTGATTTGAACATATTGCGAAACAAATGAACCCAATGACTGACCAATCAACAGACTCTTGGTCCCTCTTAGTATCCCCCTTGTCCCTTTCCCAATGCCATGAACTAGACCAGGTACTGTGTTACAGCTGCTCTCTCCTCCTCAATGCCATGAACTAGACCAGGTACTGTTACAGCTGCTCTCTCCTCCTCAATGTCATGAACTAGACCAGGTACTGTGTTACAGCTGCTCTCTCCTCCTCAATGTCATGAACTAGACCAGGTACTGTTACAGCTGCTCTCTCCTCCTCAATGTCATGAACTAGACCAGGTACTGTGTTACAGCTGCTCTCTCCTCCTCAATGTCATGAACTAGACCAGGTACTGTGTTACAGCTGCTCTCTCCTCCTCAATGCCATGAACTAGACCAGGTACTGTTACAGCTGCTCTCTCCTCCTCAATGTCATGAACTAGACCATGTACTGTGTTACAGCTGCTCTCTCCTCCTCAATGCCATGAACTAGACCAGGTACTGTGTTACAGCTGCTCTCTCCTCCTCAATGCCATGAACTAGACCAGGTACTGTTACAGCTGCTCTCTCCTCCTCAATGTCATGAACTAGACCAGGTACTGTGTTACAGCTGCTCTCCTCCTCAATGTCATGAACTAGACCAGGTACTGTTACAGCTGGTCTCTCCTCCTCAATGTCATGAACTAGACCAGGTACTGTGTTACAGCTGGTCTCTCCTCCTCAATGTCATGAACTAGACCAGGTACTGTGTTACAGCTGCTCTCTCCTCCTCAATGTCATGAACTAGACCAGGTACTGTGTTACAGCTGCTCTCTCCTCCTCAATGCCATGAACTAGACCAGGTACTGTTACAGCTGCTCTCTCCTCCTCAATGTCATGAACTAGACCAGGTACTGTGTTACAGCTGCTCTCCTCCTCAATGTCATGAACTAGACCAGGTACTGTTACAGCTGCTCTCTCCTCCTCAATGTCATGAACTAGACCAGGTACTGTGTTACAGCTGCTCTCCTCCTCAATGTCATGAACTAGACCAGGTACTGTGTTACAGCTGCTCTCTCCTCCTCAATGTCATGAACTAGACCAGGTACTGTGTTACAGCTGCTCTCTCCTCCAAAGTGAAGGGGTCTGAATACTTAACGAATGCATTGTAAACCGCTGGCAGAGTTTTCTACCATTGGCAGTTTTGTACACAGTCATGTGATACGTGGTATAGAAAAGTCCAATCTTAGGAGAGTACATGGGAGGCACTATACTGTGTATCTGCAGGTGTCTATCTGGTCAAAACCACTGATACAGGAGCCCCTCTACCCTCTGGTGGGATGGATCATGTCTACAGAGAAACCTAGATTCAAATACTTAGATGTGTGTGTATTGGGTATATGTTGTGAAATTGTTAGATATTACTTGTTAGATATTACTGCACTGTCGGAGCTAGAAACACAAGCATTTCACTACACCCGCAATAACATCTGCTAAACATGTGTATGTGACCAATAAAATGTGATTTTGATTTGAAATAAACGTCCTATTTATCAAAGGTGCTTTTGTCTGGGGTCGAAATGACTCCAAAGGATTTGAATTTGTTAAAAGTCCATATTGATACAGAAACACTAAACCATGATTTAGATTTATTAAGAACAAGTTGATTGACAAAGTCATGAAGAATTGAATAAACTACATTTTTGCTATGATAAAAGATATGCCTCTGGGGTCAAAATGATCCATGTCAGAAGTATGGTTCAATGCAAATATGTAGTGGGTGTAAAGTTTGTATTAAATTCTCACTCATTAAAAACGAATCAATCAACACATGCTGCTCTTTGAACGACTTAATATAATATTAAACTTTTATGAAATAAATGAAAAATAAACGTTTGGTTCCTCAACTGCGTTGCCCAGTACAGTCAGCAGATGGCGATGTGCGTCTTTTAGGTTCAGGCGATGCTGCCAGTGTGACGTCTAATCTAGTGGACGGGACGCTCCTTCAACAACAACAGCTAGTCAGACACCTCGGTAGCTTTCTAACAAACATAGCTACAACATTCACGCTCTTTACACTGGTTTGGTGTATATTAGTCGCTGTGTATTAAACACACTTCTGTCGTATGTACTTGTTGGACCATTTAATTATATATTTACGTTGTTTGTCAGCTAGCTGGTTTGCTAAGTTAGCTTAGAACAAGGCTAGTTGCTAATGCTAACTAACTAACATCTCCGACCATGAGTTCACTAAGTTACTCTCCTCCTGCTAAAGAAGAGGAGGTCTGCTGGACGGAGAAAGAAACTCTTGTGAAAGAGGAGGAGGAGGAGAAAGATGTTACAATACAAAAACAAGTAGAGGGTGAAGCTGTTACAGTGAAAGAAGAAGAGAAAGACGTTTCAGTGAAAGAAGAGGAAGACTCGTTCAGAGTGAAAGAGGAGGAGGATGTTACAGTAAAAGAAGAGGAGGATGAGAAAGAGGAGGATGCTGTTTTTGGAGTGAAAGAGGAGGAGGAGGAGATCACTGTCACATCGAAAAAGGAGGAGGAAGAAGAAGAGGAGGAAACTGGATATCTGGGCCCGGTTTCCCAAACGCATCTTAAGGCGTCCAATGGTTCTAACGGTGAACTTAGCAATAAGATGGTTTTGAGAAACCGTTCCCTGATTAACACTAGTAAGTACTGTCTTAAAAACAGAGGCACAAACTCTGCAGTTGTTGAACTGATGTGTGGTGTTAAAGGGGAAATATGCAATAGCTACATCCATATTTAGACTTTATAATTATTTATTTATAGCCATTGATTCTTGAAGAATATAACACATGTCTCATGAGCTTAGTTCAACTGTTGTACCCCATCAGAACCCCAAATAAGCTTTTTTTACTCCAATGTCTAGAAACAATGTAAATCAACACTGTATAGCCTCAACATGATTAAAACTATAATGTTGATATCATGGATGATCAGTCCTTGCATCCATAGGTCTGTCTATGAATTTGAAATTAGTTACATTTCTCCAGCTCCATCATCATCTTATTACCAAGACAGTGATGGAATTACAACTTTGTTATTGTTTCAACTGCATATTGGTTGATTGATTGTTGTGTGGCTTGTTTAAAGGGGCAACCTAGGTTTTAAACAGAAACAAAATGGCTGCCCAGAGACTTGGTTTGGTAAACAGCTGAGGGATGGGGGCTGGAGAAGTGTAACCACTCTCAAATTCATAGAGGAAGCTATTGTATCAACCTTAATCCAAAACCTAGCGACCTCTTCAAGAAGTTCAGACATCTTGGCGTAACAGTTATAAGATGTTGGCTTGACAGTTGCTGGACCCAGGTTTGAGTCCAGCTCAGGGCTACCCCCTGAATTGACTACACTATAAATACAAGGACTGGCCACCCATGAGGTCAAAATTATAGTTTTAACCTGATTTCAAGGCTATATAGTATATTCTATAATTGGCAGTTAAGATTTGCTGTGGGGGTCAAATTGTTGTCAAATTGGAAGTTTACATACACTTATGTTGGTGTCATTAAAACTCGTTTTTCAACCACTCCACACATTTCTTGTTAACTAACTGTAATTTTGGCAAGTCGGTTAGGACATCTACTTTGTGCATGACACAAGTAATTTTTTCAACAGTTGTTTACAGACAGATTATTTCACTTATAATTCACTGTATCACAATTCCAGTGGGTTTGAAGTTTACATACACTAAGTTGACTGTGCCTTTAAACAGCTTGGAGAATTCCAGAGAATTATGCCATGGCTTTAGAAGCTTCTGATAGGCTAATTGACATCATTTGAGTCAATTGGAGGTGTACCTGTGGATGTGTTTCAAGGCATACCTTCAAACTCGGTGCCTCTTTGCTTGACATCATGGGAATATCAAAAGAAATCAGCCAAGACCTCAGTCTGGTTCATCCTTGGGAGCAATTTCCAAACGCCTGAAGGTACCACGTTCATCTGTACAAACAATAGTACGCAAGTATAAACACCATGGGACCACACGGCTGTCATACCGCTCAGGAAGGAGACGCGTTCTGTCTCCTAGAGATTAACGTTCTTTGGTGCGAAAAGAGCAAATCAATCCCAGAACAACAGCAAAGGACCTTGTGAAGATGCTGGAGGAAACAGGTACAAAAGTATCTATATCCAAAGTAAAACAAGTCCTATATCTGAAAGGCCGCTCACCAAGGAAGAAGCCACTGCTCCAAAACTGCCATAAAAAAAAGCCAGACTACGGTTTGCAACTGCACATGGGGACAAAGATCGTACATTTTGAAAAAATGTCATCTGGTCTGATTATACAAAAATAGAACTGTTTGGCCATAATGACCATCGTTATGTTTGGAGGGAAAAGGGGGAGGCTTGCAAGCCGAAGAACACCATCCCAACTGTGAAGCACAGGGGTGGCAGCATCATATTGTGGGGATGCTTTGCTGCAATAGGGACTAGTGCAGTTCACAAAATAGATGGCATCATGAGGAAGGAAAAGTATGTCGATATATTGAAGCAATATCTCAAGACATCCGTCAGGAAGTTAAAGCTTGGTTGCAAGTGAGTCTTCCATATGGACAATGACCCCAAGCATACTTCCAAAGTTGTGGCAAAATGGCTGAAGGACAACAATGTATTGGAATGGCCATCACAAAGCCCTGACCTCAATCCTATAGAACATTTGTGGGCAGATCTGAAAAAGCGTGTACGAGCAAAGAGACCTACAAACCTGACTCAGTTACACCAACTCTGTCAGGAGGAATGGGCCAAAATTCACCCAACTTATTGTGGGATGCTTGTGGGAGGCTACCCAAAACGTTTGACCCAAGTTAAACAATTTAAAGGCAATACAACCAAATGCTAATTGAGTGTATGTAAACTTCTGACCCACTGGGAATGTGATGAACGAAATAAAAGCTAAAATAAATCATTCTCTCTACTATTATTCTGACATTTCACATTCTTAAAATAAAGTGGTGATCCTACTTGACCTAAGACAGGGAAGAATTTCCACTCGGATTAAATGTTAGGAATTGTGAGAAACTGAGTTTAAATGTATTTGGCTAATGTGTATGTAAACTTCCGACTTCAACTGTATACATAGATTCAATTACATTAAGGGTGAAACATACCTAGATTCAATAACATTTATATGTTTCAATAACATTCATGAATTGGTTTGAAACCTTTGTTTTAGAACCTTCTCAAAGTTGGTGCCTTGACGGTTTCTCACTCGTACCCTGACTTTTTAAAAGGGATTTTGGGACAATTAGCTTAGTTTATAACATGTATTTTAGGAACTGCGTGTCACAGCATGACAATGTGAACATGATTGGTCGACAGTCTCTTGGATGGGCATTAAACATTTGAATAAAGCTGTAATTTAACAAAATGTGGAAAAGGGGAAGGGGTCTGAACTTTCTGAATGCTCTATGTTTTATTATATTTTTCAAATGTAACCTTTATTTAACTAGACAAGTCAGTTAAGAACAAATTATTTTTTACAATGACGGACGACGCTTGGCCAATTGTGCGTCTCCCTATGGGACTCCCAATCACGGCCGGTTGGGATACAGCCAGGATTCGAACCAGGGTCTGTAGTGACGCCTCAAGCACTGAAATGCACCACTCGGGAGCCCCAAAATCATCTTCTAGTGCTGTCCCCAACTAAAATAAATCTTGGCCAACCAAGAGTCTAATTTTGTTTCTACCAATCGATTGGTTGAAAATTACGAATGTGTATTTTTCCATATATAAACACCACCCACGTGTATTAACCTGTTATGGCTAGGGGGCAGTATTTTCACGGCTGGATAAAAAACGTACCCGATTTAATCTGGTTACTAATCCTGCCCAGTAACTAGAATATGCATATAATTATTGGCTTTGGATAGAAAACACCCTAAAGTTTCTAAAACTGTTTGAATGGTGTCTGTGAGTATAACAGAACTCATATGGCAGGCAAAAACCTGAGAAGATTTCATGCAGGAACTGGCCTGTCTGACAAGGTGTCGTTCTTCTTGTCTCTGTTTATTGAAGAGTGAGGATCTTAGCTGTCCCGTGACACTTCCTACGGCTGCCATAGGTTCTCAGAAGGCGGCAAAAAGCGGAATCGTGGCTTTGCAGGCTCTGGCTGAAACAAAGTAGCGCGTTTGGGTAGTGGCTGGTTACAGTACTGTGAGACTCAGGCTCGTGCCCGCGTCGACCGAAAGGTTTGTTTTCATTCCTCTGTTTAGCTAAATGGACATTCCCGGTCGGAATATTATCGCTTTTTTACGAGAAAAATGGCATAAAAATGGATTTTAAACAGCGGTTGACATGCTTCGAAGTACGGTAATGGAATATTTAGATTTTTTTTGTCACGAATTGCGCCATGCGTGCGACCCTTCTTTACCATTCGGATAGTGTCTGGGACGCACGAACAAAACGCCGCTATTCGGATATAACGATGGATTATTTTGGACCAAACCAACATTTGTTATTGAAGTAGCAGTCCTGGGAGTGCATTCTGACGAAGACAACAAAAGGTAAACAAACTTTTATAATAGTAAATCTGATATTGGTGAGTGCTAAACTTGCCGGGTGTCTAAATAGCTAGCCCGTGATGCCTGGGCTATGTACTTAGAATATTGCAAAATGTGCTTTCACCAAAAAGCTATTTTAAAATCGGACATATCGAGTGAATAGAGGAGTTATGTATCTATAATTCTTAAAATAATTGTTATGCTTTTTGTGAACATTTATCGTGAGTAATTTAGTAAATTGTTAGCAAATTCCCCGGAAGTTTGCGGGGGGTATGCTAGTTCTGAACGTCACATGCTAATGTAAAAAGCTGTTTTTTGATATAAATATGAACTTAATTGAACAAAACATCCATGTATTGTATAACATAATGTCCTAGGTGTGTCATCTGATGACGATCATCAAAGGTTAGTGCTGCATTTAGCTGTCTTCTGGGTTTTTGTAACATTATATGCTAGCTTGAAAAATGGGTGTCTGATTATTTCTGGCTTGGTACTCTGCTGACATAATCTAATGTTTTGCTTTCGCTGTAAAGCCTTTTTGAAATCGGACAGTGTGGTTAGATAAAGGAGAGTCTTATCTTTAAAATGCTGTGAAATAGTCATATGTTTGAAAAATTGAAGTTTTTGTATTTTTGAGGAATTTGTCATTCGCGCCACGCCTATCATTGGATATTGGAGCAGGTGTTCCGCTAGCGGAACGTCTAGATGTAAGAGGTTAATAAAATAAAAATTATTCTCGACCAGGTTGAAATACTATCAGACATCCCCAAATGGGCACATTTATAGGCCTACATTTGTGTACAGGTAGATTAATCCTACTTCTATATGTGTAATCAGGTGCCCGTCCTTACTCAACATTGACAGGAGTTTCAAACAAAAGACAATGAATAAATTGACAAAACTGCGGGGTAAGGTCTGGGTGGTCTGCCAGGGGTCGTTTCATTTAGTATCCGATTGGGTCGGCATGGGGAATGATTGTATTTTCCCATAGTATGTTGTACCGAAGTTGACCGACTGAAAGGGAGTGTAACTTTGATTATAATTACTCTTCCATGAAGGAGGGAAACGAGGTGCAACACGTGTTTGGCGCTGCCCTTTCCTGGGTCGGTGAAGAGCGGTATTAAATTTAAGGAATAAATCCGAGCCTCACGCTCATCACCTGTGGAAGGCGGGGCTTCCAGAGAGGCACGGATTTAATAGTATGTTGTACCTAGTTTTCCTCCTTCAGGGAACAGTAGTTATAGTCATAACATGAGGATTTAATTGTATGTTGTACCTAGTTTTCCTCCTTCAGGGAACAGTAGTTATAGTCATAACATGAGGATTTAATTGTATGTTGTACCTAGTTTCCCTCCTTCAGGGAACAGTAGTTATAGTCATAACATTAAGCTTGTCATATGATGAACTTCAACTTAAATACTGGATCTTGCTGTCAGACAGTTTTTTGTATTCAGATCTCTGAAATGCTCTCTAATTACGTAACATTTAGTGTCTCCTTATATTACGCTGGGAAAACAGTTTTCATGGGCACAGAAATCCTAAATCATTTCAGAGTTTGCTAAATCCAATGGTTCTAACCAAGAGTCATCTTAACTTTATTGACAACACCCAAATGGATACTGTCATTAACGTGGTTCTTCAATAATAACACATAATTCTTAATACTGTAGCTGTTTAGTTCCAGTCACATGTTCAACTATCATCAGCTGATCCAGGAAATCATTTTCTGAATGACAGTCACATGACAAACATCACGACATGCAACAACAACCAAAGTGCTTCTTCATTCATTACTCTGGTAAAGACAGTTATGCCGTGCTCCATGTTGGATCCAACATCCCTAACAAATTGATGTTTATAGTGTGTTATTGTCTGCTTGATTTACAGCGGGGTCTCGTTAGTCTGTTTGGACACAGAGATACTTAGTCTTATCTTTCAAATGGTGTAAAATAGTCATATGTTTGAGAAATTGAAGTTATAGCATTTTTAAGGTTTTTGTATTCCGCGCCACGCTCTACCGTTGGATATTAGTGAGGCGTTCCGCTAGCGGAACGTCTAGATGCAAATGTACAAACCCTCATTGTCAGGCTGATGTTAAAGCTAGCCAAAGAGCATTTTACTGGTTGAAGTGTTTTTTAAGTATAAATTAGTTGATTTGCGACAATAACACAAACATATTAAGCAGGAGATTCAAACGAGCCTTACAGTTATAATCCAAAAGTAATGTGAAATGCACTCATAAGCAACCTGGAAATGGAGGCTATTTTTGCTGTCAGCCTATGAGAACTCCCCTGAGTTTTCCCCCATGGTGGTGAAGTAGTGAATAGACACAGAGCTTAATGTGAGTTTCCTTGAGTAGCACTCCTGATCTTGCGCTGTAATATTCAGAATACATTGTGAAAAACTAAAATCTTAGCTCACCATTTTTGCTCCAGGCAGATATACTACATCCATAACTAGTGGTTTCCTCATTAGCAGATATACTACATCCATAACTAGTGGTTTCCTCCTTACCAGATATACTACATCCATAACTAGTGGTTTCCTCATTACCAGATATACTACATCCACAACTAGTGGTTTCCTCCTTACCAGATATACTACATCCATAACTAGTGGTTTCCTCATTACCAGATATACTACATCCATAACTAGTGGTTTCCTCATTACTAGATATACTACATCCATAACTAGTGGTTTCCTCATTAGCAGGGAGGAGTTTCTACAACCAGATTGTGTGTGCATCGCCCTCGTGCTGCAATTTTAGCAAACACAGAAAGGGGCCTATATTGGAGACCAAAAGTCATCTGGTACACTGCTTAGAGTTTCAACAACATGAATAACTTATTTCTAGTTACTACTAATGTGAAAACAAGACAAAATATGATTGTTGCTAAGTTGACTGTCTTAATTGTCAAATAATTGAACAGACGTCAATTGTTGTACAACTTCATGGGTATGATCTGGGCATCACCTTTTACCTCAAATAAACAATGGATTTCTGCTGTTGTGGGCCTTTAACCATCTGTCTGACTTTGCCGTTCACACAGGAGAGAGACGGGACTATCTTGGATCCTCTGGGGACCCTCAACAACCTCTTGATGCTGAAGAGGCAGAGAAGAGTCTCTCCAGATCAGAACTCCTCAAGAAACACCAGCAGAGACCCACAGGGAAGAGAACTCACTGCTGCTCTGACTGTGGGAAGAGATTCACCTCATCAGGCATTAAAATTCATCAGAGAACACACACAGGAGAGAAATCTTTTAGCTGTGATCAATGTGGGAAGAGTTTTGTTCAATCTGGCAATCTGACATCACACAAGATAACACACACAGGAGAGAAACCGTATAGCTGTGATCAGTGTGAGAAGAGTTTTACTGAGTCTGGGGGTCTGACTAAACACCAGAGAACACACACAGGAGAGAAACCTTATAGCTGTGATGAATGTGGGAAGAGTTTTATTACATCTAACATTCTGACTCAACACAAGATAACACACACAGGAGAGAAATCTTATAGCTGTGATCAATGTGGGAAGAGTTTTGGTCGATCTGGAGAACTGACTGTGCACCAGAGAATACACACAGGAGAGAAACCCTATAGCTGTGATCAATGTGGGAAGAGTTTTGCTGCATCTACCAATCTGAATCTACACCAGAGAACACACACAGGAGAGAAACCTTATGGCTGTGATCAATGTGGGAAGAGTTTTGTTCAATCTGGCCATCTGACATTACACCAGAGAACACACACAGGAGATAAACCTTATAGCTGTGATCAATGTGGAAAGAGTTTTGCTGCATCTAGCACTCTGACGCTACACCAGAGAACACACACAGGAGAGAAACCTTATAGCTGTGGTCAATGTGGGAAGAGTTTTGTTCAATCTGGCCATCTGACAGTGCACCAGAGAACACACACAGGAGAGAAACCATATAGCTGTGATCAGTGTGGGAAGAGTTTTACTGAGTCTGGGGGTCTGACTAAACACCAGAGAACACACATAGGAGAGAAACCTCATAGCTGTGACCAGAGATAATCTGATAAAAGATCTCTGATCAAATGTCAGAAACTACTTACATGAAGGAGTTGTTTCATGATATCAATGAACTAATGTCACAATGTAGAATTTTTGAACATTGTAGTAGGAGTATTTTAATGATGTCCCAATGTAGAACCCTAAACGTTTGTCCCCTGTTCTATTGATTTCAACATGATATGGATATTATCCTCAGGGGGAAAATCCAGGCTCTGAATTGAAAGAGTACTATATATGTGATTTAACAAAAAGTTACTAACAAAAAAGTTGTTACACTTACCACGTTGGTGACCCACTGGAATCAAAATGCACCACTTCAAAATGTAGCTAGCTGTTTTCTACAAATTGTCCTCTCACCAGTGATGTACACATTACTCCCAGATTCCGTGTGGTTTTTGAGCTGTTAGTTTTAACAGGACGTGCAACCTCATCTCCCTTCTGTCACACAAATGATTTTAGCATGATATCGATGAGTTATGACAAATAAGTGTTGTGTTCCTTTGTTTAGCGACCCCTAAATTTAAATGCATCACTCCAAAATGTAGCTGACTGTCTTCTGCAGGTTGTCCTCTAACCAGTGAGGTAAAAGATATCTCCCATTTCCATGTGTTTTGTTTAGTTGTTAGTTTCAACATCACGTACAACCTGATTTCCCCCCTAATTGATTATCAGTGATTTATTGCTACTTGTCAAAACAAGGTGCTTGTTTAAAAAAAAATACAAGTAATATGATTATTATGGCTGATGTTTGTGTATGTAGCACATTTTATGTTTAGGTTTTCAATTCATCCCAAACTGTTTCTGCATATTGGTTATTGATTTGGACACGTTAAAACTGTGTTTTGACATTGGGGCTATTTCATATTTTCATTTCATGTAACATTTAGTAATCATGATTATTCAACCAACTGACAATTTTTTTGGTACAATTATATTGACATTGTTGCCCTGCTTTTAGAATATCAGGGTTCATTCCCAGATGTGCCAACCCAAATGTACTGGAGCATGACATTGGGGACTGGGCCCCGATCCAACAACATGCCTATCTAGTGAACCCTGAAAAGAGAGAGAAGCTCTGCAGTGAGGTGGAAAGTTAGTACAGATATTGCAGGAGTTTCCTCTTGAAATCAGACATGTCTGTGTCCTATTGGAGATGAGTTTTGTTTGGGCTCGTTCCAAGAGGACGAGAGTTCTAGAAGCTAAGGAAGGATTGTATAGAACGAAAGATGAAGGAGAAAAGATCCTGTATATTATTTAGAAATGTTTTTTCTTGTTTTTAATTGTTGACAGCCAGTAGACACCATGTTTATATTGTAGAAGGGAATACATTTAGTTGATTATAATGTGAAATGGAAGTTGTTTTCTGTTGGTGGTGAGCAAACTTGTCCAAAAGAAATATAGGATATATTTGTTGTCTTAAGGGGGAAGGTGTTACAGGCTTTGGTTTTTCCATTTATGTTTTGAGGTTGGACTTTAGCTCGTTAGCACGTCTAGCTCGTTTGCGCGTCTAGCTCGTTTGCGCATCTAGCTCGTTAGCCCGTCTAGCTCGTTAGCACGTACAGCTCCGTTAGCACGTAGGACGCACTGATTGGTGTCACCTCGTTAGTCAGTATGTGTTACACCTGTGCTGGCTTGTCCATCTCGTTAGTGGGAAGGTGTTTCACCTGAGCTGGTCCAGGTTCTATTTAAGAGTGTCTGGCCCAGTGCTCCAGTTATCTTGATACATGTGGAGAGTCAACACCTTTAGTTGCTCCACCTTTTTGGTTTGCTTCCTGTTTTTAAGTTTGATGTGGGTTTTTCTTTTGTTTTCCTCTTCTTGGGCAGATTTAGTGGGTCTCATGATGGGTGTCTTTTTAGGTCCCAGTCATGTAGGTTGAAAGGGGTGTATCTTGGCTGTAAAATACCTTTGTACTTTTGTATTGTGGCTCTCAACGAATCATCTGGGGGGGAGTTGTTGACCAGCCATCATTATCGTAGAGCAGTCGTTTGATTAATTTTGTATGTGTACGTTGTATTGCCCTGCTCCATTATTAAGTGAATAAAGATTTAGTTTAAGAATAACTCTGACTTGTGTGATAAGTTTGTCTCAATTGATTTTAAAGAAATTAACCACCACATTTGGGGATGTGAATCTTGACATTTACATTTACATTTTAGTCATTTAGCAGACGCTCTTATCCAGAGCGACTTACAGTAGTGAATGCATACATTTAATTTCATACATTTTTTTTTTTTCTGTGCTGGCCCCCCGTGGGAATCGAACCCACAACCCTGGCGTTGCAAACACCATGCTCTACCAACTGAGCTACAGGTGACCGCTCCTGATGACCTGGGTAAATGGTGCACGAGGGATCCCTCTAACTTGGGATCTCAGGGAGACCACACTGCGGGATATCCTCAATTGATTAAGACACGTTAAAACTGTTTTAACGTGTCTAAATCAATAACCAATATGCAGAAACAGTTTGGGATAAATTGAAAACCTAAACATAACATGTGCAATATACACAAACATCTGCCACAATAATCATATTACTTGTATTTTTTGAAACAAGCAGCTTATAACTGCACAAGCACCAGAAACGCTGTTGTTTTGACAAGTAGCAATAAATCACTGATATCGATTAGGGGGGAAATCAGGTTGTACGTGCTGTTGAAACTAACACAACTAAAATAAACACATGGAAATGGGAGATATATTTTACCTCACTGGTTAGAGGACAACCTGCAGAAGACAGTCAGCTACATTTTGGAGTGATGCATTTAAATGTAGGGGTCGCTAAAATAAGTAACACTTATTTGTCATAACTAATCAATATCATGCTAAAATCAATTGTGCCGAGAGGAGGGAGATGAGGTTGCACATCCTGTTAAAACTAACAGCTCAAAAACCACACGGAATCTGGGAATAATGTGTACATCCCTGGTTAGAGGACAACTTGTAGAAAACAGCTGGCTACATTTTGAAGTGATGCATTTTGATTCCAGTGGGTCACCAATGTGGTAAGTGTAACACAACTCTTTTTTTGTTAGTACTTTTTGTTAAATCACATAAATAGTAACTCTTCCAATTCAGAGCCTGGATTTTCCCCCTGAGGCTAATATCCATATCATGTTGAAATCAATAGAACAGGGGACAAACGTTTAGGGTTCTACATTGTGACATCATTAAAATACTCCTACTACAATGTTTAAACATTCTACATTGTGACATTATTTCATTGATATCATGAAACAACTCCATGTATTTTCTGATGTTTGATCAGAGATCTTTTATCAGAGTATCTCTTGTCACATTGACCACAGCTATAAGGTTTCTCTCCTGTGTGTGTTCTCTTGTGTTGAGTCAGATCTCCAGATTGACCAAAACTCTTTCCACATTTACCACAGCTATAAGGTTTCTCTACTGTGTGTGTTCTCTGGTGCACTGTCAGATGTCCAGATTGACCAAAACTCTTCCAACATTTACCACAGCTATAAGGTTGTCTACTGTGTGTATTCTCTGGTGTACTGTCAGATTATCAGATGTAGTAAAACTCTTCCCACATTGATCACAGCTATAAGGTTTCTCTCCTGTGTGTGTTCTCTGGTGCACTGTCAGATGTCCAGATTGACCAAAACTCTTCCCACATTGACCACAGCTATAAGATTTCTCTCCTGTGTGTCTTCTCTGGTGTACAGTCAGAATGCTTGATGTAGTGAAACTCTTCCCACATTGATCACAGCTATAAGATTTCTCTCCTGTGTGTATTCTCTGGTGTACTGTCAGATGATCAGATGTAGTAAAACTCTTCCCACATTGATCACAGCTAAAAGGTTTCTCTCCAGTGTGTGTTCTCTGGTGTAAAGTCAGTTCTCCAGATTGACCAAAACTCTTCCCACATTGACCACATATATAAGGTTTCTCTCCTGTGTGTCTTCTCTGGTGTACAGTCAGAATGCAGAGGTCTCGAGGTCAACTATTTTTGATGTGTTTTCGCGTATCATTTTCTCCAGACCATCGGCTCTTTCGTTTCTCTTTGCAGAGACAGCATCGATTATGTTGACCTGTAATTCGCGCAAAGATAATTCTTTATGTGTCTTTTTGGGTGCAGGACTATTGACTGCATTTTCAGAATCAACCGAATGTCCAGAATCCTCCATTTCTTCTCCTGAGGAGTCAGGTGGCGGTTTTTCTCCAACGTATGAGTGCTCAGCTAGCAACTGCCTTCTCCTCCCTTTGCTCTTTCGCACATTTTTTCCTTCCATTTCTCAAAGTTATGAATCAAATTATCGGTCAACTAAGTGTTGTTCTCTATTGTGTTTACTATAAGCCAAGTTCCGTTACATTTAAGTAAGTTTGAGAGGGATAAAAGTTAAGGTTACTCGGAGCAAGCTGAAATCTCATCTACACTCGCCGCCATCTTCCAGCGCCCCCCCCAGCCCAGGTGTGTCCCATTTCACTGACGACCCTCCCGGCTCCGCCCACCGACATCCTATTAAGGAAGAGCAAAGAGAAAGAATTCAGCAGACAGAGTGGGAGGGTCACAGCAGTCTGGTGATATACCAGGGACTGGGGATGCAGTTAGGTTTGTACAGTCTGGTGATATACCAGGGACTGGGGATGTAGTTAGGTTTGTACAGTCTGGTGATATACCAGGGACTGGGGATGTAGTTAGGTTTGTACAGTCTGGTGATATACCAGGGACTGGGGATGTAGTTAGGTTTGTATACAGTCTGATGATATACCAGGGACTGGGGATGCAGTTAGGTTTGTATACAGTCTGATGATATACCAGGGACTGGGGATGCAGTTAGGTTTGTACAGTCTGATGATATACCAGGGACTGGGGATGCAGTTAGGTTTGTATACAGTCTGATGATATACCAGGGACTGGGGATGCAGTTAGGTTTGTATGCAGTCTGATGATATACCAGGGACTGGGGATGTAGTTAGGTTTGTACAGTCTGGTGATATACCAGGGACTGGGGATGTAGTTAGGTTTGTACAGTCTGATGATATACCAGGGACTGGGGATGTAGTTAGGTTTGTATGCAGTCTGGTGATATACCAGGGACTGGGGATGCAGTTAGGTTTGTATACAGTCTGATGATATACCAGGGACTGGGGATGCAGTTAGGTTTGTATACAGTCTGATGATATACCAGGGACTGGGGATGCAGTTAGGTTTGTATGCAGTCTGATGATATACCAGGGACTGGGGATGCAGTTAGGTTTGTATGCAGTCTGATGATATACCAGGGACTGGGGATGCAGTTAGGTTTGTATGCAGTCTGGTGATATACCATGGCCTGGGGATGTAGTTAGGTTTGTACAGTCTGATGATATACCAGGGACTGGGGATGCAGTTAGGTTTGTACAGTCTGGTGATATACCAGGGACTGGGGATGCAGTTAGGTTTGTATGCAGTCTGATGATATACCAGGGACTGGGGATGCAGTTAGGTTTGTATGCAGTCTGATGATATACCAGGGACTGGGGATGCAGTTAGGTTTGTATGCAGTCTGATGATATACCAGGGACTGGGGATGTAGTTAAGTTTGTACAGTCTGGTGATATACCAGGGTCTGGGGATGCAGTTAGGTTTGTACAGTCTGGTGATATACCAGGGACTGGGGATGCAGTTAGGTTTGTATGCAGTCTGGTGATATACCAGGGACTGGGGATGTAGTTAGGTTTGTACAGTCTGGTGATATACCAGGGACTGGGGATGCACTTAGGTTTGTACAGTCTGGTGATATACCAGGGACTGGGATGCAGTTAGGTTTGTACAGTCTGGTGATATACCAGGGACTGGGGATGCAGTTAGGTTTGTACAGTCTGGTGATATACCAGGGACTGGGGATGTAGTTAGGTTTGTACAGTCTGATGATATACCAGGGACTGGGGATGTAGTTAGGTTTGTACAGTCTGATGATATACCAGGGACTGGGGATGCCGTTAGGTTTGTACAGTCTGGTGATATACCAGGGCCTGGACATGCAGTTAGGTTTGTTTTCCTCTAGCTACTCTCCAGTTTGCTCCCAGCAGCGTTAATAGAACATAGATCACTGTTCAACTAGGCTGCAGAGTTCCTATTTTGACAGATAATTCAACCAGTGTGACCAGTGGGTTTCTTTAAATGAATGAATATGAAACTGCCTTAAATACAGATGTGAAGGACAGTAGGTTTTAAATTCTCACTCAAAATATGCACTGCTCTTTTTGAACGTCTCAATATAATATTATTATTTAATGAAAGGAATGAAAAATACATTTGTGTGCAACAACAACTGCGTTTCCCTCCAGTCAGCAGACGGCGATGTGCGTCTTTCAGGCGATGCTGCAGCGTGACGTAAAATCTAGTGGACGGAACACTTCTTCAACAACATCTAGTCAGCCACCTCGGTAGCCAACAGCCGAAACATTTAGACTGTTTCTGTGCATATTTGCCTCTGTTTTTTAAATATACTTCTGACATCTAGTTAATTTCCCCCATTTAAATGTTATAGGTACATTGTTAGTCAACTAGCTGGCTTGATAAATTAGCCTAGCACTAAACTAGTCGCTCATGCTAACTAGCTAGCTAGCTAACATCCCCGAACATGAGCTCCCTAAACTACTCCCCTACTGTTAAAGAAGAGGAGGTCTGCTGGACGGAGAAAGAAGCTCTGGGGCTGAACATTGTCGTGAAAGAGGAGAAGGAAGAGGAGGATGTTACAGTAAAACAAGAAGTAGAGGGTGAGGCTGTTACCGTGAAAGAAGAAGAGAAAGACGTTTCAGTGAAAGAAGAAGATGCGTTCAGAGTGGAAGAGGAGGAGGATGTTACTGTGAAAGAAGAGGAAGAGGTGAAAGAGGAGGATGTAGTTTTTGAAGTGAAGGAGGGGAAACAGGGAGAGAGAACTGTCATATTGACAGAGGAGTCAGGAGATCTGATTACCACCAGTAAGTACTGTCTTAAAAACGGGCTCTAACTCTCCAAAGGTTTTGAACGAATGTGTTGTTTTAAAGCAGCATGCTACTGAAATTCTATACTTGAAAATGTTGTTCTGTACTATAGGAATTTATGTTATAATATAATGTTGAAGCTACATTTTAAAATGGGTGATTAAAGCCCTGAATGCTGATTGGCTTACAGCCGTGGTATATCAGGCCGTATACCATGGGTATGACAACATGTATTTTTACTGTTCTGATTACGTTGGTAACCAGTTTATAATAGCAATAAGACACCTCAGTGATAGATGGCCAATATACAACGGCTAAGGGCTGTATCCAGGTACTCTGTGTTGTGTTGTACATAAGGACAGTCTTTAACCGTGCTATATTGGCCATATACCACACTTCCTCTGGTCTTATTGCTTAACTGTAACATGTGTATACCATCAGAGTCCCCCCACCACAAAATCACAACTTAATTGTCTCACAGAATCGCAAACAAGTTATAAATGAAACTTTTGATGTGTGTCTATTGTAGGCCTTGTGTGGAGTGTGTATACCAACAAAAAGCAGATTTCTAAATAATGTTGGAGAAATACATAAAATAAGATGCATTATTGACATGAAATGGACATGTGTTATGGGGAGACAACATATTAGCAAAAGGACAAGCGTTTTGGGGTGACTGAACATATTAGCAAACGTTTGTAAGTCTACAAAAAAACATAAAATAAAATAGCCATTTCAAGGAAAGGCTGAACTAAAGAATTATCATTTAGAAAGTATGGTAATTATTACTTTAGAGATGAAGTGGGACACCAACAAAATGTTATTTACATTGGATCAACTGCAGCCTATAACATGACATTATCTATTATTATAGAGCTCTGATCAGCCTATAACATGACATGATCTATTATTATAGAGCTCTGTTCAGCCTATAACATGACATTATCTATTATTATAGAGCTCTGATCAGCCTATAACATGACATTATCTATTATTATAGAGCTCTGCTCAGCCTGTAAACATGACATTATCTATTATTATAGAGCTCTGATCAGCCTATAACATGACATTATCTATTATTATAGAGCTCTGATCAGCCTATAACATGACATTATCTATTATTATAGAGCTCTGATCAGCCTATAAACATGACATTATCTATTATTATAGAGCTCTGATCAGCCTATAAACATGATCTATTATTATAGAGCTCTGATCAGCCTATAAACATGACATTATCTATTATTATAGAGCTCTGATCAGCCTATAACATGACATTATCTATTATTATAGAGCTCTGATCAGCCTATAAACATGACATTATCTATTATTATAGAGCTCTGATCAGCCTATAACATGACATTATCTATTATTATAGAGCTCTGATCAGCCTATAAACATGACATTATCTATTATTATAGAGCTCTGATCAGCCTATAACATGACATTATCTATTATTATAGAGCTCTGATCAGCCTATAACATGACATTATCTATTATTATAGAGCTCTGTTCAGCCTATAACATGACATGATCTATTATTATAGAGCTCTGATCAGCCTATAACATGACATTATCTATTATTATAGAGCTCTGATCAGCCTATAACATGACATTATCTATTATTATAGAGCTCTGTTCAGCCTATAACATGACATGATCTATTATTATAGAGCTCTGATCAGCCTATAACATGACATTATCTATTATTATAGAGCTCTGATCAGCCTATAAACATGACATTATCTATTATTATAGAGCTCTGATCAGCCTATAACATGACATTATCTATTATTATAGAGCTCTGATCAGCCTATAACATGACATTATCTATTATTATAGAGCTCTGATCAGCCTATAACATGACATTATCTATTATTATAGAGCTCTGTTCAGCCTATAACATGACATTATCTATTATTATAGAGCTCTGATCAGCCTATAACATGACATTATCTATTATTATAGAGCTCTGATCAGCCTATAACATGACATTATCTATTATTATAGAGCTCTGATCAGCCTATAACATGACATTATCTATTATTATAGAGCTCTGATCAGCCTATAAACATGACATTATCTATTATTATAGAGCTCTGATCAGCCTATAAACATGACATTATCTATTATTATAGAGCTCTGATCAGCCTATAACATGACATTATCTATTATTATAGAGCTCTGTTCAGCCTATAACATGACATTATCTATTATTATAGAGCTCTGATCAGCCTATAAACATGACATTATCTATTATTATAGAGCTCTGCTCAGCCTATAACATGACATTATCTATTATTATAGAGCTCTGATCAGCCTATAACATGACATTATCTATTATTATAGAGCTCTGATCAGCCTATAACATGACATTATCTATTATTATAGAGCTCTGATCAGCCTATAAACATGATCTATTATTATAGAGCTCTGATCAGCCTATAACATGACATTATCTATTATTATAGAGCTCTGTTCAGCCTATAAACATGACATGATCTATTATTATAGAGCTCTGTTCAGCCTATAAACATGACATTATCTATTATTATAGAGCTCTGTTCAGCCTGTAAACATGACATTATCTATTATTATAGAGCTCTGATCAGCCTATAACATGACATTATCTATTATTATAGAGCTCTGATCAGCCTATAACATGACATTATCTATTATTATAGAGCTCTGATCAGCCTATAACATGATCTATTATTATAGAGCTCTGTTCAGCCTATAACATGACATTATCTATTATTATAGAGCTCTGTTCAGCCTATAACATGACATTATCTATTATTATAGAGCTCTGTTCAGCCTATAAACATGATCTATTATTATAGAGCTCTGATCAGCCTATAACATGATCTATTATTATAGAGCTCTGTTCAGCCTATAACATGACATTATCTATTATTATAGAGCTCTGTTCAGCCTATAACATGACATTATCTATTATTATAGAGCTCTGTTCAGCCTATAAACATGATCTATTATTATAGAGCTCTGATCAGCCTATAACATGATCTATTATTATAGAGCTCTGATCAGCCTATAACATGACATTATCTATTATTATAGAGCTCTGATCAGCCTATAACATGACATTATCTATTATTATAGAGCTCTGATCAGCCTATAACATGACATTATCTATTATTATAGAGCTCTGATCAGCCTATAACATGACATGATCTATTATTATAGAGCTCTGATCAGCCTATAACATGACATTATCTATTATTATAGAGCTCTGTTCAGCCTATAACATGACATTATCTATTATTATAGAGCTCTGATCAGCCTATAACATGACATTATCTATTATTATAGAGCTCTGATCAGCCTATAACATGACATTATCTATTATTATAGAGCTCTGATCAGCCTATAACATGACATTATCTATTATTATAGAGCTCTGATCAGCCTATAAACATGACATTATCTATTATTATAGAGCTCTGATCAGCCTATAAACATGACATTATCTATTATTATAGAGCTCTGATCAGCCTATAACATGACATTATCTATTATTATAGAGCTCTGTTCAGCCTATAACATGACATTATCTATTATTATAGAGCTCTGATCAGCCTATAAACATGACATTATCTATTATTATAGAGCTCTGCTCAGCCTATAACATGACATTATCTATTATTATAGAGCTCTGATCAGCCTATAACATGACATTATCTATTATTATAGAGCTCTGATCAGCCTATAACATGACATTATCTATTATTATAGAGCTCTGATCAGCCTATAAACATGATCTATTATTATAGAGCTCTGATCAGCCTATAACATGACATTATCTATTATTATAGAGCTCTGTTCAGCCTATAAACATGACATGATCTATTATTATAGAGCTCTGTTCAGCCTATAAACATGACATTATCTATTATTATAGAGCTCTGTTCAGCCTGTAAACATGACATTATCTATTATTATAGAGCTCTGATCAGCCTATAACATGACATTATCTATTATTATAGAGCTCTGATCAGCCTATAAACATGACATTATCTATTATTATAGAGCTCTGATCAGCCTATAACATGACATTATCTATTATTATAGAGCTCTGCTCAGCCTATAAACATTATCTATTATTATAGAGCTCTGCTCAGCCTATAAACATGACATTATCTATTATTATAGAGCTCTGATCAGCCTATAACATGACATTATCTATTATTATAGAGCTCTGCTCAGCCTATAAACATTATCTATTATTATAGAGCTCTGATCAGCCTATAACATGACATTATCTATTATTATAGAGCTCTGATCAGCCTATAAACATGACATTATCTATTATTATAGAGCTCTGATCAGCCTATAAACATGACATTATCTATTATTATAGAGCTCTGATCAGCCTATAACATGACATTATCTATTATTATAGAGCTCTGATCAGCCTATAACATGACATTATCTATTATTATAGAGCTCTGATCAGCCTATAAACATGACATTATCTATTATTATAGAGCTCTGATCAGCCTATAAACATGACATTATCTATTATTATAGAGCTCTGATCAGCCTATAACATGACATTATCTATTATTATAGAGCTCTGATCAGCCTATAACATGACATTATCTATTATTATAGAGCTCTGATCAGCCTATAACATGACATTATCTATTATTATAGAGCTCTGATCAGCCTATAAACATGATCTATTATTATAGAGCTCTGATCAGCCTATAACATGACATTATCTATTATTATAGAGCTCTGATCAGCCTATAAACATGACATTATCTATTATTATAGAGCTCTGATCAGCCTATAAACATGACATTATCTATTATTATAGAGCTCTGCTCAGCCTATAAACATGACATTATCTATTATTATAGAGCTCTGCTCAGCCTATAAACATGACATTATCTATTATTATAGAGCTCTGCTCAGCCTATAAACATGACATTATCTATTATTATAGAGCTCTGATCAGCCTATAACATGACATTATCTATTATTATAGAGCTCTGCTCAGCCTGTAACATGACATTATCTATTATTATAGAGCTCTGTTCAGCCTATAACATGACATTATCTATTATTATAGAGCTCTGATCAGCCTATAAACATTATCTATTATTATAGAGCTCTGATCAGCCTATAACATGACATTATCTATTATTATAGAGCTCTGTTCAGCCTGTAACATGACATTATCTATTATTATAGAGCTCTGTTCAGCCTATAAACATGATCTATTATTATAGAGCTCTGATCAGCCTATAACATGACATGATCTATTATTATAGAGCTCTGATCAGCCTATAAACATGACATTATCTATTATTATAGAGCTCTGATCAGCCTATAAACATGACATTATCTATTATTATAGAGCTCTGATCAGCCTATAAACATGACATTATCTATTATTATAGAGCTCTGCTCAGCCTATAAACATGACATTATCTATTATTATAGAGCTCTGATCAGCCTGTAAACATGACATTATCTATTATTATAGAGCTCTGCTCAGCCTATAAACATGACATTATCTATTATTATAGAGCTCTGATCAGCCTATAAACATGATCTATTATTATAGAGCTCTGATCAGCCTATAAACATGACATTATCTATTATTATAGAGCTCTGATCAGCCTATAAACATGATCTATTATTATAGAGCTCTGATCAGCCTATAAACATGACATTATCTATTATTATAGAGCTCTGATCAGCCTATAACATGACATTATCTATTATTATAGAGCTCTGTTCAGCCTATAAACATGACATTATCTATTATTATAGAGCTCTGTTCAGCCTATAACATGACATTATCTATTATTAAAGAGCTCTGATCAGCCTATAACATGACATTATCTATTATTATAGAGCTCTGCTCAGCCTATAAACATGACATTATCTATTATTAAAGAGCTCTGTTCAGCCTATAAACATGACATTATCTATTATTATAGAGCTCTGATCAGCCTATAACATGACATTATCTATTATTATAGAGCTCTGCTCAGCCTATAAACATGATCTATTATTATAGAGCTCTGATCAGCCTATAAACATGACATTATCTATTATTATAGAGCTCTGCTCAGCCTATAACATGACATTATCTATTATTAAAGAGCTCTGTTCAGCCTATAAACATGACATTATCTATTATTATAGAGCTCTGATCAGCCTATAACATGACATTATCTATTATTATAGAGCTCTGATCAGCCTATAAACATGATCTATTATTATAGAGCTCTGATCAGCCTATAAACATGACATTATCTATTATTATAGAGCTCTGTTCAGCCTATAAACATGACATTATCTATTATTATAGAGCTCTGATCAGCCTATACACATGACATTATCTATTATTATAGAGTTCTGCTCAGCCTATAAACATGATCTATTATTATAGAGCTCTAATCAGCCTATAAACATGACATTATCTATTATTATAGAGCTCTGTTCAGCCTATAAACATGACATGATCTATTATTATAGAGCTCTGTTCAGTCTATAAACATGACATTATGTATTATTATAGAGCTCTGTTCAGCCTATAAACATGACATTATCTATTATTATAGAGCTCTGCTCAGCCTGTAAACATGACATTATCTATTATTATAGAGCTCTGATCAGCCTGTAAACATGACATTATCTATTATTATAGAGCTCTGATCAGCCTGGAAACATGACATTATCTATTATTATAGAGCTCTGATCAGCCTGTAAACATGACATTATCTATTATTATAGAGCTCTGATCAGCCTGTAAACATGACATTATCTATTATTATAGAGCTCTGCTCAGCCTATAAACATGACATTATCTATTATTATAGAGCTCTGATCAGCCTGAAGACATGACATTATCTATTATTATAGAGCTCTGATCAGCCTATAAACATGACATTATCTATTATTATAGAGCTCTGTTCAGCCTATAAACATGACATTATCTATTATTATAGAGCTCTGCTCAGCCTATAAACATGACATTATCTATTATTATAGAGCTCTGTTCAGCCTATAAACATGACATTATCTATTATTATAGAGCTCTGATCAGCCTATAAACATTATCTATTATTATAGAGCTCTGTTCAGCCTATAAACATGACATTATCTATTATTATAGCGCTGTGCTCAGCCTATAAACATGATCTATTATTATAGAGCTCTGCTCAGCCTATAAACATGATCTATTATTATAGAGCTCTGCTCAGCCTATAAACATGACATTATCTATTATTATAGAGCTCTGCTCAGCCTGTAAACATGACATTATCTATTATTATAGAGCTGTGCTCAGCCTGTAAACATGACATTATTTATTATTATAGAGCTCTGTTCAGCCTATAAACATGACATTATCTATTATTATAGAGCTCTGCTCAGCCTATAGACATGACATTATCTATTATTATACAGCTCTGCTCAGCCTATAAACATGATCTATTATTATACAGCTCTGCTCAGCCTATAAACATGACATTATCTATTATTATAGAGCTCTGCTCAGCCTAAAATACGACATTATGTAGCCTGGCAGGTAGGAGCCAGTAACCGAAAGGTTGCTGGATCAAATCCCCGAGCTGACAAGGTAAAAACGCTGTCATTCTGCCCCTGAGCAAGGAAGTTAACCCACTGTTCCCTGGCTGCCGATGACGTGGATGTCTATTAAGGCAGCCCCCCACACCTCTCTGATTCAGAGGGGTTGGGTTAAATACGGGACACACATTTCAGTTGAATACATTCAGTTGACTAGGTATCCCCCTTTCCCTATTGTAGAGCTCTGCTCAGCCTATAAACATGAGAGAAAGATTAGATTTTATGTTCTACATTATTATTATTATTAGGGCAGCCACCAAGTTTTTATTAAATTATGTAATGTTCTGAAAACTGACTTCAGGTTTTTGAGGAATCTAGCCTCACAGGAAGACAGTTTTATTTTATGGAGGTTTAATTCAGTTCTCTGTTTAATATTTAACTAAAAACTCTGTTTGTCTTTGGTAGGAGAGGGACCAGACTCTCACTCTGACAGCAGGGAGACTCCTTTAGGGGAACCAGACCCAGAGACGCCCAAACCAGCGAGACAACACCACTGTTCCCAGTGTGGAAAGCGTTTTAAGTGGTTAAGGAACCTGAAAGTACATGAGAGAACGCATACAGGAGAAAACCCTTACGAATGCTCCCACTGTGGAAAGAGTTTTACCAAGTTAGGGAACCTAAAAGAGCATGAGAGGACACACACAAGAGAAAAGAGTTTCCAATGTTCCCAGTGTGGAAAGAGGTTTACCCAGTTACGGTACCTGAAACAACATGAAGAAATACACACAGAAGATAGGAAGACCTACCACTGCTCTCAGTGTGGAAAGATATTTACTGGGTTAGGGAACCTGAAAATACATATGAGAAGACACTCTGGAGAGAAGCCGTACCACTGTTCCCACTGTGTAAAGAGTTTTACTCAGTTAGGGAGCCTGAAACCACATGAGAGGGGACACACTGGAGAGAAGCCTTATCACTGTTCCCACTGTGGAAGGAATTTTAGGTGGTATGCGAGCCTGAAGGAGCATGAGAGAATACACACAGGAGAAAAGCCTTACCACTGTTCCAATAGTGAAAATAGTTTTACCCATCGAGGGAGCCTGAAAGCGCATGAGAGAATACACTCAGGAGAAAAGCCTTACAAATGTTCCCGATGTGAAAAGAGTTTTACCCGGTTAGGGAGCTTGAAAAAGCATGAGAGAACACACACAGGAGAAAAGCCTTTCCAACATACTAATACACAGGAGGAGAAGACATACCACTGCTCTCATTGTGAAAAGACATTTTCCCAGTCAGAGGACCTGAAATCACATGAGAGAATAGAGAGGCTGTGTTCTGACTTATGTTTTTGATTGAGAAATTGTGTTTTTGTTCATTCTACATTAAATAATATTGTATGAATGAAATCATACTGAAAAATAGGTCTACATGTTTTCCCAGCTCAAGACATGATCATGTCGAAAATCGGATTAAAAGAGTAAAAAAAAATGTTTTGATTATGAACTTAAGATTGATTGAATGCAAGTGTAAACCCCTAAATGTTGTTCACTATATCATTGGGATATTTCAAACATGTTAATTATTAAATAGATTGATATTAGTATTTCTTCATTCAGATTGTCATTGTAAATGCGTATTGGTTCTCAATTGACATATCTGATTAAATAAATGTGAAATAAAGTAAATGCCATATTATTTTTGGGAAGTCTATTTGGTTCTATGTTGGGACTATAAGAATATTTTGAAGATAAATACACAAGGCAGAGTACGAGAGAGACAGAGGACGAGAGGTCAGTACAGTACTAACAACCAATGGAAATAGTGTTTTTTCCTGTAATAGGGAGTTATTGATCAGTGGTTCAGCAACATGGGAGGATGTAGATGTACACTACCGTTCAACAGTTTGGGGTCACTTAGAAATAACCTTGTTTTTAAAAGAAAGCAATTTTTTGTCCATTAAAATAACATCAAATTGATCTGAAATACAGTGTAGACATTGTTAATGTTGTAAATGACTATTGTAGCTGGAAACAGATGATTATTAATGGAATATCTACATAGGCGTACAGAGGCCCATTATCAGCAACCATCACTCCTGTGTTCCAATGGCACGTTGTGTTAGTTAATCCAAGTTTATCATTTTAAAAGGCTAATTGATCATTAGAAAACCCTTTTGCAATTATGTTAGCACAGCTGAAAACTGTTGTTATGATTAAAGAAGCAATAAAACTGGTCTGCTTTAGACTAGTTGAGTATCTGGAGCATCAATGTAACCTCTCAAATTCATAGACAGGTGTTGCGTCTATTTTTACCCAAAAGTAGTTTTTTACCCGGAGACTGTAGTGCTACTTTCTCAAAATGAACATAAATGCTGTAGGGGGAGGGTTCTGGTGTTTTACCAGGAGACTGGGGCCGATCCCCATTTAGGAATGTATGTCTTGCTTACTCACACTCTGCATGTGTTGATACCTTGCTGAAAACCCTCACAGTTGTTGGCCAACAGATTTTGTCATGGAGTTTTCATTCAATAGGGTTTAGAGTCCATTTCATCTTAAGCCATTCTTTTAAATACGGTAATACCTTTAATTAGAATGTTGTACCTTTAAATACCTTTTCATTCTCATTTTGTTGACGGACTCAATAGAATACACGGAGTCAGAAACTAGGGATCAATTCAAGAAAGTCATCATTCGTCTCTGTTTCAACACCAACTGGTAGATTTAAAAATACTCTGATCTTGTAGATTATTTAGGTACATTTTAGGGTTAGGAAAGTATGTATGAATCATAAAAACAATAGTCCTATAAATCTACCCTAATTCTTACTAATCATGGAAGTTTGATGACAACGGCCCAATCCTACATTTACATAAGTGTTCAGACCCTTAACTCAGTACTTTGTTGAAACACCTTTGGCAGCGATTACAGCCTTGAGTCTTCTTGGGTATGACACTAGAAGCTTGGCACAACTATTTTCAGGTCTCTCCAGAGATGTTTGATCGGGTTCAAGTCCGGGCTCTGGCTGGACCACTCAAGGACAACAGTGCAATAATATGTAACAACTTCACAACAAATACACACATCTAAAGTAAAGGAATGGAATTAAGAATATATAAATATTTGGACGAGCAACGTCAGAGTGGCATAGACTAAAATACAGTAGAATAGTATAGAATACAGTATATACATATGAGATGAGTAATACATAGACAGATACAGTAGAATAGGATAGAATACAGTATATACATATGAGATGAGTAATGCATAGAGAGATACAGTAGAATAGGATAGAATACAGTATATACATATGTGATGAGTAATACATAGACAGATACAGTAGAATAGGATAGAACCTAGTCTGTTCATTATATACATCTACATGATGTATTGTTACACCATGTAGGAGCAGTATAGACCTAGTCTGTTCATTATATACTTCTACATGATGTATTGTTACACCATGTAGGAGCAGTATAGACCTAGTCTGTTCATTATATACATCTACATGATGTATTGTTACACCATGTAGGAGCAGTATAGACCTAGTCTGTTCATTATATACATCTACATGATGTATTGTTACACCAAAAAAAAGGGAAATTATATTATTTTATACTAATACAATTGCTCAGAGAAAGAGATTTAGTTTAACATGTAATTCTCAAAAGGCAGGGGTCTGAATTATTGCCACCCATGTTTTCAATACTCCAGCACCCTCCCCTTGGGAGGATAACGACACTGAAATGTTTAATGAGATTAGAGAACACATTGGGTGGGATCTTAGACCCTTCCTCCATACAGAATCTCTCCAGGTCTTTGTTTTATTTAGTCTGTCTTATGGACTGCCCTGTTCAATTCAAACCACAGGTTTTCAATGGAGTTCAAGTCCGAAGACTGAGATGGCCATTAAAAATGTTGATTTTGTGCCCAATTAACCATTTCTTCGTGGATGTTGATGTGTCTTGCTGGAAGATCCACTTATGGCCAAGTTTCAGCCTCCTAGCAGAGAGGTAACCAGGTTTTGGGCTAAAATATCCTGGTAGTGGGTAACGTTTATTTATTTATTTCATACAGTAATTTTAGCTCATCTTTATCAAGGGTATCAATAACTAGGTGCTTATTTTGATATCTAGTTATTTGACTGAATCAGAAATACAGATGTGGAGTAGATGTAGAGATTGTTTTAAATTCTCATAAAAAAATCTGAACTAATCAAACAACACTTGTTGCTCTTTGTACGTGTTGATATAATATTCATATTTAATGGAGAGAACAAAACGTTTCCCTAAACTGCTTTATAATATTATAATTCAATGAAGAATAAAAATAGTTTTCCCTCCTTAACTGCGTTTCCTTCCTCCAGACAGCAGATGGCGATATGTGTCTTTCAGGCGATGTTTCTAGTGTGACGTATAATCTAGTGGACGGAACGCTTCTTCAACAACTGCAGCCACCTCGGTAGCTCGCTAGCCGACAAAGTCTGAACATTCAAGTTCTTTAGACACTTTCCAGGTTTAATTGCAACTGTGATTTAAACATACTTATGTGTAAACAACTAGCTACCCCATTTAATTTAATATTTACGTTGCAACTATCTGGCTGGTTAAGTTAGCACTAGCCTAGCTAGCTAACATCCCCGACCATGCGCTCACTAAGCTACTCTCCTCCTGCTAAAGAGGAGGTCTGTTGGACGGAGAAAGAAGCTCTGGGGCTGAACGTTGTCGTGAAAGAGGAGAAGGAAGAGGAGGATGTCACAATACAACAAGAAGTAGAGGGTGAGGCTGTTACCGTGAAAGAAGAAGAGAAAGACGTTTCAGTGAAAGAAGAGGAAGACGCGTTCAGAGTGAAAGAGGAGGAGGATGTTACTGTGAAAGAAGAGGAGGAAGTGAAAGAAAATGAAGACGTTTTTGGAATGAAGGATGAAGAGGGGGAGATTACTGTCACATTAGAGGAGGACGAAGAAGAGAAGACTGGAGAACTGATTAACACCAGTAAATACAGTGAGTACTATCTAATAAAACAGGGACATTGATCTGATTAACACCAGTAAATACAGTGAGTACTATCTTATAAAACAGGGACATTGATCTGATTAACACCAGTAAATACAGTGAGTACTATCTAATAAAACAGGGACATTGATCTGATTAACACCAGTAAATACAGTGAGTACTATCTAATAAAACAGGGACATTGATCTGATTAACACCAGTAAATACAGTGAGGACTATCTAATAAAACAGGGACATTGATCTGATTAACACCAGTAAATACAGTGAGTACTATCTAATAAAACAGGGACATTGATCTGATTAACACCAGTAAATACAGTGAGTACTATCTTATAAAACAGGGACATTGATCTGATTAACACCAGTAAATACAGTGAGTACTATCTAATAAAACAGGGACATTGATCTGATTAACACCAGTAAATACAGTGAGTACTATCTTATAAAACAGGGACATTGATCTGATTAACACCAGTAAATACAGTGAGTACTATCTAATAAAACAGGGACATTGATCTGATTAACACCAGTAAATACAGTGAGTACTATCTAATAAAACAGGGACATTGATCTGATTAACACCAGTAAATACAGTGAGTACTATCTTATAAAACAGGGACATTGATCTGATTAACACCAGTAAATACAGTGAGTACTATCTAATAAAACAGGGACATTGATCTGATTAACACCAGTAAATACATTGAGTACTATCTAATAAAACAGGGACATTGATCTGATTAACACCAGTAAATACAGTGAGTACTATCTAATAAAACAGGGACATTGATCTGATTTAACACCAGTAAATACAGTGAGTACCATCTTATAAAACAGGGACATTGATCTGATTAACACCAGTAAATACAGTGAGTACTATCTAATAAAACAGGGACATTGATCTGATTAACACCAGTAAAAACAGTGAGTACTATCTAATAAAACAGGGACATTGATCTGATTAACACCAGTAAATACAGTGAGTACTATCTAATAAAACAGGGACACAAACTCTGCAGATGTTGAACTAATGTGTGATTTTTAAAAGAGCATTCTACACTCAAATATGTTTTTGTACTGTATGAATTGTTCACTTTTCCTGTTGAAAAGTGATATATAAATGCAGTAAAGTATAAACACACTAATGGGAAACAAATAAATGTTTTGAGCAAAATAGTGTTTTTTTAACAACTGCAAACTAGAAGGAGTGAGTGATGTCATAGTAAGGCCTTCAAGGAGTTGGCTTGATGGGAAGTCGTGATGTCATCCAATAGGAGACTGATCTTCATGTGAATATTCATTATTCTTTTTAAAATCCTTCATGTTCTGTCAAGTTGGTTGTTGATCATTGCTAGAAAGCCATTTTCAAGTCTTGCTATAGATTTTAAAGACGATTTAAGTCCAAACTGTAACTAGGCCACTCAGGAACATTCAATGTCATCTTGGTAAGCTCCTCCAGTGTAGATTTGGCCTTGTGGTTTAGGTTATTGTCCTGTTAGGACAGTTTTTTGTATTCAGATCTCTGAAATGCTCTCTACCTACTTAACATTTAGTGTCTCCTTATGTTACGCTGGAAAAATAGTTTTCATGGGCACAGAAATCATAAATCATTTCAGAGTTTGCTAAATCCAATGGTTCTAACCTAGAGTCACCTTAACTTTATTGACAACACCCAAATGGATACTGTGATTAACGCGGTTCTTCAATAATTACACATAATTCTTAATACTGTAGCTGTTTAGTTACAGTCACATGTTCAACTATTATCAGCTGATCCAGGAAATCAATTTCTGAATGACAGTCACATGACAAACATCACGACATGCAACAACAACCAAAGTGCTTCTTCATTCTTTACTCTGGTAAAGACAGTTATGCCGTGCTCCACGTTGGATCCAACATCCCAAACAAATCGATGTTTATAATGTGTTACTGTCTGGCTGATTTACAGTAGGGTCTCGTTAGTCTGTTTGTGCACAGAGATATGCTCCACGTTGGATCCAACATCACTACTTTGCTCATAATGTGTAGAGAACTGTTCCTTGGTGGATAGGCTATTGTACAACACACAGAGATATTTTCCTTTATTCAGGACATTTAGAATGACAACACATTACAGAGTAGCCTAGTGGGATTATTCACAAAATTATCTGGTGAACATTTTAATTTCCATGTTTCACCTGAAATATTAAATGATTTATAGTCCTACGTCTATGTTGTTGTTAGATAAAGTTATGGGTCCTACAGTAGGTCTATGTTATTGTTAGGTGAAGTTATGGGTCTTACAGTTGGTCTATGTTATTGTTAGGTGAAGTTATGGGCCAATTTGTTAAACACTTAGTGTACAAACCCTCATTGTCAGGCTGATGTTAAAGCTAGCCAAAGAGCATTTTACTGGTTGAAGTGTTTTTTAAGTGTAAAGCAGTTGATTTGCGACAATAACACAAACATATTAAGCAGGAGATTCAAACGAGCCCTACAATTATAATCCAAAGTAATGTGAAATGCACTCATAATCAACCTGTAAATGGAGGCTATTTTTACTGTCAGCCTATGAGAACTCCCCTGAGTTTCCCCCACGGTGGTGAATTAGTGAATAGACACAGAGCTTAATGTGAGTTTCCTTGAGTAGCACTCCTGATCTTGTCCTGATAGTGCGCTGTAATATTCAGAATACAAGGACGAGGACCAGCTGCCTCCAATTGGAGATCAACCCCAAAAACAACAACATAGAAATAGAAAAACTAGAACTTAAACATAGACATAGAAAACACCAGTAAATACAGTGATACAGTAAAAACACCCCCTGTCACGCTCTGCTTATAGAAAATGACATCTTACAAGGGTCAGGACGTGACAACTACATCCATAACTAGTGGTTTCCTCATTACCAGATATACTACATCCATAACTAGTGGTTTCCTCATTACCAGATATACTACATCCATAACTAGTGGTTTCCTCATTACCAGATATACTACATCCATAACTAGTGGTTTCCTCATTAGCAGATATACTACATCCATAACTAGTGGTTTCCTCATTACCAGATATACTACATCCATAACTAGTGGTTTCCTCATTACCAGATATACTACATCCATAACTAGTGGTTTCCTCATTACCAGATATACTACATCCATAACTAGTGGTTTCCTCATTAGCAGATATACTACATCCATAACTAGTGGTTTCCTCATTACCAGATATACTACATCCATAACTAGTGGTTTCCTCATTAGCAGGGAGGAGTTTCTGCAATCAAATTGCCCTCGTGCTGCAATTTTAGAAAACACAGAAAGGGGCCTATATTGGAGACCAATTAGTCGTCTGGCACACTGCTTAGAGTTTCAACAACATGAATAACTTATTTCTAGCCTGCAATCATACTACTAATGTGAAAACAAGACAAAATATGACTATTCTTGCTCATTTTAAGGCAAATATCAAATAATTGTAACATTCATTACAGAAGTCAATTGTTGTCCAACATCATGGCTCCGCTGTTGGCATCACCTTTTACAGTGGATTACCGCTGTTGTGGACCTTTAACCATCTGTCTGACTTTGTTGTTCACACAGGAGAGATATGGGACTATCGTGGATCCTCTGGGGAGCCTCAACACCCTCATGATGCTGAAGAGGCAGAGAAGAGCCTCTCCACATTAGAACACCTCAATAAACACCTGCAGACATCCACAGGGAAGAGAACTCACTGCTGCTCTGACTGTGGGAAGAGATTCACCTCATCAGGCATTAAAATTCATCAGAGAATCCACACAGGAGAGAAACCTTATAGCTGTGATCAATGTGGGAAGAGTTTTACAGACTCTAGCAGTCTGACTAAACACCGGAGAACACACACAGGAGAGAAATCTTATAGCTGTAATCAATGTGGGAAGAGTTTTGGTCTATCTGGAAGTCTGACTGCACACCAGAGAACACACACAGGAGAGAAACCTTATAGCTGTGGTCAATGTGGGAAGAGTTTTGCTGCATCTAGCACTCTGACTCTACACCAGAGAACACACACAGGAGATAAATATTATAGCTGTGGTCAATGTGGGAAGAGTTTTGCAGCATCTAGCACTCTGACTCAACACCAGAGAATTCACACAGGAGAGAAACCTTATAGGTGTGATCAATGTGGGAAGTGTTTTGGTCAATCTGGCCATCTGGTATCACACCAGAGAACACACACAGGAGAGAAACCTTATAGCTGTGACCAATGTGGGAAGAGTTTTGGTGGATCTGGAGGGCTGACAGTGCACCAGAGAACACACACAGGAGAGAAACCGTATAGCTGTGATCAATGTGGGAAGAGTTTTGGTCGATCTGGAAATCTGACTGCACACCAGAGAACACACACAGGAGAGAAATCTTATAGCTGTGATCAATGTGGGAAGAGTTTTACTACATTTGCCACTGTGACTCGACACCAGAGAATACACACAGGAGAGAAACCATATAGGTGTGATCAATGTGGGAAGAGTTTTGGTGGATCTGGATGGCTGACAGTGCACCAGAGAACACACACAGGAGAGAAACCTTATATCTGTGGTCAATGTGGGAAGAGTTTTGGTGGGTCTGGAATTCTGACTGCACACCAGAGAACACACCAGAGAACACACACAGGAGAGAAATCTTATAGCTGTGGTCAATGTGGGAAGAGTTTTACTACATTTGGCACTGTGACTCGACACCAGAGAATACACACAGGAGAGAAATCTTATAGCTGTGGTCAATGTGGGAAGAGTTTTACTACATTTGGCTCTCTGACTCAACACCAGAGAATACACACAGGAGAGAAACCTTATAGGTGTGATCAATGTGGGAAGAGTTTTGGTCAATCTGGCCATCTGGTATCACACCAGAGAATACACACAGGAGAGAAACCTTATAGGTGTGATCAATGTGGGAAGTGTTTTGGTCAATCTGGCCATCTGGTATCACACCAGAGAACACACACAGGAGAGAAATCTTATAGCTGTGACCAATGTGGGAAGAGTTTTGGTGGATCTGGAGAGCTGACAGTGCACCAGAGAACACACACAGGAGAGAAACCTTATAGCTGTGATATATGTGGGAAGAGATACTCTGATAAAAGATCTCTGATCAAACATCAGAAAATACATACATGAAGGAATTGTTTCATGATATCAATGAAATGAAATCTCACAATGTAGAATGTTTTAACATTGTAGAAGGAGTATTTTAATGTCACAATGTAGGACCCTAAACGTTTGTCCCCTGTTCTATTGATTTCAACATGATATGGATATTAGCCTCAGGGGGAAAATCCAGGCTCTGAATTGAAAGAGTTACTATTTATGAGATTTAACAAAAAGTGACTAACAAAAGAAAGAGTTGTGTAACACTTACCATGTTGGTGACCCACTTGAATCAAAATGCAACACTTCAAAATGTAGCTAGCTGTTTTCTACAAATTGTCTTCTAACCAGGGATGTACACATTATTCCCAGATTCCATGTGGATTTTGAGCTGTTCGTTTTAACAGGACGTGTAAACTCATCTTCCTCCTTTCGCACAATTGATTGCCAGCAGCATACCACCCTGCATCCCACTGCTTGCTTGCTTCTGAAGCTAAGCAGGGTTGGTCCTGGTCAGTCCCTAGATGGGAGACCATATGCTGCTGGAGGGCCAGTCGGAGGAACTCTTTCCTCTGGTCTAAACAATATCCCAATGCCCCAGGGCAGTGACTGCCCACTGTAGGGTGCCGTCTTTCGGATGGGACGTTAAACGGGTGTCCTGACTCTCTGAGCTCATTAAAGATCCCATTGCACTTATCGTAAGAGTAGGAGTGTTAACCCCGGTGTCCTGGCTAAATTCCCAATCTGGCCCTCATACCATCACGGCCACCTAATCATCCCCAGCTTACAATTGGCTCATTCATCCCCCTCCTCTCCCCTGTAACTATTCCCCAGGTTGTTGCTGTAAATGAGAATGTGTTCTCAGTCAACTTAACTGGTAAAACAACGGTAGAAAAAAAATCCACATGATATCGATGAGTTATGACAAATAAGTGTTGTGTTCCTTTGTTTAGTGACCCCTACATTTAAATGCATCACTCCAAAATGTAGCTGACTGTCTTCTGCAGGTTGTCCTCTAATCAGTGAGGTAAAATATATCTCCCATTTCCATGTGTTTTTTTAGTTGTGTTAGTTTCAACAGCACGTACAACCTGATTTCCCCCCTAATCGATATCAGTGATTTATTGCTACTTGTCAAAACAACAGCGTTTTTGGTGCTTGTACAGTTTATAAGGAGATTGTTTTAAATAATATGATTATTGTGACAGATGTTTGTGTTACATTTTATGTTTAGGTTTTCAATTTATCACAAACTGTTTCTGCATTTGGACTATTGATTTGGACACGTTTAAACTGTGACATTGGGGGATATCTCACCTAGCAAAATGTCGTTGAAAATAAGACTTTGCCCGACATTCAATATAAGTTTGGTTTTAGTTGAAAGTGAAAGTTGAAAAGAAAACAATTTAATTTCAACATACTTACAGCCTAAACACATAGTCACAGTACAATAATCAATTATATGAACAATCCTACATCACTCCAGTATTTATTTACAACATTCATGTGCTAAATGTCTTTATTCCACTACTGAAGTAGCAGGTCTCAAATCACCTCATATTTCAAACATCCAGCCTGACAAAATATACATTTTATGCCTCACCATTTAGTGAATTTTTGCTAATACATATTAACAAAGGGGTGTACATTTGGTTTTTATATTTCATGTTTAATATTCATGTAAGATTTAGTAATCATAATTATTTATGCAACCAACTGACAATCTTTGGGTACAATTATATTGACATTGTTATGCTGCTTTTAGAATATCAGGGTTCATTCTCAGATGTGCCAAACCAAATGTACTAGAGCATGACATTGGGGACTGGGCCCCGATCCAACAACATGCCTATCTAGTGAACCCTGAAAAGAGAGAGAAGCTCCGCAGTGAGGTGGAAAGTTACTACGGATATTAAGGAGCTAGTTCTAGAAGCTAGTGAGTTTTAGGAAGACGAGAGTTCTAGAAGCTAGTGAGTTTTAGGAAGACGAGAGTTCTAGAAGCTAGTGAGTTTTAGGATTCTATAGAAAGAAGAGAAAAAGGAGAAAAAAATATTTCAATTGTATTATTTAGAAATAAGTTTTTTTTTATAAGTTTTTCTTGTTTTTAATTGTTGACAGCCAGTAGACACCATGTTTATATTGGTGAAGGTGAATCATTGTAGTTGATTATAATGTGAAATGGAAGTTGTTTTCTGTTGGTGGTAGGCAAACTTGTCCAACAAAAATATAGGATATATTTGTTGTCTTAAGGTGTTATAGGCTTTGGTTTTTCCATTTATGTTTGAGGTTGGACTTTAGCACGTCTAGCTCGTTAGCACGTCTAGCTCGTTAGCACGTCTAGCTCCATTAGCACGTCTAGCTCGTTAGCCCGTCTAGCTCGTTAGCACGTCTAGCTCGTCGTTAGCACGTCTAGCTCGTTAGCCCGTCTAGCTCGTTAGCACGTCTAGCTCGTCGTTAGCACGTCTAGCTCGTCGTTAGCACGTCTAGCTCGTTAGTCAGAATGTGTTACACCTGTGCTGGCTTGTTCATCTTGTTATGGTTGAATATAACATCCAATTGTTAAAATTTTAATCAATGAATTTTCCTTAGAATGCTCAGTAGTCTTTCAGTTATTATTCTGTTTGGTATCATCTTATGTTTGCTGAGTAGTAAATATTTCTGTTTATTTTCATTGTTTTTTTATTTGTTTTTTCCTGTGAAGCCATTGCGTTGCATCCATGTCTGAAATGTGCTGTATAAATAAAGCTTGAT
Source organism: Salmo salar (assembly GCF_965601325.2). NCBI lineage: Eukaryota > Metazoa > Chordata > Actinopteri > Salmoniformes > Salmonidae > Salmo > Salmo salar. The sequence continues at coordinate 1,632,253 of NW_027675323.1, read as the reverse complement.
TTGATTTGAACATATTGTAAAACTAATGAACCCAATGACTGACAATCAACAGACTTTTGCAAAACTAATGAACAAATATGTGCAAAAGCAACACGTATCTTGGTCCATCTTAGTATGAAAAACAGTATAAATTCAGTATATCTTCCACTATGTCAAAATAGTGCTGGTATGTAAGTTTAGTATCACTTTTCAACCAACCCAGTTCATTTGTTGAAAATGAAAAATGTTGAAATCAACAATATGTTAAAGGATTCAACTACTGGAAACTGAAACAAACAATTGGATCAAACAGATCAATCCTACTGGACATTGGGTTTGATTCAGACCCTGCCAGCATGGCCAGAGATGTAACTTATAACCAGAGAACCACCCCAGACCTTTCATGCCTAAAAACACCTAAGTATTAGATTTACTGCCATGGTCTAGTATGTCACTGCATCAGACACCATTCACAATGCTGGCTGAGGTACTAGTAAAACATGACATATTATTTCCTAACCAGTCACAATGCTGGCTGAGGTACGAGTAAAACATGACATATTATTTCCTAACCATTCACAATGCTGGCTGAGGTACTAGTAAAACATGACATATTATTTCCTAACCATTCACAATGCTGGCTGAGGTACTAGTAAAACATGACATATTATTTCCTAACCATTCACAATGCTGGCTGAGGTACGAGTAAAACATGACATATTATTTCCTAACCATTCACAATGCTGGCTGAGGTACGAGTAAAACATGACATATTATTTCCTAACCATTCACAATGCTGGCTGAGGTACGAGTAAAACATGACATATTATTTCCTAACCATTCACAATGCTGGCTGAGGTACTAGTAAAACATGACATATTATTTCCTAACCATTCACAATGCTGGCTGAGGTACTAGTAAAACATGACATATTATTTCCTAACCATTCACAATGCTGGCTGAGGTACTAGTAAAACATGACATATTATTTCCTAACCATTCACAATGCTGGCTGAGGTACTAGTAAAACATGACATATTATTTCCTAACCATTCACAATGCTGGCTGAGGTACTAGTAAAACATGACATATTATTTCCTAACCATTCACAATGCTGGCTGAGGTACTAGTAAAACATGACATTATTTCCTAACCATTCACAATGCTGGCTGAGGTACGAGTAAAACATGACATATTATTTCCTAACCATTCACAATGCTGGCTGAGGTACGAGTAAATTATGACATATTATTTCCTAACATTTCACAATCCTGGCTGAGGTACGAATACTTCAGTAAATAAATTTGCAAAAATGTATGTTTTTGGTTTGTCATTATGGGGTATTGTGTGTAGATTGATGAGGGGAAAAATTATGACATTTTAGAATACGGCTGTAACATAACAAAATGTGGAAAAAGTGAAGGGGTCTGAATACTTAACGAATGCACTGTATATCACTGGCAGAATTTTCTACCACTGCAGAGTTTTCTATCATTGGCAGTTTTGTACACAGTCATGTGATACGTGGTATAGAAAAGTCCAATCTTAGGAGAGTACATGGGAGGCACTATACTGTGTATCTGCAGGTGTCTATCTGGTCAAAACCACTGATACAGGAGCCCCTCCACCCTCTGGTGGGATGGATCATGACTACAGAGAAACCTAGATTCAAATACTTAGATGTGTGTGTATTGGGTCTATGTTGTGAAATTGTTAGATATTACTTGTTAGATATTACTGCACTGTCGGAGCTAGAAACACAAGCATTTCGCTACACCCGCAATAATATCTGCTAAACACGTGTATGTGACCAATAAAATGTGATTTGATTTGAAATAAACGTCCTATTTATCAAAGGTGTTTTTGGCTGGAGTCAAAATGACTCCAAAGGATTTTAATTTGTTAAAAGTCCATATTGATACAGAAACACTAAACCATGATATAGATTTATTAAGAACAAGTTGATTGACAAAGTCATGAAAATTTGGAAGAATTGAATAAAATACATTTTGGCTATGATAAAAGATATGCCTCTGGGGTCAAAATGATCCATGTCAGAAGTATGGTTCAATGCAAATATGTAGTGGGTGTAAAGTTTGTTTTAAATTCTCACTCATTAAAAACGAATCAATCAACACATGCTTCTCTTTGAACGACTTAATATAATATTAAATGAAAAATAAACGTTTGGTTCCTCAGCTGCGTTGCCCAGTCCAGTCAGCAGATGGCAATGTGCGTCTTTTAGGTTCAGGCGATGCTGCCAGTGTGACGTAGAATCTAGTGGACGGGACGCTCCTTCAACAACAACAGCTAGTCAGACACCTCGGTAGCTTTCTAGCAAACATAGCTACAACATTCACGCTCTTTACACTGTTTTGGTGTATATTAGTCTCTGTGTATTAAACACACTTCTGTCGTATGTACTTGTTGGCCCATTTAATTATATATTTACGTTGTTTGTCAGCTAGCTGGTTTGCTAAGTTAGCTTAGAACTAGGCTAGTCGCTAATGCTAGCTAGCTAACGTCTCCGACCAAGAGTTCACTAAGCTACTCTCCTCCTGCTAAAGAAGAGGAGGTCTGCTGGACGGAGAAAGAAGCTCTAGTGAAAGAGGAGGAGGAAGAGAAAGATGTTACAATACAAAAACAAGTAGAGGGTGAAGCTGTTACCGTGAAAGAAGAAGAAGAGAAAGACGTTTCAGTGAAAGAAGAGGAAGACGCATTCAGAGTGAAAGAGGAGGAGGATGTTACAGTAAAAGAAGAGGAGGAGGATGCAGTTTATGGAGTGAAAGAGGAAGAGGGGGAGATGACTGTCACATTGGAGGAAGAAGAGGAGGTTGGAGATCTGTTTAACACCAGTAAGTACCGTCTCTGCAGTCGTTGAACCAATATGCAGTAAAGGGGTTCTACACTTTAATGTTGTTCTGTAGGAATGGCTGAAGCTACACTGTAACGTGTAGAACATCAAGAGTGGACCATCAACAAAACGTTAACAATTGATCAAATGCATCCAATGACAATGCCTGAAATACTGTAGTCCTCAATATCTCCTATTAGATTAGCCCAAGATGTTCTCTTAAAGGGGCAATCAGCAGTTGTTACATCCATTTAGGGACTTATACATTAATGATATGTACCCATCTGTTTCTTGAATAAATCACTTATAAATGCCTCATGAGCTTAGTTCAACTGTCGTACCCCATCAGAACCCAAAATATAAGCTATTTGTTTTACTCCAATGTTTGTCAGTAAGTATAAACAAACACTGTATATCCTCAAAACATGGTTAAAACTAGAATGTTGATATCATGGATGTTTGCATTTTTCCCATCCCTCAAGTTGTAGATACATCTCAAGGATGATTAATGGAAACAAGATGCACCTGAAAGCAATTGCGAGTCTCATAGCAAATGGTCTGAATACTTCAGTAAATAAGGTATTTCTGTATTTTTTAACCTGTTTTCCCTTTGTCATTATGGGCTATTGATGACACCCCTCTGAAACAAGATAGCCTAACCATGAGAAAAAAAACTCTACTTAGCCTACTCCTCCCGCTGCTGCTGGCCTTCATAAATTCAGTCGTTATGCTCCTATAGTTTCTGGTAATAGGCTACACCAGCAGTCGTTATGCTCCTATAGTTTCTGGTAATAGGCTACACCAGCAGTCGTTATGCTCCTATAGTTTCTGGTAATAGGCTACACCAGCAGTCGTTATGTTCCTATAGTTTCTGGTAATAGGCTACACCAGCAGTCGTTATGCTCCTATAGTTTCTGGTAATAGGCTACACCAGCAGTCGTTATGCTCCTATAGTTTCTGGTAATAGACTACACCAGCAGTCGTTATGCTCCTATAGTTTCTGGTAATAGGCTACACCAGCAGTCGTTATGCACCTATAGTTTCTGGTAATAGACTACACCAGCAGTCGTTATGCTCCTATAGTTTCTGGTAATAGACTACACCAGCAGTCATTATGCTCCTATAGTTTCTGGTAATAGACTACACCAGCAGTCGTTATGCTCCTATAGTTTCTGGTAATAGACTACACCAGCAGTCGTTGTGCTCCTATAGTTTCTGGTAATAGGCTACACCAGCAGTCGTTATGCTCCTATAGTTTCTGGTAATAGGCTACACCAGCAGTCGTTATGCTCCTATAGTTTCTGGTAATAGGCTACACCAGCAGTCGTTATGCTCCTATAGTTTCTGGTAATAGGCTACACCAGCAGTAGTTATGATCCTATAGTTTCTGGTAATAGACTACACCAGCAGTCGTTATGCTCCTATAGTTTCTGGTAATAGGCTACACCAGCAGTAGTTATGATCCTATAGTTTCTGGTAATAGGCTACACCAGCAGTCGTTATGCTCCTATAGTTTCTGGTAATAGGCTACACCAGCAGTCGTTATGCTCCTATAGTTTCTGGTAATAGGCTACACCAGCAGTCGTTATGCTCCTATAGTTTCTGGTAATAGGCTACACCAGCAGTCGTTATGCTCCTATAGTTTCTGGTAATAGGCTACACCAGCAGTCGTTATGCTCCTATAGCTTCTGGTAATAGGCTACACCAGCAGTCGTTATGCTCCTATAGTTTCTGGTAATAGGCTACACCAGCAGTCGTTATGCTCCTATAGTTTCTGGTAATAGGCTACAGTCGTTATGCTCCTATAGTTTCTGGTAATAGGCTACACCAGCAGTCGTTATGCTCCTATAGTTTCTGGTAATAGACTACAGTTGTTATGCTCCTATAGTTTCTGGTAATAGGCTACACCAGCAGTCGTTATGCTCCTATAGTTTCTGGTAATAGGCTACACCAGCAGTCGTTATGCTCCTATAGTTTCTGGTAATAGACTAAACCAGCAGTCGTTATGCTCCTATAGTTTCTGGTAATAGACTACACCAGCAGTCGTTATGCTCCTATAGTTTCTGGTAATAGGCTACACCAGCAGTCGTTATGCTCCTATAGTTTCTGGTAATAGACTACAGTCATTATGCTCCTATAGTTTCTGGTAATAGACTACACCAGCAGTCGTTATGCTCCTATAGTTTCTGGTAATAGGCTAGACCAGCAGTCGTTATGCTCCTATAGTTTCTGGTAATAGGCTACACCAGCAGTCGTTATGCTCCTATAGTTTCTGGTAATAGGCTACACCAGCAGTCGTTATGCTCCTATAGTTTCTGGTAATAGGCTACACCAGCAGTCGTTATGCTCCTATAGTTTCTGGTAATAGGCTACACCAGCAGTCGTTATGCTCCTATAGTTTCTGGTAATAGGCTACACCAGCAGTCGTTATGCTCCTATAGTTTCTGGTAATAGACTACACCAACAGTCGTTGTCCTCCTATAGTTTCTGGTAATAGGCTACACCAGCAGTCGTTATGCTCCTATAGTTTCTGGTAATAGGCTACACCAGCAGTCGTTGTGCTCCTATAGTTTCTGGTAATAGGCTACACCAGCAGTCGTTATGCTCCTATAGTTTCTGGTAATAGGCTACACCAGCAGTCGTTATGCTCCTATAGTTTCTGGTAATAGACTACACCAGCAGTCGTTATGCTCCTATTGTTTCTGGTAATAGACTACACCAGCAGTCGTTATGCTCCTATAGTTTCTGGTAATAGGCTACACCAGCAGTCGTTATGCTCCTATAGTTTCTGGTAATAGGCTACACCAGCAGTCGTTATGCTCCTATAGTTTCTGGTAATAGACTACACCAGCAGTCGTTATGCTCCTATAGTTTCTGGTAATAGGCTACACCAGCAGTCGTTATGCTCCTATAGTTTCTGGTAATAGACTACAGTCGTTATGCTCCTATAGTTTCTGGTAATAGGCTACACCAGCAGTCGTTATGCTCCTATAGTTTCTGGTAATAGACTACAGTCGTTATGCTCCTATAGTTTCTGGTAATAGGCTACACCAGCAGTCGTTATGCTCCTATAGTTTCTGGTAATAGGCTACACCAGCAGTCGTTATGCTCCTATAGTTTCTGGTAATAGGCTACAGTCGTTATGCTCCTATAGTTTCTGGTAATAGGCTACACCAGCAGTCGTTATGCTCCTATAGTTTCTGGTAATAGACTACAGTCGTTATGCTCCTATAGTTTCTGGTAATAGGCTACACCAGCAGTCGTTATGCTCCTATAGTTTCTGGTAATAGGCTACACCAGCAGTCGTTATGCTCCTATAGTTTCTGGTAATAGGCTACACCAGCAGTCGTTATGCTCCTATAGTTTCTGGTAATAGACTACACCAGCAGTCGTTATGCTCCTATAGTTTCTGGTAATAGACTACACCAGCAGTCGTTATGCTCCTATAGTTTCTGGTAATAGACTACAGTCATTATGCTCCTATAGTTTCTGGTAATAGACTACACCAGCAGTCGTTATGCTCCTATAGTTTCTGGTAATAGGCTAGACCAGCAGTCGTTATGCTCCTATAGTTTCTGGTAATAGGCTACACCAGCAGTCGTTATGCTCCTATAGTTTCTGGTAATAGGCTACACCAGCAGTCGTTATGCTCCTATAGTTTCTGGTAATAGGCTACACCAGCAGTCGTTATGCTCCTATAGTTTCTGGTAATAGGCTACACCAGCAGTCGTTATGCTCCTATAGATTCTGGTAATAGGCTACACCAGCAGTCGTTATGCTCCTAAAGTTTCTGGTAATAGGCTACACCAGCAGTCGTTATGCTCCTATAGTTTCTGGTAATAGGCTACACCAGCAGTCGTTATGCTCCTATAGTTTCTGGTAATAGGCTACACCAGCAGTCATTATGCTCCTATAGTTTCTGGTAATAGACTACACCAGCAGTCGTTATGCTCCTATAGTTTCTGGTAATAGACTACACCAGCAGTCGTTATGCTCCTATAGTTTCTGGTAATAGGCTACACCAGCAGTCGTTATGCTCCTATAGTTTCTGGTAATAGACTACACCAACAGTCGTTGTCCTCCTATAGTTTCTGGTAATAGGCTACACCAGCAGTCGTTATGCTCCTATAGTTTCTGGTAATAGGCTACACCAGCAGTCGTTGTGCTCCTATAGTTTCTGGTAATAGGCTACACCAGCAGTCGTTATGCTCCTATAGTTTCTGGTAATAGGCTACACCAGCAGTCGTTATGCTCCTATAGTTTCTGGTAATAGGCTACAGTCGTTATGCTCCTATAGTTTCTGGTAATAGGCTACACCAGCAGTCGTTATGCTCCTATAGTTTCTGGTAATAGACTACAGTCGTTATGCTCCTATAGTTTCTGGTAATAGGCTACACCAGCAGTCGTTATGTTCCTATAGTTTCTGGTAATAGGCTACACCAGCAGTCGTTATGCTCCTATAGTTTCTGGTAATAGGCTACACCAGCAGTCGTTATGCTCCTATAGTTTCTGGTAATAGGCTACACCAGCAGTCGTTATGTTCCTATAGTTTCTGGTAATAGGCTACACCAGCAGTCGTTATGCTCCTATAGTTTCTGGTAATAGGCTACACCAGCAGTCGTTATGCTCCTATAGTTTCTGGTAATAGACTACACCAGCAGTCGTTATGCTCCTATAGTTTCTGGTAATAGGCTACACCAGCAGTCGTTATGCACCTATAGTTTCTGGTAATAGACTACACCAGCAGTCGTTATGCTCCTATAGTTTCTGGTAATAGACTACACCAGCAGTCATTATGCTCCTATAGTTTCTGGTAATAGACTACACCAGCAGTCGTTATGCTCCTATAGTTTCTGGTAATAGACTACACCAGCAGTCGTTGTGCTCCTATAGTTTCTGGTAATAGGCTACACCAGCAGTCGTTATGCTCCTATAGTTTCTGGTAATAGGCTACACCAGCAGTCGTTATGCTCCTATAGTTTCTGGTAATAGGCTACACCAGCAGTCGTTATGCTCCTATAGTTTCTGGTAATAGGCTACACCAGCAGTCGTTATGCTCCTATAGTTTCTGGTAATAGACTACACCAACAGTCGTTGTCCTCCTATAGTTTCTGGTAATAGGCTACACCAGCAGTCGTTATGCTCCTATAGTTTCTGGTAATAGGCTACACCAGCAGTCGTTGTGCTCCTATAGTTTCTGGTAATAGGCTACACCAGCAGTCGTTATGCTCCTATAGTTTCTGGTAATAGGCTACACCAGCAGTCGTTATGCTCCTATAGTTTCTGGTAATAGGCTACAGTCGTTATGCTCCTATAGTTTCTGGTAATAGGCTACACCAGCAGTCGTTATGCTCCTATAGTTTCTGGTAATAGACTACAGTCGTTATGCTCCTATAGTTTCTGGTAATAGGCTACACCAGCAGTCGTTATGTTCCTATAGTTTCTGGTAATAGGCTACACCAGCAGTCGTTATGCTCCTATAGTTTCTGGTAATAGGCTACACCAGCAGTCGTTATGCTCCTATAGTTTCTGGTAATAGGCTACACCAGCAGTCGTTATGTTCCTATAGTTTCTGGTAATAGGCTACACCAGCAGTCGTTATGCTCCTATAGTTTCTGGTAATAGGCTACACCAGCAGTCGTTATGCTCCTATAGTTTCTGGTAATAGACTACACCAGCAGTCGTTATGCTCCTATAGTTTCTGGTAATAGGCTACACCAGCAGTCGTTATGCACCTATAGTTTCTGGTAATAGACTACACCAGCAGTCGTTATGCTCCTATAGTTTCTGGTAATAGACTACACCAGCAGTCATTATGCTCCTATAGTTTCTGGTAATAGACTACACCAGCAGTCGTTATGCTCCTATAGTTTCTGGTAATAGACTACACCAGCAGTCGTTGTGCTCCTATAGTTTCTGGTAATAGGCTACACCAGCAGTCGTTATGCTCCTATAGTTTCTGGTAATAGGCTACACCAGCAGTCGTTATGCTCCTATAGTTTCTGGTAATAGGCTACACCAGCAGTCGTTATGCTCCTATAGTTTCTGGTAATAGGCTACACCAGCAGTCATTATGCTCCTATAGTTTCTGGTAATAGGCTACACCAGCAGTCGTTATGCTCCTATAGTTTCTTGTAATAGGCTACACCAGCAGTAGTTATGATTCTATAGTTTCTGGTAATAGACTACACCAGCAGTCGTTATGCTCCTATAGTTTCTGGTAATAGGCTACACCAGCAGTAGTTATGATCCTATAGTTTCTGGTAATAGGCTACACCAGCAGTCGTTATGCTCCTATAGTTTCTGGTAATAGGCTACACCAGCAGTCGTTATGCTCCTATAGTTTCTGGTAATAGGCTACACCAGCAGTCGTTATGCTCCTATAGTTTCTGGTAATAGGCTACACCAGCAGTCGTTATGCTCCTATAGTTTCTGGTAGTAGGCTACACCAGCAGTCGTTATGCTCCTATAGTTTCTGGTAATAGGCTACACCAGCAGTCGTTATGCTCCTATAGTTTCTGGTAATAGGCTACAGTCGTTATGCTCCTATAGTTTCTGGTAATAGGCTACACCAGCAGTCGTTATGCTCCTATAGTTTCTGGTAATAGACTACAGTCGTTATGCTCCTATAGTTTCTGGTAATAGGCTACACCAGCAGTCGTTATGCTCCTATAGTTTCTGGTAATAGGCTACACCAGCAGTCGTTATGCTCCTATAGTTTCTGGTAATAGGCTACACCAGCAGTCGTTATGCTCCTATAGTTTCTGGTAATAGACTAAACCAGCAGTCGTTATGCTCCTATAGTTTCTGGTAATAGACTACACCAGCAGTCGTTATGCTCCTATAGTTTCTGGTAATAGGCTACACCAGCAGTCGTTATGCTCCTATAGTTTCTGGTAATAGACTACAGTCATTATGCTCCTATAGTTTCTGGTAATAGACTACACCAGCAGTCGTTATGCTCCTATAGTTTCTGGTAATAGGCTAGACCAGCAGTCGTTATGCTCCTATAGTTTCTGGTAATAGGCTACACCAGCAGTCGTTATGCTCCTATAGTTTCTGGTAATAGGCTACACCAGCAGTCGTTATGCTCCTATAGTTTCTGGTAATAGGCTACACCAGCAGTCGTTATGCTCCTATAGTTTCTGGTAATAGGCTACACCAGCAGTCGTTATGCTCCTATAGTTTCTGGTAATAGGCTACACCAGCAGTCGTTATGCTCCTAAAGTTTCTGGTAATAGGCTACACCAGCAGTCGTTATGCTCCTATAGTTTCTGGTAATAGGCTACACCAGCAGTCGTTATGCTCCTATAGTTTCTGGTAATAGGCTACACCAGCAGTCATTATGCTCCTATAGTTTCTGGTAATAGACTACACCAGCAGTCGTTATGCTCCTATAGTTTCTGGTAATAGACTACACCAGTAGTCGTTATGCTCCTATAGTTTCTGGTAATAGGCTACACCAGCAGTCGTTATGCTCCTATAGTTTCTGGTAATAGACTACACCAACAGTCGTTGTCCTCCTATAGTTTCTGGTAATAGGCTACACCAGCAGTCGTTATGCTCCTATAGTTTCTGGTAATAGGCTACACCAGCAGTCGTTGTGCTCCTATAGTTTCTGGTAATAGGCTACACCAGCAGTCGTTATGCTCCTATAGTTTCTGGTAATAGGCTACACCAGCAGTCGTTATGCTCCTATAGTTTCTGGTAATAGACTACACCAGCAGTCGTTATGCTCCTATTGTTTCTGGTAATAGACTACACCAGCAGTCGTTATGCTCCTATAGTTTCTGGTAATAGGCTACACCAGCAGTCGTTATGCTCCTATAGTTTCTGGTAATAGGCTACACCAGCAGTCGTTATGCTCCTATAGTTTCTGGTAATAGGCTACAGTCGTTATGCTCCTATAGTTTCTGGTAATAGGCTACACCAGCAGTCGTTATGCTCCTATAGTTTCTGGTAATAGACTACAGTCGTTATGCTCCTATAGTTTCTGGTAATAGGCTACACCAGCAGTCGTTATGCTCCTATAGTTTCTGGTAATAGACTACACCAGCAGTCGTTATGCTCCTATAGTTTCTGGTAATAGGCTACACCAGCAGTCGTTATGCTCCTATAGTTTCTGGTAATAGACTACAGTCATTATGCTCCTATAGTTTCTGGTAATAGACTACACCAGCAGTCGTTATGCTCCTATAGTTTCTGGTAATAGGCTAGACCAGCAGTCGTTATGCTCCTATAGTTTCTGGTAATAGGCTACACCAGCAGTCGTTATGCTCCTATAGTTTCTGGTAATAGGCTACACCAGCAGTCGTTATGCTCCTATAGTTTCTGGTAATAGGCTACACCAGCAGTCGTTATGCTCCTATAGTTTCTGGTAATAGGCTACACCAGCAGTCGTTATGCTCCTATAGTTTCTGGTAATAGGCTACAGTCGTTATGCTCCTATAGTTTCTGGTAATAGGCTACACCAGCAGTCGTTATGCTCCTATAGTTTCTGGTAATAGACTACACCAGTAGTCGTTATGCTCCTATAGTTTCTGGTAATAGGCTACACCAGCAGTCGTTATGCTCCTATAGTTTCTGGTAATAGGCTACACCAGCAGTCGTTGTGCTCCTATAGTTTCTGGTAATAGGCTACACCAGCAGTCGTTATGCTCCTATAGTTTCTGGTAATAGGCTACACCAGCAGTCGTTATGCTCCTATAGTTTCTGGTAATAGACTACACCAGCAGTCGTTATGCTCCTATTGTTTCTGGTAATAGACTACACCAGCAGTCGTTATGCTCCTATAGTTTCTGGTAATAGGCTACACCAGCAGTCGTTATGCTCCTATAGTTTCTGGTAATAGGCTACACCAGCAGTCGTTATGCTCCTATAGTTTCTGGTAATAGGCTACAGTCGTTATGCTCCTATAGTTTCTGGTAATAGGCTACACCAGCAGTCGTTATGCTCCTATAGTTTCTGGTAATAGACTACAGTCGTTATGCTCCTATAGTTTCTGGTAATAGGCTACACCAGCAGTCGTTATGCTCCTATAGTTTCTGGTAATAGACTACAGTCGTTATGCTCCTATAGTTTCTGGTAATAGGCTACACCAGCAGTCGTTATGCTCCTATAGTTTCTGGTAATAGGCTACACCAGCAGTCGTTATGCTCCTATAGTTTCTGGTAATAGGCTACAGTCGTTATGCTCCTATAGTTTCTGGTAATAGGCTACACCAGCAGTCGTTATGCTCCTATAGTTTCTGGTAATAGACTACAGTCGTTATGCTCCTATAGTTTCTGGTAATAGGCTACACCAGCAGTCGTTATGCTCCTATAGTTTCTGGTAATAGGCTACACCAGCAGTCGTTATGCTCCTATAGTTTCTGGTAATAGGCTACACCAGCAGTCGTTATGCTCCTATAGTTTCTGGTAATAGACTACACCAGCAGTCGTTATGCTCCTATAGTTTCTGGTAATAGACTACACCAGCAGTCGTTATGCTCCTATAGTTTCTGGTAATAGACTACAGTCATTATGCTCCTATAGTTTCTGGTAATAGACTACACCAGCAGTCGTTATGCTCCTATAGTTTCTGGTAATAGGCTAGACCAGCAGTCGTTATGCTCCTATAGTTTCTGGTAATAGGCTACACCAGCAGTCGTTATGCTCCTATAGTTTCTGGTAATAGGCTACACCAGCAGTCGTTATGCTCCTATAGTTTCTGGTAATAGGCTACACCAGCAGTCGTTATGCTCCTATAGTTTCTGGTAATAGGCTACACCAGCAGTCGTTATGCTCCTATAGTTTCTGGTAATAGGCTACACCAGCAGTCGTTATGCTCCTAAAGTTTCTGGTAATAGGCTACACCAGCAGTCGTTATGCTCCTATAGTTTCTGGTAATAGGCTACACCAGCAGTCGTTATGCTCCTATAGTTTCTGGTAATAGGCTACACCAGCAGTCATTATGCTCCTATAGTTTCTGGTAATAGACTACACCAGCAGTCGTTATGCTCCTATAGTTTCTGGTAATAGACTACACCAGCAGTCGTTATGCTCCTATAGTTTCTGGTAATAGGCTACACCAGCAGTCGTTATGCTCCTATAGTTTCTGGTAATAGACTACACCAACAGTCGTTGTCCTCCTATAGTTTCTGGTAATAGGCTACACCAGCAGTCGTTATGCTCCTATAGTTTCTGGTAATAGGCTACACCAGCAGTCGTTGTGCTCCTATAGTTTCTGGTAATAGGCTACACCAGCAGTCGTTATGCTCCTATAGTTTCTGGTAATAGGCTACACCAGCAGTCGTTATGCTCCTATAGTTTCTGGTAATAGACTACACCAGCAGTCGTTATGCTCCTATTGTTTCTGGTAATAGACTACACCAGCAGTCGTTATGCTCCTATAGTTTCTGGTAATAGGCTACACCAGCAGTCGTTATGCTCCTATAGTTTCTGGTAATAGGCTACACCAGCAGTCGTTATGCTCCTATAGTTTCTGGTAATAGGCTACACCAGCAGTCGTTATGCTCCTATAGTTTCTGGTAATAGGCTACACCAGCAGTCGTTATGCTCCTATAGTTTCTGGTAATAGACTACAGTCGTTATGCTCCTATAGTTTCTGGTAATAGGCTACACCAGCAGTCGTTATGCTCCTATAGTTTCTGGTAATAGACTACAGTCGTTATGCTCCTATAGTTTCTGGTAATAGGCTACACCAGCAGTCGTTATGCTCCTATAGTTTCTGGTAATAGGCTACACCAGCAGTCGTTATGCTCCTATAGTTTCTGGTAATAGGCTACACCAGCAGACGTTATGCTCCTAAAGTTTCTGGTAATAGGCTACACCAGCAGTCGTTATGCTCCTATAGTTTCTGGTAATAGGCTACACCAGCAGTCGTTATGCTCCTATAGTTTCTGGTAATAGGCTACACCAGCAGTAGTTATGATCCTATAGTTTCTGGTAATAGACTACACCAGCAGTCGTTATGCTCCTATAGTTTCTGGTAATAGGCTACACCAGCAGTCGTTATGCTCCTATAGTTTCTGGTAATAGGCTACACCAGCAGTCGTTATGCTCCTATAGTTTCTGGTAATAGGCTACACCAGCAGTCGTTATGCTCCTATAGTTTCTGGTAATAGGCTACACCAGCAGTCGTTATGCTCCTATAGTTTCTGGTAATAGGCTACACCAGCAGTCGTTATGCTCCTATAGTTTCTGGTAATAGGCTACACCAGCAGTCGTTATGCTCCTATATATTCTGGTAATAGACTACACCAGCAGTCGTTATGCTCCTATAGTTTCTGGTAATAGACTACACAAGCAGTCGTTATGCTCCTATAGTTTCTGGTAATAGGCTACACCAGCAGTCGTTATGCTCCTATAGTTTCTGGTAATAGACTACAGTCGTTATGCTCCTATAGTTTCTGGTAATAGACTACACCAGCAGTCGTTATGCTCCTATAGTTTCTGGTAATAGGCTAGACCAGCAGTCGTTATGCTCCTATAGTTTCTGGTAATAGGCTACACCAGCAGTCGTTATGCTCCTATAGTTTCTGGTAATAGGCTACACCAGCAGTCGTTATGCTCCTATAGTTTCTGGTAATAGGCTACACCAGCAGTCGTTATGCTCCTATAGTTTCTGGTAATAGGCTACACCAGCAGACGTTATGCTCCTAAAGTTTCTGGTAATAGGCTACACCAGCAGTCGTTATGCTCCTATAGTTTCTGGTAATAGGCTACACCAGCAGTCGTTATGCTCCTATAGTTTCTGGTAATAGGCTACACCAGCAGTCGTTATGCTCCTATAGTTTCTGGTAATAGGCTACACCAGCAGTCGTTATGCTCCTATAGTTTCTGGTAATAGGCTACACCAGCAGTCATTATGCTCCTATAGTTTCTGGTAATAGGCTACACCAGCAGCCAGCAACCTTTTCCATTTGGTGCCAATTTATCTGACCATTTCTACTGATCTGGTGCCAGTTAAGATTTTCATATTCACATTTTACTGGAACAGTTTCATTTAATTTATAGTATTAATAATAATTATAATAGTCTTTGTATCTCAACATCATTCTCTGTGGTTAATCTACATTCTATTTAAATTAAAATGATAAATAAATAAACATTTTTATTGCCATTGCTAAGTTTTTTTTAAATAACCTACATAAAGCCCAAACATTTTAACATTGCAGGCTGGAGGTGGAAAATATATCCTGATAAAAATAAATACCAAATACTTATTTCCCTCATTAAAATGCAAATCATTTTATAACATTTTTGACATGCGTTTTTCTGTATTTTTTTGTTGTTCTGTCTCTCATTGTTCAAATAAACCTACCATTAAAATTATAGACTGATCATTTCTTTGTCAGTGTGCAAACGTACAAAATCAGCAGGGGATCAAATACTTTTTTTCCCTCACTTTATACTACATCCATAACTAGTGGTTTACTCATTACCAGATATACTACATCCATAACTAGTGGTTTCCTCATTACCAGATATACTACATCCATAACTAGTGGTTTCCTCATTACCAGATATACTACATCCATAACTAGTGGTTTCCTCATTACCAGATATACTACATCCATAACTAGTGGTTTCCTCATTACCAGATATACTACATCCATAACTAGCGGTTTCCTCATTACCAGATATACTACATCCATAACTAGTGGTTTCCTCATTACCAGATATACTACATCCATAACTAGTGGTTTCCTCATTACCAGATATACTACATCCATAACTAGTGGTTTCCTCATTACCAGATATACTACATCCATAACTAGTGGTTTCCTCATTACCAGATATACTACATCCATAACTAGTGGTTTCCTCATTAGCAGATATACTACATCCATAACTAGTGGTTTCCTCATTACCAGATATACTACATCCATAACTAGTGGTCTCCTCATTACCAGATATACTACATCCATAACTAGTGGTTTCCTCATTACCAGATATACTACATCCATAACTAGTGGTTTCCTCATTACCAGATACACTACATCCATAACTAGTGGTTTCCTCATTAGCAAGGAGGTGTTTCTGCAATCAAATTGCCCTCGTGCTGCAATTTTAGCAAACACAGAAAGGGGCCTATATTGGAGACCAAAAGTTGTCTGGCACACTGCTTAGAGGTTCAACAACATGAATTACTTATTTCCAGTCTACAATCTTAGATGTTACTACTAATGTGAAAACAAGACAAAATATGACTATTGTTGCTCATTTTAAGACAATTGTCAAAAAATCATTACATTCATTACAGACGACAATTGTTGTACTACAACATGGCTACGCTGTTGGCATCACCTTTTACAGTGGATTTCTGCTGTTGTGGGGCTTTAACCATCTGTATGACTTTGTTGTTCACACAGGAGAGAGACGTGACTATCGTGGATCCTCTGGGGAGCCTCAACAACCTCATGATGCTGACGAGGCAGAGAAGAGTCTCTCCAGATCAGAACACCTCAAGAAACACCCGCAGAGATCCACAGGGAAGATAATTCACCTCTCTGACTGTGGGAAGAGATTCACCTCATCAGGCATTAAAATTCATCGGAGAAGCCACACAGTAGAGAAAGCTTATTGCTGTACTCAATGTGGGAAGAGTTTTGATACATCTAGCCATCTTATTGTACACCAAAGAACACACACAGGAGAGAAATCGTATAGCTGTGATGAATGTGGGAAGAGTTTTACTCAATCAACCAGCCTGAAATTCCACCAGAGACCACGCACAGGAGAGAAACCATATAGCTGTGATGAATGTGGGAAGAGTTTTACTCAATCAACCAGCCTGAAATTCCACCAGAGAACACGCACAGGAGAGAAACCTTTTAGCTGTGATCAATGTGGGAAGAGTTTTGTTCAATCTGGCCATCTGAAGAGACACCAGAAAACACACACAGGAGAGAAATCTCATGGCTGTGACCAGAGATAATCTGATAAAAGATCTCTGATCAAATATCAGAAAATACATGGAGTTGTTTCATGATATCAATGAATTAATGTCACAATGTAGAATGTTTTAACATTGTAGAAGGAGTATTTTAATGATGTCACAATGTAGAACCCTAAACGTGTGTCCCCTGTTCTATTGATTTCAGCATGATATGGATATTAGCCTCAGGGGGAAAATCCAGGCTCTGAAATGGAAGAGTACTATTTATGAGATTTAACAAAAAGTGACTAACAAAAAAAGAGTTGTAACACTTACCATGTTGGTGACCCACTGGAATCAAAATGCAACACTTCAAAATGTAGATAGATGTTTTCTACAAATTGTCCTCTAACCAGGGATGTACACATTATTCCCAGATTCCGTGTGGTTTTTGAGCTGTTAGTTTTAACAGGACGTGCAACCTCATCTCCCTCCTCTCGCACAAATGATTTCAACATGATATCGAAGAGTTATGACATAAGTGTTGCGTTTCTTTGTTTAGCGACCCCTAAATTTAAATGCATCAGTCCAAAATGTAGCTGACTGTCTTCTGCAGGTTGTCCTCTAATCAGTGAGGTAAAATATATCTCCCATTTCCATGTTTTTAGTTGTGTTAGTTTCAACAGCACGTACAACCTGATTTCCCCCTTAATCGATATCAGTGATTTATTGCTACTTGTCAAAACAACAGCGTTTTTGGTGCTTGTGCAGTTTATAAGGTGCTTGTTTTAAAAAATACAAGTAATACGATTATTGTGGCAGATGTTTGTGTATATAGCACATGTTATGTTTAGATTTGGACATGTTAAAACTGTGTTTTGACATTGGGGATATCCCACCTAGCAAAATGTCATTGATAAGACGTTGAAAATAAGACGATGCAATCAAATATTTCATATTTACATTTCATATAACATTTAGTAATGATAATTATTTATGCAACCAACTGACAATTTTTTGGTACAATTATATTGACATGTTTCCCCTGCTTTTAGAATATCAGGGTTCATTGTGAGGACAACTTGGTTTCTGATTGTCTCAAGGTGTCAAACAGTCAAACAGTTTTGTGTTTTGCGTTTAGCCAGTGCGTTACCATGGATCACAGTTTATTTTGACTGCACGTTTTTCCGTATTGGAGATGAGTTTTGTTTGGGCTCGTTCCAAGGGGATGAGAGTTCTAGAAGCTAGTGAGTTTTAGGAAGACGAGAGTTCTAGAAGCTAGTGGGATTTAGGAAGACGAGAGTTCTAGAAGCTAGTGAGTTTTAGGAAGAGGAGAGTTCTAGAAGCTAGTGAGTTTTAGGAAGACGAGAGTTCTAGAAGCTAGTGAGTTTTAGGAAGACGAGTGTTCTAGAAGCTAGTGGGATTTAGGATTCTATAGAAAGAAAAAGGAGAACAATAATCCTATTGTATATTATTATTTAGAAATACGTGTTTTTTTCTTGATTTTAATTGTTGACAGCCAGTAGACACCATGTTTATATTGGTGAAGGTGAAGCATTGTAGTTGATTATATTGGGAAATTAAGTTGTTTTCTGTTGGTGGTAGGCAAACTTGTCCATCAAAACTAGGATATATTTGTTGTCTTAAGGTGTTACAGGCTTTGGTTTTTCCATTTTATGTTTTGAGGTTGGACTTTAGTCCATATAGCTCGTTAGCCCGTCTAGCTCGTTAGCACTAGCTCGTTACCACGTCTAGCTCGTTAGCACGTCTAGCTCCGTCAGCCCGTCTAGCTCCGTCAGCCCGTCTAGCTCGTTAGCACGTCTAGCTCCGTCAGCACGTCTAGCTCGTTAGCACGTAGGACGCACTGATTGGTGTCACCTCGTTAGTCAGTATGTGTTACACCTGTGCTGGCTTGTCCATCTCGTTAGTGGGAAGGTGTTTCACCTGAGCTGGTCCAGGTTCTATTTAAGAGTGTCTGGCCCAGTGCTCCAGTTGTCTTGATACATGTGGAGAGTCAACACCTTTAGTTGCTCCACCTTTTTGGTTTACTTCCTGTCTTTAAGTTTGGTGTGGGTTTTTCTTTTGTTTGCCTCTTCTTGGGCAGATTTAGTGGGTCTCATGGTGGGTGTCTTTTAGGTCCCAGTTGTTGTTACTAGTCAACTTCCAGTGGACACCCCCATAGTGTCTTTCAGAGCCCCTCCTAAAAAACAAGTTATATTTTGGGTTGGATATTGCATCATATTGTTGATATTTTAATCAATGGCATTTCCTTACAATGCTCATTAGTCTTTCAGTTGTTATTATTGTTTTTTATCCTCATATTTGTGTACTAAATATTTCTGATTATTTTCATAGTTTTTTCCTGTGAAGCCATTGTGTTGCATCCATGTGCTGTATAAATAAAGCTTGTTTTGATTGAACATATTGTAAAACAAATTAACCCAATGACTGACCAATCAACAAACTCTTGGTCCACCTTAGTATGAAAACTGTATCAATCCCACTTTTCCAGCCTGCTGAAGGCGTGGTGGAGTGGTAAACACCACCCCCGGCTCTACCAGGGGCTTGAGGTGGTCTCCCACAGCTCTGCTTATGTCATGTTCTGTGGCCTTGCTGTTCCATTTCTTGACTGCCCCTGCAACACATAAAAACATTCAGTCATATTATATAAAACACTCAAAGTAATGGATATGGAGCATCTATGGCCTCAGTTACACCTGGCACCTAAATGTGACTTCTGTCATCCGATCACTCCAAGCTGCATTAGGTTCAGATCTACCAGGATGGGCCTTTGACATAGTCTGGATGCAGTCCGGCCATTGAATATGCATAAGCAATGTAAAGAGGTGGGGTGAATGAGGGGAAAAGTACATTTTACACAAATGACCTTCATAAATCAAATGTTGTTGGTCACATACAGGTGTTCAGCAGATGTTATTGCGGGTGTAGCGAAATGCTTGTCCACAACAAATACCTAATACACACAAATCTAAGTAAAGGAATGGAATTAGGAATATATAAATATATGGATAAACAATGTCAGAGCAGCATAGACTGAGATACAGTTTATACATAGAGATGAGAAATGATATGCAAACATTATTAAAGTGACTAGTGTTCCATTTATTAAAGTGGCCAATGATGTCAAGTCTATATGTAGGCTGCAGCCTCTCTGTGCTGTTTAACAGTCTGATGGCCTTGAGATAGAAGCTGTTTTTCAGTCTTTCGGTCCCAGCTTTGATGCACCTGTACTGATATCGCCTTCTGAATGATAGCGGGTGAACAGGCAGTGGCTCAGGTGGCTCGGGTAATAACAAAAAACATGTATGTATGCCTAAGGGGAAATTCACTTTCATACAGCTTAAAGGGGTGAGAAATTACACCGATATCAGTGGACAATTTGCACTAATGTAAATAAACATAGATGATGGAACATATTCCCTTTAGCTGACGTGATGAACCACTAAGGGGACGTAAATATTTACCATATAAACCATGTGTCACCTCTCTGGCTGTAGAAGTGTTCTTCCTAACCAGTCCCTCAACAGCTCTCTGACTGAGCTCCACCCTCACTGGGTCTTCAGAGGAGAGGAAGGCTGAGTAGGGATGGAAGGATGAATGGATCAGTCAGTCAATAAAGTGTAGAGCTGCTGTCTATGCTGTCTGACAAAATCACTATTTTAGTAGTTCATTAAAGTAAATAAGGCTTTATGACTGCTGAATACCAACTATCAATCACTTAGATCATGTATTTTCAGGTAGAGATACATCCTTGGGACGTCCCTAGCCCGTTGAAGTTGACATTTAAAATGGTTAAGGTAGGGGTTAAGGTTAGGGTTTAGGGTAGGGATGTCCCAAGGATCCCAGATAGCATTGACCATTGTGCATTCTTCTGTCTCTTTTACATAGCAGGTGATGGGTTCTGAACTTGAAAATATGAAATATCCTTATTCATGTCACTGTTTGAGGGGAATGTAGAACGTTTACATTCTGTCAGAATGTGTTATTGTTAGACGTCAGGGATCCTATGGAAGGAGAAACGGCCACAGTCTGGAACAAGTCAACAGGACAGCCGTGAGGTGGGGAGGAGAAGGGCCACAGTCTGGAACAAGTCAACAGGACAGCCGTGAGGTGGGGAGGAGAAGGGCCACAGTCTGGAACAAGTCAACAGGACAGCCGTGAGGTGGGGAGGAGAAGGGCCACAGTCTGGAACAAGTCAACAGGACAGCCGTGAGGTGGGGAGGAGAAGGGCCACAGTCTGGAACAAGTCAACAGGACAGCCGTGAGGTGGGGAGGAGAAGGACCACAGTCTGGAACAAGTCAACAGGACAGCTGTGAGGTGGGGAGGAGAAGGACCACAGTCTGGAACAAGTCAACAGGACAGCCGTGAGGTGGGGAGGAGAAGGACCACAGTCTGGAACAAGTCAACAGGACAGCCGTGAGGTGGGGAGGAGAAGGACCACAGTCTGGAACAAGTCAACAGGACAGCCGTGAGGTGGGGAGGAGGGAGGAATTTAGGCTGAGGTCAGGTCAGGTCAAGTGAGGAAGAACTCATGTGACTAAAGTTCTGCCTAGCAACAGAGGTGTAATTCAACATCAGTTCACCGTCTCAACTCATACTGTATTCGTTAACTAACTAACTAAGGACGGTGACCTGTCCAGACGAGATGTTACAACGAACTGAATCGTCAATAGAGGTCTTCCTCTTTATATAGCCTGCTACAGCATGCAATACTATTAACTCACAAGGGGGCATAACGTTACATGTACAATACTATCCCATTTTGGACACGTTACATGTACAATACTATCCCATTTTGGAAACGTTACATGTACAATACTATCCCATTTTGGAAACGTTACATGGATAATACTATCCCATTTTAGAAACGTTACATGTACAATACTATCCCATTTTGGAAACATTACATGTACAATACTATCCCATTTTGGAAACGTTACATGTACAATACTATCCCATTTTGGAAACGTTACATGTACAATACTATCCCATTTTGGAAACGTTACATGTCCGCCCCCTTGTGGTGGGAAATTAATATCTTAGATGGTAGCTGTAGATGGGATTCAAATGCATAATGGTATTAATACAGTGTCTAGACTACCTCTTTTGTATAAATGCCCTTCAGAATCCAAACACAGTATTGCCACGCAGCAAAATGTTGAGTATAATCTTTCAAGTCAGCCTGATAAAATATTGAACAATTTGTGTACAAAGATATCTTGAAATGTGATATTATGCCTGTATGGCAGTACTGTTACTGTATGGCAGTACTGTATTGGCTAGTGCTTTCTCCAATATGTTCTTCCATTTTACATTATATTATTTGTCGATGCCATTTATCTTTCAATATTCATTTAAAAAAAAAAATATATATATATATATATATATATATATATATTTTAATACTTGTAAGACTATTCTTTGACACATTTTCTCTTCCTTTGAAATTGTTATAGGACAAAACATGGACACAATGCAATTGGGATCAAGAAGAAGGTACAGATATGTTGTAGGACAGCTGCATTTGAAGTGTACATTTAACCTACATAGCAGTCAATACAAACTGACATCTATTAGCATACAAATGTGTGCAAATGATCTTTTCAGATCTTCTCAGAAATGAATCAAGTCCATGGAATGGATATAGACAAAAATATAATTCAAGGACTATCAGAGGTAGAGAGGCGAGGCAGGGGTGAGGACATCATCCTGCTATTCTGACAGTCCCTGAAGGACAATACAGAAGAGGGATTTGCTCTTATTCCTTCCCTTTCTCTAAAGTATTTTGTAATGAAATTATCAAGTGTAGTAAGATCATTGCTTTACTTTACTAGGACTGGAGACCACAGCAGTGATTCTGCTCTTGCCCTACCTCTTCAATGAGGACCCGAGTGGCCTTTATGTCCGTGACAAGGTATGTCTATGCACCAATCATCTGTTTCTTCATAAACATAGGTGTGCATGCTTATATAAAACTACAGCTGAACATTTGTTATGTTCTTTGTTAATTGTTTGTGTATTAATCTTTTCTTACTTTTCTTGACACAGATTTCACCGCTCTTCACTCCTTTACTGCACATCGGTGGAAATCCATTTCACCATGAGAGTGAAATCCCGCTGGCCTTTGATGGGGAGAACATCCAGGCCCTCGAGGACGTCCCCATGGGACTTGGAGCTCTGCTACGGCTGGATGTTTTATTTTATGTTAAATTTCCCCAAAATGTCAGAAGAACACTTATGTTGTTAAGTTACTGTGTTCTGGGGATAAGAGAATTTGGGGTGAAGTTACCAGGGCCAGTCATAAAGATGGAAAACTTCCTAACATAACTAAGTGGATACAATATACACACTAAAGCTGAAAAATCTGTTTTTAGCATCAAGTCTACAATATTGTTAGTTTACCTATGATTCATTTTTAATGTTATTTTTATTGTACATCATTATTATTTATATATTTTAAATGTCATGAAAAGCACTATACAAAGTAAATGTATTATTTATTAGGGTCTGACATGTCTGCAGAAATGTTGCAATTTTTTTATGTGTTTTGTAAATATTAATTCACATTTGTGGTGCCACTAAATAAACAATGAATTATTTAAATCAATATTGTCAATATTGTTGTTATTAAAATATGTTTTTTATAATGCAGGGTGGGTGGACCGAGAGTTAAAAAAATGAACCCCAAAATGTTCTTTGAGGAACTTATAGGGGTTCCCCCACAGTTTCAATGTTCAATTTGAAGAACCCCTAAACTCCAGGAACCTTTACGGGACGCTTCTTCAACATCAACAGCTAGTCAGACACCTTGGTTCACTCTAACTTTATGGAAAAAGGTTTATTCAATAAATCCAGCAACTCCTCTCATACTGGGAAGAACCCTACGCCTTAAGGGCAGTTTATTTCAATTAAGGTACCCGGACGTTTTATAGTTTCATCCTTAGGGCAACTTACCCTAAAGTGGACACACAAACATCAGTTTCTGAGACAACTGCCCAGACTTTGTAGACAGTTTAATAATGCTTAAACCTCATCTTTATCAAATTATCCATTAAAGATTCCAACTCAAAACCTACGTTCATCTACATATGGGTTGTTTAAATTGTATCTAATTATATTCCCAGTATTACTTCATCAAATCTCTATTAATCATTATACACACATACAATTCATCATATTTTCATATATTCACAGAATCCATATAAAACATAAGAAATTCTCAGGTAGTCACGACAACCATTCAATTTGCTTTTTCAGGGACTCTCCATAGCAACGAAGCATCTGTCCAAACATCCTCCCTGCAGAACCAAAAATAAACTTTAGTTTCCCGGACAATGACCATGGGATCCTCAACGGTTCTCTAACCTCCCAGAGACCACGGCAAAATCAAGCCTCCCAGGAACTATAGACCTTCCTCTGCTTTCTAAAATATCATTCCCCTCTCAATACCACCCCGTGATCTTCTATGATGGGCAGTGAAGGAACGGAACCCCATGATAACGTTATAATAAAGCTTATTATCCACATGTCAATCATCTGATTAAGCATATTTCTATATGAGGAACTATAGACCTCTAGGAGGAACTATAGACCTCTAGGAGGAACTATAGACCTCTAGGAGGAACTATAGACCTCTAGGAGGAACTATAGACCTCTAGGAGGAACTATAGACCTCTAGGAGGAACTATAGACCTCTAGGAGGAACTATAGACCTCTAGGAGGAACTATAGACCTCTAGGAGGAACTATAGACCTCTAGGAGGAACTATAGACCTCTAGGAGGAACTATAGACCTCTAGGAGGAACTATAGACCTCTAGGAGGAACTATAGACCTCTAGGAGGAACTATAGACCTCTAGGAGGAACTATAGACCTCTAGGAGGAACTATAGACCTCTAGGAGGAACTATAGACCTCTAGGAGGAACTATAGACCTCTAGGTGGAACTATAGATCTCTAGGAGGAACTATAGATCTCTAGGAGGAACTATAGACCTCTAGGAGGAACTATAGATCTCTAGGAGGAACTATAGACCTCTAGGAGGAACTATAGATCTCTAGGAGGAACTATAGACCTCTATGAGGAACTATAGATCTCTAGGAGGAACTATAGATCTCTGTTACTATCCAAACATCAGATTATGACTCAGTCACACAACTCTCATACCACAGTCACACAACTCTCATACCACAGTCACACAACTCTCATACCACAGTCACACAACTCTCATATCACAGTCACACAACTCTCATATCAGAAAATATGAAATGGGGTCCAGGTTTAAAATAATTACATGTTTAAAACAATTACAGGTGCACCTTACTATCTTGTACTATATTATAAATGGTCTTAACTAGTAAACACAGATTATAGTTGTCATCTAGTTCACACAGATTCTAGTTGTCATCTCGTTCACACAGATTCTAGTTGTCATCTCGTTCACACAGATTCTAGTTGTCATCTCGTTCACACAGATTCTAGTTGTCATCTCGTTCACACAGATTCTAGATATTTAACGCTAAATGACCGAACCCAGGGCATACCTGGCAGCACGTTTAAAATCATTGGAATTCACCACTTCTGAGAGTCACACAGACACTTTTCAGAATGAGGTCCTTCTTCCAATAGAGTTTAACCAGGTACCGTGTTTCACACAGAACCCACAGTCACCCTGGCCCCTCACCCCTACAGACCAATCCCCACTGTGATCAATTCAGTGTCAGGACAGCTCTAGGTCGCCCGCAACCGACCAATGATAGGTGTCTGAGTCGACTGACTCTCAGATCATCCTCCACTGACTCGGCCCTGTTTACGCCTCCAAGGTGCCCCTCACACAGGAATACACACTCAGAGCCTACTGACTGGGCCCTGTTTACACCTCCACACAGGAATACACACTCAGAGCCTACTGACTGGGCCCTGTTTACACCTCCACACAGGAATACACTCTCAGAGCCTCCTGACTGGGCCCTGTTTACACCTCCACACAGGAATACACACTCAGAGCCTACTGACTGGGCCCTGTTTACACCTCCAAGGTGCCCCCTCACACAGGAATACACACTCAGAGCCTACGAGGATTTTCTAAAAACTCCACTTTACGTGTTTCGCTCACCTCTTTATTTTTTTTAAACTACGTTCGAGATGTGGTATCCACTCGGCTCGCTGCCTCTCAGATCAAAGGTGGGTCCATCTGCTCCGTTCCTGAAGTGTGGTCTCCCTGAGATCCCAAGTTAGAGGGATCCCTGCTGCACCATTTACCCAGGTCGTCAGGAGCGGTCACCAAGTCAAGATTCACATCACCAAATGTGGTGGTTAATTTCTTTAATATCAAATGAGACAAACTGATCACACAAGTCAGAGTTAATCTTAAACTAAATCTTTAATCACTTATTAATAAGGGAGCAGGTCAATACAACGCACACATTTAAAGTGAATCAATTGAGATAAATCAATTTATCTACGATAAATGATGGCTGGTTGACAAATCAGCCCCAGATGACTCGTTGAGAGCCCCGAGACAAAAGTACAAAGGTCTTTTACAGCCAAGATACACCCCTTTTAACCTACATGACCAACAACAGATGTATAGAACGGGTCACAAGGTTAAGATTTGAATGCAAGATACTTATAATTCTCAACAGACAGTACCTGCAGTAAAAACAGTACTCTTTGTGTAGAGACCAGGGTCTGGCCCTGGGGTCATCTCTCCCTGGTCCCATATAGAACAGAAACATTAACTCATGTTCTGGAATGCGGTCTCTTTAGGTTTTATCACCCAAAAGACATTGTAAATCTCCTGTCAGTGTTTTCTCCCAGAGGCCCATCCTCAGTAGAACACAGACACAATAGTTCTAAGAACCCTCTATTCTGTTGCATAAAACAACCATTTGATGCAATACAAGTATAATATCATAATCTTGCAATTTTGCTCTCACAGTGTCCACTGAAAGTTGACTAGTAACAACAACTGGGACCTAAAAGACACCCACCATGAGACCCACTAAATCTGCCCAAGAAGAGGAAAACAAAAGAAAAACCCACACCAAACTTAAAGACAGGAAGTAAACCAAAAAGGTGGAGCAACTAAAGGTGTTGACTCTCCACATGTATCAAGACAACTGGAGCACTGGGCCAGACACTCTTAAATAGAACCTGGACCAGCTCAGGTGAAACACCTTCCCACTAACGAGATGGACAAGCCAGCACAGGTGTAACACATACTGACTAACGAGGTGACACCAATCAGTGCGTCCTACGTGCTAACGAGCTAGACGGGCTAACGAGCTAGACGTGCTAACGAGCTAGACGTGCTAACGGGCTAGACGTGCTAACGAGCTAGACGTGCTAACGAGCTAAAGTTCAACCTCAAAACATAAATGGAAAAACCAAAGCCTGTAACACCTTCCCCTTTAAGACAACAAATATATCCTATATTTTTGTTGGACAAGTTTGCTCACCACCAACAGAAAACAACTTCCATTTCACATTATAATCAACTACAATGCTGTCAACAATTAAAAACAAGAAAAAAACACGTATTTCTAAATAATAATATACAATAGTATTATTTATTTCATTTTATTCTTTATAGAATCCGAAAAATCACTAGCTTCTAGAACTCTCGTCCACTTTTCATTTAACCTTTATTTAATTAGGCAAGTCAGTTAAGAACAAATTATTATCGACAATGACGGCCTAGGAACAGTGGGTTCAACATATTTTTACCTTGTCAGCTCGGGGATTCGATCCAGCAACTTTTTGGTTACTGGCTCAACGCTCTAACCACTAGGCTACTTGGAAGTACGTTGAAATTAACGTGTTTTCAAGTAATTTAACTACAACCGAACGAATATAGGACATCGGGCATAGGCTTCTTTTCAAAGACATTTTGCTAGATGGGATAGCCCCAATGTCAAAACACAGTTTTCAATAACAAATACGCAGAAACAGTTTGTGATATATTGAAAAACTAAACATATAATGTGCTATATACACAAACATCTGCCACAATAATCATATTACTTGTATTTTTTTGACAAGTAGCAATAAATCACTGATATCGTCAGGGGGGAAATCAGGTTGTACTGTTGTTGAAACTAACACAAATAAAAAAACACATGGAAATGGAGATATATTTTACCTCACTGGTTAGAGGACAACCTGCAGAAGACAGTCAGCTACATTTTGGAGTGATGCATTTAAATGTAGGGATCGCTAAACAAAGGAATGCAACACATTTGTCATCACTCATCGATATCACGATGAGATCAATTGTGAGAGAGGGAGATGAGGTTGCACGTCCTGTTAAAACTAACAGCTCAAAAACCACACGGAATCTGGGAATAATGTGTACATCCCTGGTCAGAGGACAATTTGTAGAAAACAGCTAGCTACCTTTTGAAGTGTTGCATTTTGATTCAAGTGGGTCACCAACATGGTGAGTGTAACACAACTCTTTTTTTGTTAGTCACTTTTTGTTAAATCACATAAATAGTAACTCTTCCATTTCAGAGCCTGGATTTTCCCCCTGAGGTTAATATCCATATCATGTTGAAATCAATAGAACAGGGGACAAACGTTTAGGGTTCTACATTGTGACATCATTAAAATACTCCTTCTACAATGTTAAAACATTCTACAATGAGACATTAATTCATTGATATCATGAAATAACTCCATGTATTTTCTGATGTTTAATCAGAGATCTTTTACTAGAGTATCTCTTCTCACATTGATTACAGCTATAACGTTTCTCTCCTGTGTGTGTTCTATGGTGTCTAGTCAGCATGCTAGAACAAGTAAAACTCTTCCCACATTGAGCACAGCTATAAGGTTTCTCTACCGTGTGTGTTTTCTGGTGGTATATCAGGCTGCTTAGCAGAGTAAAACTCTTCCCACATTGATTACAACCAAAAGGTTTCTCTCCTGTGTGTGTTCTCTGGTGTGCTGTCAGGCTGCCAGGTGAAGCAAAACTCTTCCCACATTCATCACAGCTACATGGTTTCTTTCCTGTGTGTGTTCTCTGGTGTGATATCAGGGCGATTAAAATAGGAAAACTCCTCCCACATTGATCACAACTGTAAGTTCTCTCTCCTGTGTGTGTTCTCTGGTGTGATATCAGGCTGGTTGACAGAGGAAAACTCTTCCCACAGTCAGAGCAGAAGTAAGGTTTCTCTTTTGTGTGATTTCTCAGGTGTATTTTGAGTTCTGATGAAGATTTAAAAAATTTCCCACAATCAGAGCAGCAGTGAGAATTATCACTTGTGTGAATTCTCCGGTGTAGTTTAATGCCTGATGAGGTGCATCTTTTCCCACAGTCAAAGCAGCGGTGAGATCTTTTCCCTGTGGTTCTCCGCTGGCGTTTCTTGAGGTGTTCTGATGTGGAGAGACTCTTCTCTGCCTCGTCAGCATCATGAGGTTGTTGAGGCTCCCCAGAGGATCCACGATAGTCACGTCTCTCTCCTGTGTGAACAACAAAGTCAGACAGATGGTTAAAGGCCCACAACAACAGAAATCCACTGTTCATTTGAGATAAAAGGTGATGCCCAGATCATACCCATGAAGTTGTACAACAGTTGACTTCTGTTAACTGTCTTAATGGTCAAATCATTTAACTAATGAGGAAACCGCTAGTTATGGATGTAGTATATCTGGTAATGAGGAAACCACTAGTTATGGATGTAGTATATCTGGTAATGAGGAAACCGATAGTTATGGATGTAGTATATCTGGTAATGAGGAAACCACTAGTTATGGATGTAGTATATCTGGTAATGAGGAAACCACTAGTTATGGATGTAGTATATCTGCTAATGAGGAAACCACTAGTTATGGATGTAGTATATCTGGTAATGAGGAAACCACTAGTTATGGATGTAGTATATCTGGTAATGATGAAACCACTAGTTATGGATGTAGTATATCTGGTAATGAGGAAACCACTAGTTATGGATGTAGTATATCTGGTAATGAGGAAACCACTAGTTATGGATGTAGTATATCTGGTAATGAGGAAACCACTAGTTATGGATGTAGTATATCTGCTAATGAGGAAACCACTAGTTATGGATGTAGTATATCTGGTAATGAGGAAACCGCTAGTTATGGATGTAGTATATCTGGTAATGAGGAAACCGCTAGTTATGGATGTAGTATATCTGGTAATGAGGAAACCGCTAGTTATGGATGTAGTATATCTGCTAATGAGGAAACCACTAGTTATGGATGTAGTATATCTGGTAATGAGGAAACCACTAGTTATGGATGTAGTATATCTGGTAATGAGGAAACCACTAGTTATGGATGTAGTATATCTGGTAATGAGGAAACCACTAGTTATGGATGTAGTATATCTGGTAATGAGGAAACCACTAGTTATGGATGTAGTATATCTGCATGGAGCAAAAATGGTGAGCAAAGATTTTAATTTTTCACAATGTATTCTGAATATTACAGCGCAAGATCAGGAGTGCTACTCAAGGAAACTCACATTAAGCTCTGTGTCTATTCACTAATTCACCACCGTGGGGGGAAACTCAGGGGAGTTCTCATAGGCTGACAGCAAAAATAGCCTCCATTTACAGGTTGCTTATAAGTGCATTTCACATTACTTTGGATTATAATTCTAAGGCTCGCTTGAATCACCTGCTTAATATGTTTGTGTTACTGTCGCAAATCAACTGCTTTATACTTAAAAAACACTTCAACCAGTAAAATGCTCTTTGGCTTTTCCATCAGCCTGACAATGAGGGTTTGTACACCAAGTGTTTAACAAATTGGCTCATAACTTCACCTAACAACAACATAGACCTACTGTAGGACCCATAACTTCACCTAACAATAACATAGACCTACTGTAGGACCCATAACTTCACCTAACAATAACATAGACCAACTTTAGGACCCATAACTTCACCTAACAACATAGACCTACTGTAGGATCCATAACTTCACCTAACAACATATACCTACTGTAGGACCCATAACTTCACCTAACAATAACATAGACCTACTGTAGGACCCATAACTTCCCCTAACAATAACATAGACCTACTGTAGGACCCATAGCTTCCCCTAACAACAACATAGACCTACTGTAGGACCCATAACTTCACCTAACAACAACACAGACCTACTGTAGGACCCATAACTTCACCTAACAACAACACAGACCTACTGTAGGACCCATAACTTCACCTAACAATAACATAGACCTACTGTAGGACCCATAGCTTCCCCTAACAACAACATAGACCTACTGTAGGACCCATAACTTCACCTAACAACAACATAGACCTACTGTAGGACCCATAACTTCACCTAACAATAACATAGACCTACTGTAGGACCCATAGCTTCCCCTAACAACAACATAGACCTACTGTAGGACCCATAACTTCACCTAACAACAACACAGACCTACTGTAGGACCCATAACTTCACCTAACAATAACATAGACCTACTGTAGGACCCATAGCTTCCCCTAACAACAACATAGACCTACTGTAGGACCCATAACTTCACCTAACAACAACATAGACCTACTGTAGGACCCATAACTTCACCTAACAATAACATAGACCTACTGTAGGACCCATAACTTCACCTAACAATAACATAGACCTACTGTAGGACCCATAACTTCACCTCACAATAACATAGACCTACTGTAGGACCCATAACTTCACCTAACAATAACATAGACCTACTGTAGGACCCATAACTTCACCTAACAATAACATAGACCTACTGTAGGACCCATAAATTCACCTAACAATAACATAGACCTAGGACTATAAATCATTTAATATTTCAGGTGAAACATGGAAACTAAAATGTCTGTCATGACATTTCATAACCTGATCACCAGATAATTTTGTGAATAATCCCACTAGGCTACTCTGTAATGTGTTGTCATTCTAAATGTCCTGAATATAGGAAAATAGCTCTGTGTGTTGAACAATAGCCTATCCATCAAGGAACAGTTCTCTACACATTATGAGCGAAGTATCTCTGTGTCCAGACAGACTAACGAGACCCTACAGTACATCAACCAGACAATAGCACATTATAAACATGAATTTGTTAGGGATGTTGGATCCAATGTGCAGCACAGCATAACTGTCTTTACCAGAGTAATGAATGAAGAAGCACTTTGGTTGTTGTTGCATGTCGTGATGTTTGTCATGTGACTGTCATTCAGAAAATGATTTCCTGGATCAGCTGATGATAGTTGAACATGTGACTGTAACTAAACAGCTACAGTATTAAGTATTATGTGTAATTATTGAAGAACCGCATTAATGACAGTTTCCATTTGGGTGTTGTCAATAAAGTTAAGGTGACTCTCGGTTTTTACCATTGGATTTAGCAAACTCTGAAATGATTTAGGATTTCTGTGCCCATGAAAACTGTTTTCCCAGCGTAACACAAGGAGACACTAAATGTTACATAGGTAGAGAGCATTTCAGAGATCTGAATACAAAAAACTGTCCTAACAGGACAATAACCTAAACCACAAGGCCAAATCTACACTGGAGGAGCTTACCAAGATGACATTGAATGTTCCTGAGTGGCCTAGTTACAGTTTGGACTTAAATCATCTTGAAAGTCTATGGCAAGACTTGAAAACGGCTTTCTAGCAATGATCAACAACCAACTTGACAGAACAGGAAGGATTTTAAAAAGAATAATGAATATTCACATGAATATTAGTCTCCTATTGGATGACATCACGACTTCCCATCAAGCCAACTCCTTGAAGGCCTTACTATGACATCACTCACTCCTTCTAGTTTGCAGTTGTTAAAAAAACACTATTTTGCTCAAAACATTTATTTGTTTCCCATTAGTGTGTTTATACTTTACTGTATTTATATCACTTTTCAATAGGAAAAGTTTTTAAAAAAAATCACTGTAGGACGTCATGAACAATTCCGACAGTACAGAAACATATTCAAGTGTAGAATGCCCTTTTAAAAATCACACATTAGTTCAACATCTGCAGAGTTTGTGTCCCTGTTTTATTAGATAGTACTCACTGTATTTACTGGTGTTAATCAGATCAATGTCCCTGTTTTATAAGATAGTACTCACTGTATTTACTGGTGTTAATCAGATCAATGTCCCTGTTTTATTAGATAGTACTCACTGTATTTACTGGTGTTAATCAGATCAATGTCCCTGTTTTATTAGATAGTACTCACTGTATTTACTGGTGTTAATCAGATCAATGTCCCTGTTTTATTAGATAGTACTCACTGTATTTACTGGTGTTAATCAGATCAATGTCCCTGTTTTATTAGATAGTACTCACTGTATTTACTGGTGTTAAATCAGATCAATGTCCCTGTTTTATTAGATAGTACTCACTGTATTTACTGGTGTTAATCAGATCAATGTCCCTGTTTTATTAGATAGTACTCACTGTATTTACTGGTGTTAATCAGATCAATGTCCCTGTTTTATTAGATAGTACTCACTGTATTTACTGGTGTTAATCAGATCAATGTCCCTGTTTTATTAGATAGTACTCACTGTATTTACTGGTGTTAATCAGATCAATGTCCCTGTTTTATTAGATAGTACTCACTGTATTTACTGGTGTTAATCAGATCAATGTCCCTGTTTTATAAGATAGTACTCACTGTATTTACTGGTGTTAATCAGATCAATGTCCCTGTTTTATTAGATAGTACTCACTGTATTTACTGGTGTTAATCAGTTCTCCAGTCTTCTCTTCTTCGTCCTCCTCTAATGTGACAGTAATCTCCCCCTCTTCATCCTTCATTCCAAAAACGTCTTCATCTTCTTTCACTTCATCCTCCACTCCAAAAACTGCATCTTCCTCCTCTTCTTTTACTGTAACATCCTCCTCCTCTTTCACTCTGAACGCTTCCTCTTCTTTCACTGAAACGTCTTTCTCTTCTTCTTTCACGCTAACAGCCTCACCCTCTACTTGTTTTTGTATTGAAACAGCCTCCTCTTCCTCCTCCTCTTTCACCAGAGCTTCTTTCTCCGTCCAGCAGGCCTCTTCTTTAACAGAAGAGTAGCTTAGTGAACTCATGGTCGGAGATAATAGCTAGTTAGCATTAGCGACTAGACTAGTGCTAACTTAACCAGCCAGCTAGCTGACTTACAACGTAAATATTACATAAAATGGAGTACTATGTTTAAATCACAGTGGCAATTAAACCACGAAATTGTCTAAAGAACTTGAATGTTCCGACTTTGTCGGCTAGCGAGCTACCGAGGTGGCTGCAGTTGCTGAAGAAGCGTTCCGTCCACTAGATTATACGTCACACTAGAAACATCGCCTGAAAGACACATATCGCCATCTGCTGTCTGGAGGGAGGAAACGCAGTTGAGGAGGGAAAACTATTTTTATTCTTCATTGAATTATAATATTATAAAGCAGTTTAGGGAAACGTTTTTTCCTCTCCATTAAATATGAATATTATATCAACACGTACAAAGAGCAACAAGTGTTGTTTGATTAGTTCAGATTTTTTTATGAGAATTTAAAACAAACTCTACATCTACTCCACATCTGTATTTCTGATTCAGTCAAATAACTACATATCAAAATAAGCACCTAGTTATTGATACCCTTGATAAAGATGAGAAAAAAATTACTGTATAAAATAAATAAATAAACTTTACCCACTACCAGGATATTTTAGCCCAAAACCTGGTTACCTCTCTGCTAGGAGGCTGAGACTTGGCCATAAGTGGATCTTCCAGCAAGACACATCAACATCAAAGAAGAAATGGTTAATTGAGCACAAAATCAACATTTTTAATGGCCATCTCAGTCTTCGGACTTGAACTCCATTGAAAACCTGTGGTTTGAATTGAACAGGGCAGTCCACAAGCGCAGACTAAATAAATCAAGGACATGGAGAGATTCTGTATGGAGGAATGGTCTAAGGTCCCACCCAATGTGTTCTCTAATCTCATAAAACATTTCAGTGTCATTATCCTCCCAAGGGGAGGGTGCTGGAGTATTGAAAACATGGGTGGCAATAATTCAGACCCCAACCTTTTGAGAATTACATTTTAAACTAAATCTCTTTCTCTGAGCAATTGTATTAGTATAAAATAATATAATTTCCTTTTTTTGTGTTGGTGTAACAATACATCATGTAGATGTATATAATGAACAGACTAGGTCTATACTGCTCCTACATGGTGTAACAATACATCATGTAGATGTATATAATGAACAGACTAGGTCTATACTGCTCCTACATGGTGTAACAATACATCATGTAGATGTATATAATGAACAGACTAGGTCTATACTGCTCCTACATGGTGTAACAATACATCATGTAGATGTATATAATGAACAGACTAGGTCTATACTGCTCCTACATGGTGTAACAATACATCATGTAGAAGTATATAATGAACAGACTAGGTTCTATCCTATTCTACTGTATCTTAGTCTATGTATTACTCATCACATATGTATATACTGTATTCTATCCTATTCTACTGTATCTCTCTATGCATTACTCATCTCATATGTATATACTGTATTCTATCCTATTCTACTGTATCTGTCTATGTATTACTCATCTCATATGTATATACTGTATTCTATCATATTCTACTGTATCTGTCTATGTATTACTCATCTCATATGTATATACTGTATTCTATCCTATTCTACTGTATCTGTCTATGTATTACTCATCTCATATGTATATACTGTATTCTATACTATTCTACTGTATTTTAGTCTATGCCACTCTGACATTGCTCGTCCAAATATTTATATATTCTTAATTCCATTCCTTTACTTTAGATGTGTGTATTTGTTGTGAAGTTGTTACATATTATTGCACTGTTGTCCTTGAGTGGTCCAGCCAGAGCCCGGACTTGAACCCGATCAAACATCTCTGGAGAGACCTGAAAATAGTTGTGCAGCGATGCTCCCCATCCAACCTGACAGAGCTTGAGAGGATCTGCAGAGAAGAATGGGAGAAACTCCCCAAATACAGTTGTGCCAAGCTTCTAGCGTCATACCCAAGAAGACTCAAGGCTGTAATCGCTGCCAAAGGTGTTTCAACAAAGTACTGAGTTAAGGGTCTGAACACTTATGTAAATGTAGGATTGGGCCGTTGTCATCAAACTTCCATGATTAGTAAGAATTAGGGTAGATTTATAGGACTATTGTTTTTATGATTCATACATACTTTCCTAACCCTAAAATGTACCTAAATAATCTACAAGATCAGAGTATTTTTAAATCTACCAGTTGGTGTTGAAACAGAGACGAATGATGACTTTCTTGAATTGATCCCTAGTTTCTGACTCCGTGTATTCTATTGAGTCCGTCAACAAAATTAGAATGAAAAGGTATTTAAAGGCACAACATTCTAATTAAAGGTATTACCGTATTTAAAAGAATGGCTTAAGATGAAATGTACTCTAAACCCTATTGAATGAAAACTCCATGACAAAATCTGTTGGCCAACAATTGTGAGGGTTTTCAGCCAGGTATCAACACATGCAGAGTGTGAGTAAGCAAGACATACATTCCTAAATGGGGATCGGCCCCAGTCTCCTGGTAAAACACCAGAACCCTCCCCCTACAGCATTTATGTTCATTTTGAGAAAGTAGCACTACAGTCTCCAGGTAAAAAACTACTTTTGGGTAAAAATAGACGCGACACCTGTCTATGAATTTGAGAGGTTACATTGATGCTCCAGATACTCAACTAGTCTAAAGCAGACCAGTTTTATTGCTTCTTTAATCATAACAACAGTTTTCAGCTGTGCTAACATAATTGCAAAAGGGTTTTCTAATGATCAATTAGCCTTTTAAAATGATAAACTTGGATTAGCTAACACAATGTGCCATTGGAACACAGGAGAGATGGTCACTGATAATGGGCCTCTGTACGCATATGTAGATATTCCATTAATAATCAGCCGTTTCCAGCTACAATAGTCATTTACAACATTAACAATGTCTACACTGTATTTCTGATCAATTTGATGTTATTTTAATGGACAAAAAATGGCTTTCTTTTTAAAAAAAAGGTTATTTCTAAGTGACCCCAAACTGTTGAACGGTAGTGTACATCTACATCCTCCCATGTTGCTGAACCACTGATCAATAACTCCCTATTACAGGAAAAAACACTATTTCCATTGGTTGTTAGTACTGTACTGACCTCTCGTCCTCTGTCTCTCTCGTACTCTGCCTTGTGTATTTATCTTCAAAATATTCTTATAGTCCCAACATAGAACCAAATAGACTTCCCAAAAATAATATGGCATTTACTTTATTTCACATTTATTTAATCAGATATGTCAATTGAGAACCAATACGCATTTACAATGACAATCTGAATGAAGAAATACTAATATCAATCTATTTAATAATTAACATGTTTGAAATATCCCAATGATATAGTGAACAACATTTAGGGGTTTACACTTGCATTCAATCAATCTTAAGTTCATAATCAAAAAATTTTTTTTTACTCTTTTAATCCGATTTTCGACATGATCATGTCTTGAGCTGGAAAAAACATGTAGACCTATTTTTCAGTATGATTTCATTCATACAATATTATTTAATGTAGAATGAACAAAAACACAATTTCTCAATCAAAAACATAAGTCAGAACACAGCCTCTCTATTCTCTCGTGTGATTTCAGGTCCTCTGACTGGGAAAATGTCTTTTCACAATGAGAGCAGTGGTATGTCTTCTCCTCCTGTGTATTAGTATGTTGGAAAGGCTTTTCTCCTGTGTGTATTCTCTCATGCTTTTTCAGGCTCCCTAACCGGGTAAAACTCTTTTCACATCGGGAACATTTGTAAGGCTTTTCTCCTGAGTGTATTCTCTCATGCTCCTTCAGGCTCGCATACCACCTAAAATTCCTTCCACAGTGGGAACAGTGATAAGGCTTCTCTCCAGTGTGTCCCCTCTCATGTGGTTTCAGGCTCCCTAACTGAGTAAAACTCTTTACACAGTGGGAACAGTGGTACGGCTTCTCTCCAGAGTGTCTTCTCATATGTATTTTCAGGTTCCCTAACCCAGTAAATATCTTTCCACACTGAGAGCAGTGGTAGGTCTTCCTATCTTCTGTGTGTATTTCTTCATGTTGTTTCAGGTACCGTAACTGGGTAAACCTCTTTCCACACTGGGAACATTGGAAACTCTTTTCTCTTGTGTGTGTCCTCTCATGCTCTTTTAGGTTCCCTAACTTGGTAAAACTCTTTCCACAGTGGGAGCATTCGTAAGGGTTTTCTCCTGTATGCGTTCTCTCATGTACTTTCAGGTTCCTTAACCACTTAAAACTCTTTCCACACTGGGAACAGTGGTGTTGTCTCGCTGGTTTGGGCGTCTCTGGGTCTGGTTCCCCTGAAGGAGTCTCCCCGCTGTCAGAGTGAGAGTCTGGTCCCTCTCCTACCAAAGACAGAGTATTTAGTTAAATATTAAACAGAGAACTGAATTAAACCTCCATAAAATAAAACTGTCTTCCTGTGAGGCTAGATTCCTCAAAAACCTGAAGTCAGTTTTCAGAACATTACATAATTTAATAAAAACTTGGTGGCCGCCCTAATAATAATAATAATGTAGAACATAAAATCTAATCTTTCTCTCATGTTTATAGGCTGAGCAGAGCTCTACAATAGGGAAAGGGGGATACCTAGTCAACTGAATGGATTCAACTGAAATGTGTGTCCCGTATTTAACCCAACCCCTCTGAATCAGAGAGGTGTGGGGGGCTGCCTTAATAGACAGCCACGTCATCGGCAGCCAGGGAACAGTGGGTTAACTTCCTTGCTCAGGGGCAGAATGACAGCGTTTTTACCTTGTCAGCTCGGGGATTTGATCCAGCAACCTTTCGGTTACTGGCTCCTACCTGCCAGGCTACATAATGTCGTATTTTAGGCTGAGCAGAGCTCTATAATAATAGATAATGTCAAGTTTATAGGCTGAGCAGAGCTCTATAATAATAGATAATGTCATGTTTATAGGCTGAGCAGAGCTGTATAATAATAGATAATGTCAAGTTTATAGGCTGAGCAGAGCTCTATAATAATAAATAATGTCATGTTTATAGGCTGATCAGAGCTCTATAATAATAGATAATGTCATGTTTATAGGCTGATCAGAGCTCTATAATAATAGATAATGTCATGTTTATAGGCTGATCAGAGCTCTATAATAATAGATCATGTTTATAGGCTGAGCAGAGCTCTATAATAATAGATAATGTCATGTTATAGGCTGAACAGAGCTCTATAATAATAGATCATGTTTATAGGCTGATCAGAGCTCTATAATAATAGATAATGTCATGTTTACAGGCTGATCAGAGCTCTATAATAATAGATAATGTCATGTTATAGGCTGATCAGAGCTCTATAATAATAGATAATGTCATGTTTATAGGCTGAGCAGAGCTCTATAATAATAGATAATGTTTATAGGCTGATCAGAGCTCTATAATAATAGATAATGTCATGTTTATAGGCTGATCAGACCTCTATAATAATAGATAATGTCATGTTATAGGCTGAGCAGAGCTCTATAATAATAGATCATGTCATGTTATAGGCTGATCAGAGCTCTATAATAATAGATAATGTCATGTTATAGGCTGATCAGAGCTCTATAATAATAGATAATGTCATGTTTATAGGCTGATCAGAGCTCTATAATAATAGATAATGTCATGTTATAGGCTGATCAGAGCTCTATAATAATAGATAATGTCATGTTATAGGCTGATCAGAGCTCTATAATAATAGATAATGTCATGTTATAGGCTGATCAGAGCTCTATAATAATAGATAATGTCATGTTATAGGCTGATCAGAGCTCTATAATAATAGATAATGTCATGTTTACAGGCTGAGCAGAGCTCTATAATAATAGATAATGTCATGTTTATAGGCTGATCAGAGCTCTATAATAATAGATAATGTTTATAGGCTGAACAGAGCTCTATAATAATAGATAATGTCATGTTATAGGCTGATCAGAGCTCTATAATAATAGATAATGTCATGTTATAGGCTGATCAGAGCTCTATAATAATAGATAATGTCATGTTATAGGCTGAGCAGAGCTCTATAATAATAGATAATGTCATGTTTATAGGCTGAGCAGAGCTCTATAATAATAGATAATGTCATGTTTATAGGCTGATCAGAGCTCTATAATAATAGATAATGTCATGTTTATAGGCTGATCAGAGCTCTATAATAATAGATAATGTCATGTTATAGGCTGAACAGAGCTCTATAATAATAGATAATGTCATGTTATAGGCTGATCAGAGCTCTATAATAATAGATAATGTCATGTTATAGGCTGAACAGAGCTCTATAATAATAGATAATGTCATGTTATAGGCTGATCAGAGCTCTATAATAATAGATAATGTCATGTTTATAGGCTGATCAGAGCTCTATAATAATAGATAATGTCATGTTATAGGCTGATCAGAGCTCTATAATAATAGATAATGTCATGTTATAGGCTGATCAGAGCTCTATAATAATAGATAATGTCATGTTATAGGCTGATCAGAGCTCTATAATAATAGATAATGTCATGTTTACAGGCTGAGCAGAGCTCTATAATAATAGATAATGTCATGTTTATAGGCTGATCAGAGCTCTATAATAATAGATAATGTTTATAGGCTGAACAGAGCTCTATAATAATAGATAATGTCATGTTATAGGCTGATCAGAGCTCTATAATAATAGATAATGTCATGTTATAGGCTGATCAGAGCTCTATAATAATAGATAATGTCATGTTATAGGCTGAGCAGAGCTCTATAATAATAGATAATGTCATGTTTATAGGCTGAGCAGAGCTCTATAATAATAGATAATGTCATGTTTATAGGCTGATCAGAGCTCTATAATAATAGATAATGTCATGTTTATAGGCTGATCAGAGCTCTATAATAATAGATAATGTCATGTTATAGGCTGAACAGAGCTCTATAATAATAGATAATGTCATGTTATAGGCTGATCAGAGCTCTATAATAATAGATAATGTCATGTTATAGGCTGAACAGAGCTCTATAATAATAGATCATGTTTATAGGCTGATCAGAGCTCTATAATAATAGATCATGTTTATAGGCTGATCAGAGCTCTATAATAATAGATAATGTCAGTGTTATAGGCTGAACAGAGCTCTATAATAATAGATAATGTCATGTTATAGGCTGATCTGAGCTCTATAATAATAGATAATGTCATGTTATAGGCTGATCAGAGCTCTATAATAATAGATAATGTCAGTGTTATAGGCTGAACAGAGCTCTATAATAATAGATAATGTCATGTTATAGGCTGATCTGAGCTCTATAATAATAGATAATGTCATGTTTATAGGCTGATCAGAGCTCTATAATAATAGATAATGTCATGTTTATAGGCTGATCAGAGCTCTATAATAATAGATAATGTCATGTTATAGGCTGATCAGAGCTCTATAATAATAGATAATGTCATGTTATAGGCTGATCAGAGCTCTATAATAATAGATAATGTCATGTTTATAGGCTGATCAGAGCTCTATAATAATAGATAATGTCATGTTTATAGGCTGATCAGAGCTCTATAATAATAGATAATGTCATGTTATAGGCTGATCAGAGCTCTA
The DNA here is from genome assembly GCF_965601325.2 of Salmo salar. NCBI lineage: Eukaryota > Metazoa > Chordata > Actinopteri > Salmoniformes > Salmonidae > Salmo > Salmo salar. The sequence continues at coordinate 1,590,853 of NW_027675323.1, read as the reverse complement.
TAATAATAGATAATGTCATGTTATAGGCTGATCAGAGCTCTATAATAATAGATAATGTCATGTTATAGGCTGAACAGAGCTCTATAATAATAGATAATGTCATGTTATAGGCTGAACAGAGCTCTATAATAATAGATAATGTCATGTTATAGGCTGATCAGAGCTCTATAATAATAGATAATGTCATGTTATAGGCTGATCAGAGCTCTATAATAATAGATAATGTCATGTTATAGGCTGATCAGAGCTCTATAATAATAGATAATGTCATGTTATAGGCTGATCAGAGCTCTATAATAATAGATAATGTCATGTTATAGGCTGAACAGAGCTCTATAATAATAGATAATGTCATGTTTATAGGCTGATCAGAGCTCTATAATAATAGATAATGTCATGTTATAGGCTGATCAGAGCTCTATAATAATAGATAATGTCATGTTATAGGCTGATCAGAGCTCTATAATAATAGATAATGTCATGTTTATAGGCTGAGCAGAGATCTATAATAATAGATAATGTCATGTTATAGGCTGATCAGAGCTCTATAATAATAGATCATGTTATAGGCTGATCAGAGCTCTATAATAATAGATAATGTTATAGGCTGATCAGAGCTCTATAATAATAGATAATGTCATGTTATAGGCTGATCAGAGCTCTATAATAATAGATAATGTCATGTTATAGGCTGATCAGAGCTCTATAATAATAGATAATGTCATGTTATAGGCTGATCAGAGCTCTATAATAATAGATAATGTCATGTTATAGGCTGATCAGAGCTCTATAATAATAGATAATGTCATGTTTATAGGCTGAGCAGAGATCTATAATAATAGATAATGTCATGTTATAGGCTGATCAGAGCTCTATAATAATAGATCATGTTATAGGCTGATCAGAGCTCTATAATAATAGATAATGTTATAGGCTGATCAGAGCTCTATAATAATAGATAATGTCATGTTATAGGCTGATCAGAGCTCTATAATAATAGATAATGTCATGTTATAGGCTGATCAGAGCTCTATAATAATAGATAATGTCATGTTATAGGCTGATCAGAGCTCTATAATAATAGATCATGTCATGTTATAGGCTGATCAGAGCTCTATAATAATAGATCATGTCATGTTATAGGCTGATCAGAGCTCTATAATAATAGATAATGTCATGTTATAGGCTGATCAGAGCTCTATAATAATAGATCATGTTATAGGCTGATCAGAGCTCTATAATAATAGATAATGTCATGTTATAGGCTGATCAGAGCTCTATAATAATAGATAATGTCATGTTATAGGCTGATCAGAGCTCTATAATAATAGATAATGTTATAGGCTGATCAGAGCTCTATAATAATAGATAATGTCATGTTATAGGCTGATCAGAGCTCTATAATAATAGATAATGTCATGTTATAGGCTGATCAGAGCTCTATAATAATAGATAATGTCATGTTTATAGGCTGAACAGAGCTCTATAATAATAGATAATGTCATGTTATAGGCTGAACAGAGCTCTATAATAATAGATCATGTTATAGGCTGATCAGAGCTCTATAATAATAGATAATGTCATGTTATAGGCTGATCAGAGCTCTATAATAATAGATAATGTCATGTTTACAGGCTGATCAGAGCTCTATAATAATAGATAATGTCATGTTATAGGCTGATCAGAGCTCTATAATAATAGATAATGTCATGTTTATAGGCTGAACAGAGCTCTATAATAATAGATCATGTTTATAGGCTGAGCAGAGCTCTATAATAATAGATAATGTCATGTTATAGGCTGATCAGAGCTCTATAATAATAGATAATGTCATGTTATAGGCTGAGCAGAGCTCTATAATAATAGATAATGTCATGTTATAGGCTGATCAGAGCTCTATAATAATAGATAATGTCATGTTATAGGCTGATCAGAGCTCTATAATAATAGATAATGTCATGTTATAGGCTGAACAGAGCTCTATAATAATAGATCATGTCATGTTATAGGCTGATCAGAGCTCTATAATAATAGATAATGTCATGTTTATAGGCTGAACAGAGCTCTATAATAATAGATAATGTCATGTTATAGGCTGAGCAGAGCTCTATAATAATAGATAATGTCATGTTATAGGCTGATCAGAGCTCTATAATAATAGATAATGTCATGTTTATAGGCTGATCAGAGCTCTATAATAATAGATAATGTTTATAGGCTGATCAGAGCTCTATAATAATAGATAATGTCATGTTATAGGCTGATCAGAGCTCTATAATAATAGATAATGTCATGTTATAGGCTGATCAGAGCTCTATAATAATAGATAATGTCATGTTATAGGCTGATCAGAGCTCTATAATAATAGATAATGTCATGTTATAGGCTGAACAGAGCTCTATAATAATAGATAATGTCATGTTATAGGCTGCAGTTGATCCAATGTAAATAACATTTTGTTGGTGTCCCACTTCATCTCTAAAGTAATAATTACCATACTTTCTAAATGATAATTCTTTAGTTCAGCCTTTCCTTGAAATGGCTATTTTATTTTATGTTTTTTTGTAGACTTACAAACGTTTGCTAATATGTTCAGTCTCCCCAAAACGCTTGTCCTTTTGCTAATATGTTCAGTCTCCCCATAACACATGTCCATTTCATGTCAATAATGCATCTTATTTTATGTATTTCTCCAACATTATTTAGAAATCTGCTTTTTGTTGGTATACACACTCCACACAAGGCCTACAATAGACACACATCAAAAGTTTCATTTATAACTTGTTTGCCATTCTGTGAGACAATTAAGTTGTGATTTTGTGGTGGGAGGGACTCTGATGGTATACACATGTTACAGTTAAGCAATAAGACCAGAGGAAGTGTGGTATATGGCCAATATAGCATGGTTAAAGACTGTCCTTATGTACAACACAGCACAACGTGCCTGGATACAGCCCTTAGCCGTGGTATATTGGCCATATATCACAAACCAGAGGTGGCTTATTGCAATTATAAACTGGTTACCAATGTAATCAGAACAGTAAAAATGCATGTTTTGTCATACCCATGGTATACGGCCTGATATACCACGGCTGTCAGCCAATCAGCATTCAGGGCTTTAATCACCCATTTTAAAATGTAGCTTTAACATTATATTATAACATAAATTGCTATAGTACAGAACAACATTTTCAAGTATAGAATTTTAGTAGCATGCTGCTTTAAAACAACACATTCGTTTAAAATTGTTGGACAGTTAGAGCCCGTTTTTAAGACAGTACTTACTGGTGGTAATCAGATCTCCTGACTCCTCTGTCAATATGACAGTAATCTCTCCCTCTTTCTCCTCCTTCATTCCAAAAACAGCATCCTCCTCTTCTTTTACTGTAACAGCTTCCTCTTTCTCTTCCTCCTCTTCTTTCACTGTAACAGCCTCACCCTCTACTTGTTGTTTTACTGTAACATCCTCCTCTTCCTTCTCCTCTTTCACGACAACGTTCAGCCCCAGAGCTTCTTTCTCCGTCCAACAGCCCTCTTCTTTAGCAGGAGGGGAGTAGTTTAGGGAGCTCATGTTCGGGGATGTTAGCTAGCTAGCTAGCTAGTTAGCATGAGCGACTAGTTTAGTGCTAGGCTAACTTATCAAGCCAGCTAGTTGACTAACAATGTACCTATAACATGTAAATGGGGGCAATTAACTAGATGTCAGAAGTATATTTAAAACACAGAGGCAAATATGCACAGAAACAGTCTAAATGTTTCTGCGTCACGCTGCAGCATCACCTGAAAGACGCACATCGCCGTCTGCTGACTGGAGGGAAACGTAGTTAAGATACGTTTTTTGTTGTTGTTGCACACAAATTTATTTTTCATTCCTTTCATGAAATAATAATATTATATTGAGACGTTCAAATAGAGCAATGCATATTTTAAGTGAGAATTTAAAACATACTATCATTCACATCTGTATTTAAGGCAGTTTCATATTCATTCATTAATTTGGTCACTGCGCTCAATGCAATGGCACTTACAAATGTAGATCCTTCAAACACCCCCAAACAGGGAAACAGATCCCAATCACAGGTGTTATCAGGTGCACCACTAAGGCAGTTATTTATCTTTTCATTTGTCCTTGTGGTAAAATCTTTTTGGAAGCGAACCCCTTGATTTCGTCCCTACATTATATCGGCATCGAACACGTCACCCTCCCTAGGAGAGGGGGTGACCTCGACAATTTATTGTTAAAAACAAGAGGCTGTCTGGATCTTTAATTTAAAGACCTTTGCTCCCGTCTGTCTCAACGTAGCCATTATTGTAATATTGCTATTCATTGTAAATGTTTGGAGGTCTATGTATCCATTATTGTAATATTGCTATTCATTGTAAATGTTTGGAGGTCTATGTATCCATTATTGTAATATTGCTATTCATTGTAAATGTTTGGAGGTCTATGTATCCATTATTGTAATATTGCTATTCATTGTAAATGTTTGGAGGTCTATGTATCCATTATTGTAATATTGCTATTCATTGTAAATGTTTGCAGGTCTATGTATCCATTATTGTAATATTGCTATTCATTGTAAATGTTTGGAGGTCTATGTATCCATTATTGTAATATTGCTATTCATTGTAAATGTTTGCAGGTCTATGTATCCATTATTGTAATATTGCTATTCATTGTAAATGTTTGGAGGTCTATGTATCCATTATTGTAATATTGCTATTCATTGTAAATGTTTGTAGGTCTACATAGCCAAATTGTATCTATGATCGTATGCTATCCATTTATGTTTTCATATGTTCTATTTATATCTGTAAATTAACCAATGATATCAGGCCACACTCAGACATGATTACAGACACCTGTGTGTGTCCTTTGACACAATATAAACCAGTTACCTGCAGTGTTTGTCATTATACCGTGATGAAGACAGCTTGTCTGTGGAAACGTTGGTTATTAGGTTATTAAATGATTGCATCTGAGCTCCTGGAGCGTGAAGTTCTCCTTTTCTTTTTCAGGCCACCGGGGTCTGACAACTTGGATGGAAAAATGACTGAGGATAATAGAGGACGACATCGCCACTCCTATTTGCCATATGTTCAATATAAGCCTACTAGAAAGTGAGAAAACCCTACCTTGTCACAACACAACTGATTGGCTCAAATGCATTAAGGAAAGAAATATCACAAATGAACTTTTTATTATTATTTGTTCTGTGACAAATGGTGAATTAGTTATTGATTTATACCACTTTTAAATGGCATTTTATATATTTATGTATTTCTATAAAATCAAAACTGGAATTTTTGTTTAAAAAAAGTTGTAAAAGTATGCTAGACATGTATATAATAAATCTAGTTTGATGTTTCTGTGATAATCAATGAATTAGTTATTGATTTATACCATTTTAAATGGCTTTTGGCCAATGTCTGTTGAATATCTGAATGTGTGAATATAAATCCAACTTTACCTCGGTCTTAACTTTCATTGCCTAGGTCTCATTTTTAGCCATCTTACTCATTGCTATAACCAGGACATTGTGATTAGGAAACTATGAGAACCACACAAAGTCCAGGGGTTGATCACACTCTACCACTAAGGGTCAGTTTAGTTGGAGCAACGTAAGACAGTCTCGTGTTCCAATTGTATGTTTTAGTAGCATGAATTGTTCCGGTTCACACCGAGGTGAAGAGCGGAATAATGGAAGGAATGAATCCCAGCCTGACCCTCATCACCTGTGGAAGGCGGGACTTCCAGTCCGGAGCGGATTTCATTGGCCTTTTCAGGTGTGATTTTAGATCCTTCAACCGAAGTCGCGACTCCCTATAGTATGTTGTACCAAAGTTGACTGACCCTGAAGGGAACTACACTGCCATAAATACAAGGAAAGTCAAGTAGTGTTAAATAAAAAAAAAATAAAAAAATACAAATCCAGCAAGGCACCAACTTTGAGAAGGGTTTAAAACAAAGGTTTCAGACAATGTATAAATGTTATTGAATGTAGGTATGTTTCTCCTTTAATGTAAAGGCATTGAAAACAATTGAAAAAAGGCGAATATCTGTGTTTGACTACCCATACTAACATACTGTATACAACTTACTTAATGAGTATATACTACATACTATTAGTTAATTGTAGTATACTGTAACTACATACTTAATGAGTATATACTACATACTATTAGTTAATTGTAGTATTCTGTAACTACATACTTAATGAGTATATACTACATACTATTAGTTAATTGTAGTATACTGTATATTAGATACTTAATGAGTATATACTACATACTATTAGTTAATTGTAGTATACTGTAACTACATACTTAATGAGTATATACTACATACTATTAGTTAATTGTAGTATTCTGTAACTACATACTTAATGAGTATATACTACATACTATTAGTTAATTGTAGTATACTGTAACTACAACCTGTTATGGCTAGGGGGCAGTATTTTCACGGCCGGATAAAAAACGTACCCGATTTAATGTGATTATTACTCCTGCCCAGAAACTAGAATATGCATATAATTATTAGCTTTGGATAGAAAACACCCTAAAGTTTCTAAAACTGTTTGAATGGTGTCTGTGAGTATAACAGAACTCATTTGGCAGGCCAAAACCTGAGAAGATTCCTTACAGGAAGTGCCCTCGCTGACCATTTCTTGGCCTTCTACACTCTCTTTATTGAAAACTGAGGATCTCTGCCGTAACGTGACACTTCCTACGGCTCCCATAGGCTCTCAGAAGGCGGCAAAACGGTGAATGATGACTCTGCTGTCTCTGGCTGAAAAACAGTGCTGTCACGTCCTGACCAGTAAAAGGGGTTATTTGTTATTGTAGTTTGGTCAGGGTGTGGCAGGGAGTGTTTGTTTTGGGTGTTTTGGGTGATGTTCTATGTTTGTATTGACTGTTATGTAGGTTAAATGTACACTTCAAATGCAGCTGTCCTACAACATATCTGTACCTTCTTCTTGATCCCAATTGCATTGTGTCCATGTTCTGTCCTATAAGAATTTCAAAGGAAGAGAAAATGTGTCAAAGAATAGTCTTACAAGTATTAATATATATATATATATATATATATATATATATATATATTTTTTTTTTTAAATGAATATTGAAAGATATATGGCATCGACATACAATGTAATGTAAAATAGAAGAACATATTGGAGAAAGCACTAGCCAATACAGTACTGCCATACAGTAACAGTACTGCCATACAGGCATAATATCACATTTCAAGATATCTTTGTACACAAATTGTTCAATATTTTATCAGGCTGACTTGAAAGATTATACACAACATTTTGCTGCGTGGCAATACTGTGTTTGGATTCTGAAGGGCATTTATACAAAAGAGGTAGTCTAGACACTGTATTAATACCATTATGCATTTGAATCCCATCTACAGCTACCATCTAAGATATTAATTTCCCTCCACAAGGGGGCGGACATGTAACGTTTCCAAAATGGGATAGTATTGTCCATGTAACGTTACCAAAATGGGATTGTATTGTACATGTAACGTTTCCAAAATGGGATAGTATTGTACATGTAACGTTTCCACAATGGGATAGTATTGTACATGTAACGTTCTGCCCCCTTGTGAGTTAATAGTATTGCATGCTGTAGCAGGTTATATAAAGAGGAAGACCTCCATTGACGATTCAGTTTGTTGTAACATCTGGTCTGGACAGGTCACCGTCCTTAGTTAGTTAGTTAGTTAGTTAGTTAGTTAACGAAGCTAACGTTAGCTAGTTCATTATCACAAAAGTGAGAACTGCTCTAGATTGGAAACTTACGTTAATGAGTGTAAAGCCATGTTGTCTTTATGGAAACGATATACAATATATGGGAAAGAATATAGTTGAGGAAATAATCCAAACCTAGTTGTGCCTAGTTAGGACATAACGTTAGCTAGCTAGCTAACGGTACTGTACTGTAGCTCATACAACGCCGACGGTCAAACCCGGCTTTCTAATATTAACTTTAATTAACTATAGTAACGTTATGGAAGATATTCACAGAAAACTATCATTGTCTTCGTTATTCATTATTAGTATGTTATTTTATTATAATACATTATTTCGAGACATATTCAGAGCCAAACATCAACCCAACTTAACCTTTTTAACTGTTGTCGCATCCAAACTTGTCACCATCGTTTTCAGTTGTAATTGCGAAGTTCCCGGAAGAAGTCCAGCAACAACGGAGGTTCCTCGATGAACCCACCTTCTAACAAGTTCTTTGAAGAACCTTTTGGGGCTGTTTTTCATTGACCAAGAACCCTACGGTTCTTAGGGGATCTGAGAACGACTCCAGTTGAACCCTTCATTTTTAGAGTGTAGTCGGCTCTATTTACTCTCAGATTCAAACATGATGAATAGTATCAACGATCAAGTCAGCTGCTGCTGCTCCAATACAGTATGAGGTGAGACGGTGAACTGATGTTGAACTGGGCAGTCAGCTGCTGCTGCTCCAATACAGTATGAGGTGAGACGGTGAACTGATGTTGAACTGGGCAGTCAGCTGCTGCTGCTCCAATATAGTATGAGGTGAGACGGTGAACTGATGTTGAACCGGGCAGTCAGCCGCTGCTGCTCCAATACAGTATGAGGTGAGACGGTGAACTGATGTTGAACCGGGCAGTCAGCTGCTGCTGCTCCAATACAGTATGAGGTGAGACGGTGAACTGATGTTGAACCGGGCAGTCAGCAGCTGCTGCTCCAATACAGTATGAGGTGAGACGGTGAACTGATGTTGAACCGGGCAGTCAGCAGCTGCTGCTCCAATACAGTATGAGGTGAGACGGTGAACTGATGTTGAACCGGGCAGTCAGCTGCTGCTGCTCCAATACAGTATGAGGTGAGAAGGTGAACTGATGTTGAACCGGGCAGTCAGCTGCTGCTGCTCCAATACAGTATGAGGTGAGACGGTGAACTGATGTTGAACTGGGCAGTCAGCTGCTGCTGCTCCAATACAGTACGAGGTGAGACGGTGAACTGATGTTGAACCGGGCAGTCAGCTGCTGCTGCTCCAATACAGTACGAGGTGAGACGGTGAACTGATGTTGAACTGGGCAGTCAGCTGCTGCTGCTCCAATACAGTATGAGGTGAGACGGTGAACTGATGTTGAACTGGGCAGTCAGCTGCTGCTGCTCCAATACAGTATGAGGTGAGACGGTGAACTGATGTTGAACTGGGCAGTCAGCTGCTGCTGCTCCAATACAGTATGAGGTGAGACGGTGAACTGATGTTGAATCATAATGATTAAGTTAATTAAAATGAATTTGTGAAACTGTTAAAAAAATTGTATATTCAATATTTTACGCTATTGTTATCAGATAGAAACATCATGGAATATTGTACATCATATTAAATATATTACTCTATTGTTATCATATAGAAACATCATGGAATATTGTACATCATATTAAATATATTACTCTATTGTTATCATATAGAAACATCATGGAATATTGTACATTATATGACCATCAACATACATTATTGTTTCATTCAATTTCACATAATAAGGATATTTAATATTTTCAAGTTCAGAAGTCAGAACCCATCACCTGCTATGTAAAAGAGACAGAAGAATGCACAATGGTCAATGCTATCTGGGATCCTTGGGACATCCCTACCCTAAACCCTAACCTTAACCCCTACCTTAACCATTTTAAATGTCAACTTCAACGGGCTAGGGACGTCCCAAGGATGTATCTCTACCTAGAAATACATGATCTAAGTGATTGATAGTTGGTATTCAGCAGTCATAAAGCCTTATTTACTTTAATGAACTACTAAAATAGTGATTTAGTCAGACAGCATAGACAGCAGCTCTACACATTATTGACTGACTGAACCATTCATCCTTCCATCCCTCCTCAGCCTTCCTCTCCTCTGAAGACCCAGTGAGGGTGGAGCTCAGTCAGAGAGCTGTTGAGGGACTGGTTAGGCAGAACACTTCTACAGCCAGAGAGGTGAGAGGTCACACATGGTTTAGATGGTAAATATTTATGTCCCCTTAGCGGTTCATCACGTCAGCTAAAGGGAATATGTTCCATCTATGTTTATTTACATTAGTGCAAATTGTCCACTGATATTGGTGTAATTTCTCACCCTTTTGGCTGTATGAAGTTAATTTCCCCTCAGGCACACACATTTGTTCTTTGATATTACGAAGGTCATTTGTGTATAATGTACTTTTCCCAACATCTCTTTACATTGCTGATGCATATTTGGTGGCCTGACTGTATCCATACTGTGTCAAAGGCCCATCCTGGTAGATCTGAACCTAATGCAGCTTGGAGTGATCAGATGACAGAAGTCACATTTAGGTGCCAGGTGTAACTGAGGCCATAGATGCTCCATATCCATTACTTTGAGTGTTTTATATAATATGACTAAATGTGTTTCTGTGTTGCAGGGGCAGTCAAGAAATGGAACAGCAAGGTCACAGAACATGACATAAGCAGAGCTGTGGGAGACCACCTCAAGCCCCTGGTAGAGCCGGGGGTGGTGTTTCTACTCCACCACGCCTTCAGCAGGCTGGAAAAGTGGGATTGATACAGTTTTTTCATACTAAGGTGGACCAAGAGTCTGTTGATTGGTCGGTCATTGGGTTCATTATATGTTCAAATAAAATCAAGCTTTATTTATACAGCACATTTCAGACATGGATGCAACAAAATGGCTTCACAGGAAAAAGATTAAAAAAACATTGAAAATAAACAGAAATATTTAGTACACAAAAAACAGAAACAAAGACTAATGAGTAATTGCCATTGATTAAAATGTTAATGGGAATATCCAACCCAAAATATAAGCTTGGGACACTGAAAGTTGACTAGTAACAACAACTGGGAGCTAAAAGACACCCACCATGAGACCCACTAAATCTGCCCAAGAAGAGGAAAACAAAAGAAAAACCCACACCAAACTTAAAGACAGGAAGCAAACCAAAAAGGTGGAGCAACTAAAGGTGTTGACTCTCCACATGTATCAAGACAACTGGAGCACTGGGCCAGACACTCTTAAATAGAACCTGGACCAGCTCAGGTGAAACACCTTCCCACTAACGAGATGGACAAGCCAGCACAGGTGTAACACATACTGACTAACGAGCGATACTTGTCAACAATTAAAAACAAGAAAAACACATTTCTAAATAATAATATACAATCAAAATATTTTTTTATCCTTTTTCTTACTATAGAATCCTAAAACTCACTAGCTTCTAGAACTCTCGTGTTCCAAAAACTCACTAGCTTCTAGAACTCTCATCCCCTTGGAACGTGGCCCAAACAAAACTCATCTCTAATACGGAAAAACATGCAGTCATAATAAATTGTGATCCATGGCAACGCACTGGCTAAACACAAAACACAAAACTTTTTAACTGCCCACCCGTGAAACAATCAGCAAATTGTCCTTAAAACGAACATGTCTGATTTCAAGAGGAAACTCCTGCAATATCCGTAGTAACTTCCCACCTCACAGCTTCTCTCTCTTTTCAGGGTTCACTAGATAGGCATGTTGTTGGATCGGGGCCCAGTCCCCAATGTCATGTTCTAGTACATTTGGGTTGGCACATCTGGGAATGAACCCTGATATTCTAAAAGCAGGGCAACAATGTCAATGTAATTGTACCCAAAAATTATCAGTTGGTTGCATAAATAATTATGATTACTAAATCTTACATGAATATTAAACATGAAATATAAAACCCAAATGTACACCCCTTTGTTAATATGTATTAGCAATAATTAACTTAATGGTGAGGCATAAAATGTATCTTTTGTCAGGCTTAATGTTTGAAATATGAGGTGATTTGAGTCATGCTTCTTCAGTAGTGGAATAAAGACAATTAGTACTTGAATGTTGTAAATAAATACTGGAGTGATGTAGGATTGTTCATATAATTGATTATTGTACTGTGACTATGTGTTTAGGCTGTAAGTATGTTGAAATTAAATTGTTTTCTTTTCAACTTTCACTTTCAACTAAAAGCAAACTTATATTGTATGTCGGGCATAGTCTTATTTTCTACGACATTTTGCTAGGTGAGATATCCCCAATGTCACAGCTTAAACGTGTCCAAATCAGTAGTCCAAATGCAGAAACAGTTTGTGATAAATTGAAAACCTAAACATAAAATGTAATACATACACAAACATCTGTCACAATAATCATATTACTTGTATTATTTAAAACAAGCACCTTATAAAACTGTACAAGCACCAAAAACGCTGTTGTTTTGACAAGTAGCAATAAATCACTGATATCAATTAGGGGGGAAATCAGGTTGTACATGATGTTGAAACTAACACAACTAAAAAAACACATGAAAATGGGAGATATATTTTACCTCACTGGTTAGAGGACAACCTGCAGAAGACAGTCAGCTACATTTTGGAGTGATGCATTTAAATGTAGGGGTCACTAAATAAAGGAACACAACACTTATTTGTCATCACTCATTAATATCATGTTGAAATCAATTGTACGACAGGAGGGAGATGAGGTTGCACGTCCTGTTAAAACGAACAGCTCAAAAATCACACGGAATCTGGGAATAATGTGTACATCCCTGGTTAGAGGACAATTTGTATAAAACAGCTCGCTACATTTTGAAGTGTTGCATTTGGATTCCAGTGGGTCACCAACGTGGTAAGTGTAACACAGCTATTTTTGTGTTAGTACTTTTTGTTAAATCACATCAATAGTAACTCTTCCATTTCAGAGCCTGGATTTTCCCCCTGAGGTTAATATCCATATCATGCTGAAATCAATAGAACAGGGGACAAACGTTTAGGGTTCTACATTGTGACATCATTAAAATACTCCTACTACAATGTTAAAACATTCTACATTTTATTTCACTGATATCATGAAACAACTCCTTCATGAATTTTCTGATGTTTAATCAGAGATCTTTTATCAGAGTATCTCTTCCCACATTGATTACAGCTATGAGATTTCTCTCCTGTGTGTGTTCTCTGATGTGATACCAGGCTGTTTGACTGAGTAAAACTCTTCCCACATTCACCACAGCTATAAGATTTCTGTCCTGTGTGTGTTCTCTGATGTGATACCAGGTTGGTTGACTGAGTAAAAGTCTTCCCACATTGATTACAGCTATAAGGTTTCTCTCCTGTGTGTATTCTCTGGTGTTTAGTCAGATAGAAAGATGTAGTAAAACTCTTCCCACATTGATCACAGCTATAAGGTTTCTCTCCTGTGTGTCTTCTCTGGTGCACTGTCAGCACTCCAGATCGACAAAAACTCTTCCCACATTGATCACAGCTATAAGATTTCTCTCCTGTGTGTTTTCTCTGGTGTAGTGTCAGAGTTCTAGTTGCAGCAAAACTCTTCCCACATTGATCACAGCTATAAGATTTCTCTCCTGTGTGTATTCTCTGGTGAGCTGTCAGCTCTCCAGATCGAGCAAAACTCTTCCCACATTGATCACAGCTATAAGATTTCTCTCCTGTGTGTGTTCTCTGGTGTTGAGTCAGATGGCAAGATTGACCAAAACTCTTCCCACATTGACCACAGATATAAGGTTTCTCTCCTGTGTGTGTTCTCTGATGTAGAGTCAGACTGGTAGATGCAGCAAACCTCTTCTCACATTGACCACAGCTATAAGGTTTCTCTCCTGTGTGTATTCTCTGGTGTTTCGTCAGACCACTAGAGTCAGTAAAACTCTTCCCACATTCACCACAGCAATAAGATTTCTCTCCTGTGTGTGTTCTCTGATGAATTTTAATGCCTGATGAGGTGAATCTCTTCCCACAGTCAGAGCAGCAGTGAGTTCTCTTCCCTGTGGATGTCTGCAGGTGTTTCTTGAGGTGTTCTGATCTGGAGAGACTCTTCTCTGCCTCTTCAGCATCAAGAGGTTGTTGAGGCTCCCCAGAGGATCCACGATAGTCCCATATCTCTCCTGTGTGAACAACAAAGTCAGACAGATGATTAAAGGCCCACAACAGCGGTAATCCACTGTAAAAGGTGATGCCAACAGCGGAGCCATGATGTTGGACAACAATTGACGTCTGTAATGAATGTTACAATTATTTGAAATTTGCTTTAAAATGAGCAAGAATAGTCATATTTTGTCTTGTTTTCACATTAGTAGTAACATCGATGATTGTAGGCTAGAAATAAGTTATTCATGTTGTTGAAACTCTAAGCAGTGTGCCAGAGGAATTTTGGTCTCCAATATAGGCCCCTTTCTGTGTTTGCTAAAATTGTGGCACGAGGGCAATTTGATTGCAGAAACTCCTCCCTGCTAATGAGGAAACCGATAGTTATGGATGTACTATATCTGCCTGGAGCAAAAATGGTGAGCAAAGATTTTAGTTTTTCACAATGTATTCTGAATATTATCTTTGCTACTTCCAGACACAAATGAGACTCTGACCATTTTACTCGCCCTAGCAGAGCTGTTAGGCAGTTTTCATGTTATCCAGGGTGACTGTAACTGTGCTGCTGGAAAACATTTATTTACGGTTTATGTTGCCTACGTTTACTGACACCTGGACATATTGAACGGGTGTTGAGCGCTAGTAAATTCATTATTCTGCACTCTGGTACTCAGACGAGAGTGCTCTGAAATCAGAGTAGATAGTCAATCAGAGTGAATTTATGAAAGCAACTGAATGTCCATTGAGAAAGCACAACGACTATACCATTTAGCTAAGCTAAGAATGACGGGAATAATCAAGTCAATAAACGTTGGGTAGTTAGTTAGATAGAATATAGTTCATATACTGGCAAGTTTGATGTATAAGTAGCCAACTAACGTTAGGTAGCTAGTTAACATACCGGTACATACTGCTGTAATAACATGCTAGCAAATAGTCAGCCAAAATGACGTGTAAAGTAACTTATTTGAAAAGTAATTATTTTATTACATTGCTCAACATTTTCTTAACATTTGTCATAATTAGTTAAAGCAATGAATTTGATTCGGCTCTTGTTGGACTTCGGCTGCATATTTTCTGCAATTTTCTTCAAATCTGAAAACGATGTGAAGCCACGCCCATTTCCTGAAGAATTGCATTATGGGCCCTAACGTACTGCGTGTTTACGTCATATTATGGCGAATTTAGTACGACATCCGGGAGGTTTTGGCATACTAACTATATCATACTATGACCAATAAGCACACTATATACTCAATTAACATCACAAATAGTACGGTTAGTATGAGTATTCTAACACAGCTAATGACTTATCAACAGCTCTAACAATTTGACCCCCACAGGAAAATCTACACTGGCAGTTATAGAAAGACCCATTTACTATATAACCATTGATTCTTGAAGAATATAACTTAGAAATGCCTCAAATGTTTCAACTGTATTACCCCATCAGAAACCAAAACATAAGCTTGAAAAACGCCACTGTTTGTAAACAAGCACTGTATAGCCTTGAAATCTGGTTAAAACTATAATTTTGACCTTATGGCCAGCCAGTCCTTGTATTCAGAGTGTAGTGAATTCAGGGGGTAGTCCTGAGCTGAACTCAAACCTGGGTCCAGCGACTGTCAAGTCAACAGCTTATAACTGTTACGCCAAGATGTCTGAACTTCTTGACGAGGTCGCTAGGTGTTGGGTTACGGTTTCTACAATAGCTTCCTCTATGAATTTGAGAGTGATTACATTTCTCCAGCCCCCATCCCTCAGCTGTTTACCAAACCAAGCCTCTGGGCAGCCATTTTGTTTCTGTTTAAAAACTAGGTTGTCCCTTTAAACAAGCCACACAATCAACCAATTAATCTGCAGTTCAAACAATAACAAAGCTGTAATTCCACCACTGATTTGGTAATAAGATGATGATGGGGCTGGAGAAATGTAACTACTCTCAAATTCATAGACGGACCTATGGATACAAGGACTGACCATCCATGATATCAACATAGTTTTAACCATGTTTTGAGTGTGAGTGTTTACAGTGTTTGTTTATCATTTAAATTGTTTCTAAACATTGGAGTATAAAAAGCTTATTTGGGGTTCTGATGGGGTACAACAGTTGAACTAAGCTCATGAGGCATGTGTTATATTCTTCAAGACTCAATGGCCATAAATAAATAATTTAAAAGTCAAAATATTGATGTAGCTATTGAATATTTCCCCTCTAACACCACACATCAGTTCAACAACAACATCATCTTTATCAGGAGGAGAGTAGCTTAGTGAACTCATGGTCGGAGATGTTAGCTAGCTAGGCTAATGCTAACTTAACCAGCCCGCTAGCTGACTAATAACAACAACACCGCAAATATGAAATTAAATCTGATAACTAACTAGACGACAGAAGTGGGTTTAAAACACAGTGGCTAATATACACGAAAGCGTCTAAAGAGCTTTATTGGTTCGGCTATTTTGTCTAGCAAGCTACCGAGGTGGCTGAATAACTGTTGCTGCTGTTGAAAGAAGCGTTCCGTCCACTACAATATACGTCACACCAACAGCATTACCTTAAATTCCCACACCGCCATCTGCTGACTGGAGTGGGTAACGCAGTTGAGTAAAATGTTTATTTTAATTTTCAGACAAAAGGTTAAAGTATAGGAAGCATTCGTTTTTACTCGCTAGTGTAACAACACAGTGTGGTTAAAGACGTAGTAAGCTAGTTGTAGTCACGATATGGTTCCCTATAAGTACAAACAGTTATGTTTTTGCGTTGTTACATATTTCTTGACTTATTTCCGGATATCTTCTAAACTACCCACAATGCACTATGTGCTACAGAGTTTGTATGCTAGCTCGGTATTTAGCTCCAGCTTGTAAACGTCAGCCACACCTCATGCTTTCATATACTGTGTGGTTGTGATATCTAGTGGGAACGCATTAGCACGGTAGACTCTGCTGCCTTGTTGTCAGTAGGGATGTTACTTTTGATACCGGAGCTACGACGCCTGCGTCCAAATCGATAAGCAGTAAACTTCAAAGCAGTGTACCGATGCCTGTATCACTTTATCAGCAGCACGTCATCAATGGCGTCTGAAGCTTCATTTCATCAAACAACCACCTGATTGGTTTGGTATTGGGCTTGAAGATCCCACCCAATGTGTTCTCTAATCTCATAAAACATTTCAGTGTCTTTATTCTCCCAAGGGGAAGGTGCTGGAGTATTGAAAACATGGGTGGCAATAATTCAGACCCCTACCTTTTGAGAATTACATGTTAAACTAAATATCTTTCTCTGAGCTATTGTATTAGTATAAAATCATTTCCCTGTATTTTTGACACAATATAGCTCAGTATTTGAATTTTTTTTATAGAGTCGTTTTTGCTCATCTTTATCAAGAGTGTCAACAATTTTGTCCCCCACTGTACCTCCATACTGCTGCTACATGGTGTAACAATACATCATGTAGATGTATATAATGAACAGACTAGGTCTATACTGCTCCTACATGTTGTAACAATACATCATGTAGATGTATATAATGAACAGACTAGGTCTATACTGCTCCTACATGGTGTAACAATACATCATGTAGATGTATATAATGAACAGACTAGGTCTATACTGCTCCTACATGGTGTAACAATACATCATGTAGAAGTATATAATGAACAGACTAGGTCTATACTGCTCCTACATGGACTAACAATACATCATGTAGATGTATATAATGAACAGACTAGGTCTATACTGCTCCTACATGGTGTAACAATACATCATGTAGATGTATATAATGAACAGACTAGGTCTATACTGCTCCTACACGGTGTAACAATACATCATGTAGATGTATATAATGAACAGACTAGGTCTATACTGCTCCTACATGGTGTAACAATACATCATGTAGATGTATATAATGAACAGACTAGGTCTATACTGCTCCTACATGGTGTAACAATACATCATGTAGATGTATATAATGAACAGACTAGGTCTATACTGCTCCTACATGGTGTAACAATACATCAGGTGGGGCTTTAAGGCGATGCTAGTGTGACGTATAATGTAGTGGACGGAACGCTTCTTTCAACAGCAGCAACAGGGAATTTGTAGATCAGTCAATCGGCAGTCGCTTGCAATGTCGAACAAGCCATTCCTCCATACAGAATCTCTCCAGGTCCTTGATTTATTTAGTCTGTCTTATGGACTGCCCTGATCAATTCAAACCACAGGTTTTCAATGGAGTTCAAGTCCGAAGACTGAGATGGCCATTGAAAATGTTGATTTTGTGCCCAAATAACCATTTCTTCATGGATGTTGATGTGTCTTGCTGGAAGATCCACTTATGGCCAAGTTTCAGCCTCCTAGCAGAGAGGTAACCAGGTTTTGGGCTAAAATATCCTGGTAGTGGGTAAAGTTAATTTATTTATTTTATACAGTAATTTTTGCTCATCATTATCAAGGATATCAATAACTAGGTGCTTATTTTGATATCTAGTTATTTGACCGAATCAGAAATACAGATGTGGAGTAGATGTAGAGTTTGTTTTAAATTCTCAGAAAAAATCTGAACTAATCAAACAACACTTGTTGCTCTTTATACGTGTTGATATAATATTCATATTTAATGAAGAGGAAAAAAACGTTTCCCTAAACTGCTTTATAATATTATAATTCAATGAAGAAGAAAAATAGTTTTCCCTCCTCAACTGCGTTTCCTCCCTCCAGACAGCAGATGGCGATATGTGTCTTTCAGGCGATGTTTCTAGTGTGACGTATAATCTAGTGGACGGAACGCTTCTTCAACAACTGCAGCCACCTCGGTAGCTCGCTAGCCGACAAAGTCGGAACATTCAAGTTCTTTAGACAATTTCGTGGTTTATTTGTCACTATGATTTAAACATACTTATGTGGAAACAACTAGCTACCCCATTTAATGTAATATTTACGTTGTAAGTCAACTAGCTGGCTGGTTAAGTTAGCATTAGCCTAGCTAGCTAACATCCCCGACCATGCGCTCACTAAGCTACTCTCCTCCTGCTAAAGAAGAGGGCTGTTGGACGGAGAAAGAAGCTCTCGTGAAAGAGGAGGCTGTTTCAATACAACAACAAGTAGAGGGTGAGGCTGTTACCGTGAAAAAAGAAGATAAAGACGTTACAGTGAAAGAAGAGGAAGACGCCTTCAGAGTGAAAGAGGAGGAGGATGTTACAGTAAAAGAAGAGGAGGATGCAGTTTATGGAGTGAAAGATGAAGAGGGGGAGATTACTGTCACATTAGAGGAGGACGAAGAAGAGAAGACTGGAGAACTGATTAACACCAGTAAATACAGTGAGTACTATCTAATAAAACAGGGACATTGATCTGATTAACACCAGTAAATACAGTGAGTACTATCTAATAAAACAGGGACATTGATCTGATTAACACCAGTAAATACAGTGAGTACTATCTAATAAAACAGGGACATTGATCTGATTAACACCAGTAAATACAGTGAGTACTATCTAATAAAACAGGGACATTGATCTGATTAACACCAGTAAATACAGTGAGTACTATCTAATAAAACAGGGACATTGATCTGATTAACACCAGTAAATACAGTGAGTACTATCTAATAAAACAGGGACATTGATCTGATTAACACCAGTAAATACAGTGAGTACTATCTAATAAAACAGGGGCATTGATCTGATTAACACCAGTAAATACAGTGAGTACTATCTAATATAACAGGGACATTGATCTGATTAACACCAGTAAATACAGTGAGTACTATCTAATATAACAGGGACATTGATCTGATTAACACCAGTAAATACAGTGAGTACTATCTAATAAAACAGGGACATTGATCTGATTAACACCAGTAAATACAGTGAGTACTATCTAATAAAACAGGGACATTGATCTGATTAACACCAGTAAATACAGTGAGTACTATCTTATAAAACAGGGACACAAACTCTGCAGTTGTTGAACTAATGTGTGATTTTTAAAAGAGCATTCTACACTTGAATATGTTTTTGTACTGTATGAATTGTCCATGACGCCCTCCAGTGATTTTGTAAAAAACTTTTCCCGTTGAAAAGTGATATAATAATAAATGAAAACAACTTAACTTTATTGACAACACCCAAATGGATACTGTCATTAACGCGGTTCTTCAACAATTACACATAATACTTAATACTGTAGCTGTTTAGTTACAGTCACATGTTCAACTATCATCAGCTGATCCAGGAAATCATTTTCTGAATGACAGTCACATGACAAACATCACGACATGCAACAACAACCAAAGTGCTTCTTCATTCATTACTCTGGTAAAGACAGTTATGCCGTTCTCCATGTTGGATCCAACATCCCTAACAAATTGATGTTTATAATGTGTTATTGTCTGCTTGATTTACTGTAGGGTCTCGTTAGTCTGTTTGGATACAGAGATACTTCGCTCATAATGTGTAGAGAACTATTCCTTGATGGATAGGCTATTGTACAACACACAGAGCTATTTTCCTTTATTCAGGACATTTAGAATGACAACACATTAAAGAGTAGCCTAGTGGGATTATTCACAAAATTATCTGGTGATCAGGTTATGAAATGTCACGACAGACATTTTAGTTTCCATGTTTCACTTGAAATATTTAATATATAGTCTTAGGTCTATGTTGTTGTTAGGTGAAGTTATGGGTCCTACAGTAGGTCTATGTTGTTGTTAGGTGATGTTATGGGTCCTACAGTAGGTCTATGTTGTTGTTAGGTGAAGTTATGGGTCCAACAGTAGGTCTATGTTGTTGTTAGGTGAAGTTATGGGTCCTACAGTAGGTCTATGTTGTTATTAGGTGATGTTATGGGTCCTACAGCAGGTCTATGTTGTTGTTAGGTGAAGCTATGGGCCAATTTGTTAAACACTTGGTGTACAAACCCTTATTGTCAGCTTGATGGCAAAGCTAGCCAAAGAGCATTTTACTAGTTGAAGTGTTTTTTTTAAGTATAAAGCAGTTGATTTGCGACAATAACACAAACATATTAAGCAGGTGATTCAAGCGAGTCTTACAGTTATAATCCAAAAGTAGTGTGAAATGCACTCATAATCAACCTGTAAATGGAGGCTATATTTGCTGTCAGCCTATGAGAACTCCCCTGAGTTTCCCCCCACGGTGGTGAATTAGTGAATAGACACAGAGCTTAATGTGAGTTTCCTTGAGTAGCACTCCTGATCTTGCGCTCTAATATTCAGAATGCTTTGTGAAAAACTAAAATCATTGTTCACTATTTTTGCTCCATGCAGATATTCTACATCCATAACTAGTGGTTTCCTCATTACCAGATATACTACATCCATAACTAGTGGTTTCCTCATTAGCAGATATACTACATCCATAACTAGTGGTTTCCTCATTACCAGATATACTACATCCATAACTAGTGGTTTCCTCAATTTCCAGATATACTACATCCATAACTAGTGGTTTCCTCATTACCAGATATACTACATCCATAACTAGTGGTTTCCTCAATTTCCAGATATACTACATCCATAACTAGTGGTTTCCTCATTACCAGATATACTACATCCATAACTAGGGGTTTCCTCATTACCAGATATACTACATCCATAACTAGTGGTTTCCTCATTACCAGATATACTACATCCATAACTAGTGGTTTCCTCATTACCAGATATACTACATCCATAACTAGTGGTTTCCTCATTACCAGATATACTACATCCATAACTAGTGGTTTCCTCATTACCAGATATACTACATCCATAACTAGTGGTTTCCTCATTAGCAGGGAGGAGTTTCTGTAATCAAATTGTGTGTGCTTTGCCCTCGTGCTGAAAGGACCTATATTGGAGACCAAAAGTCATCTGGCACACTGCTTAGAGTTACAACAACTTTAATAACTTATTTGTAGTTACTACTAATGTGAAAACAAGACTAAATATGACTTGTTGCTAACTTGACTGTCTTAATTGTCAAATAATTTAACAGATATGAATTGTTGTACAACTTCACGGGTATGCTCTGGGCATCACCTCAAATAAACAGTCTCAGACCTGCAGACCTGCTGTTTTCAACTCTCTAGAGACAGCAGGAGCGGTAGATATACTCTCAATGATCAGCTATGAAAAGCCAACTGACATTTACTCCTGGGGTCCTGACCTGTTGCACCCTCGACAACTACTGTGATTATTGTTATTTGACCATGCTGGTCATTTATGAACAATTTAACATCTTGGCCTTGTTCTGTTATAATCTCCACCCGGCACAGCCAGAAGAGGACTGGCCACCCCTCATAGCCTGGTTCCTCTCTAGGTTTCTTCCTAGGTTTTGGCCTTTCTAGGGAGTTTTTCCTAGCCACCGTGCTTCTACACCTGCATTGCTCGCTGTTTGGGGTTTTAGGCTGGGTTTCTATACAGCACTTTGTGACATCAGCTGATGTAAGAAGGGCTATATAAATACATTTGATTTGATTTCTGCTGTTGTGGGCCTTTAACCATCTGTCTGACTTTGTCATTCACACAGGAGAGAGACGGGACTATCGTGGATCCTCTGGGGAGCCTCAACAACCTCGTGATGCTGAAGAGGCAGAGAAGAGTCTCTCCAGATCAGAACTCCTAAAGAAACACCTGCAGAGACCCACAGGGAAGAAATCTAACTGCTGCTCTGACTGTGGGAAAAGATTCAACACTTCATCAGACCTTAAAATACATCAAAGAATTCACACTGGAGAGAAACCTTACAGCTGTGATCAATGTGGGAAGAGATTTACCAGATCTAGCTATCTCACTATACATCAGAGAATACACACAGGAGAGAAACCATATAGCTGTGATCAATGTGGAAAGAGTTTCGGTGCATCTGGCTGTCTGACAAAACACCAGAGAACACACACAGGAGAGAAACCTTATAGCTGTAGTCAATGTGGAAAGAGTTTCTGTATATCTGGCTCTCTGACTGAACACCAGAGAACACACACAGGAGAGAAATCTTATAGCTGTGATCAATGTGGGAAGAGTTTTTCTCGGCAATACAGCCTGATAGTACACCAGCGGACACACACAGGAGAGAAATCTTATAGCTGTGATCAATGTGGGAAGAGTTTTACTACATCTAGCTATCTAACTATACACCAGAGAACACACACAGGAGAGAAACCTTATATCTGTGACCAATGTGGGAAGAGTTTTTCTACATCTAGCAATCTAACTATACACCAGAGAACACACACAGGAGAGAAACTTTATAGCTGTAGTCAGTGTGGGAAGCGTTTTACTTGGCTAAACAACCTAATATCACACCAGAGAAGACACACAGGAGAGAAACCTTATAGCTGTGGTCAATGTGGAAAGAGTTTCGGTACATCTGGCTGTCTGACAAAACACAAGAGAACACACACAGGAGAGAAATCTCATAGCTGTGGTGAATGTGGGAAGAGTTTTACTCAGTCAAACAGCCTGGTATCACATCAGAGAACACACACAGGACAGAAATCTTATAGCTGTGGTGAATGTGGGAAGAGTTTTACTCAGTCAAACAGCCTGGTATCACATCAGAGAACACACACAGGAGAGAAATCTCATAGCTGTAATCAATGTGGGAAGAGATACTCTGATAAAAGATCTCTGATTAAACATCAGAAAATTCATGAAGGAGTTGTTTCATGATATCAATGAAATAATGTAAAATGTTTTTAATATTGTGGAAGTATTTTAGTAACGTCACAATATAGAATGTTTTAACATTGTAGTAGCAGTATTTTAAGGAATGAATGTAGAACCCTAAATGTTCAGTTGATATTAGCCTCAGTGGAAAGTAAAATCCAGGCTCTGAATTGAAAGAGTTACTATTTATGAGATGTAACAAAAAGTGACTAACAAAAATAGAGTTGTGTTACACTTACCACGTTGGTCACCCACTTGAATCAAAATGCAACACTTCAAAATGTTTAGGTTTTCAATATATCCCAAACTGTTTCTGCATATTGGTTATTGATTTGGACACGTTAAAACTGTGTTTTGACATTGCGCTATTCTCATTTAGCAAAATGTCATTCAAAAGACGTTGAAAATAAGACTATATATATGTTCGCTTGTAGTTCAAAGTGAAAGTTGAAAAGATGTATTTTCGGGTCGTTCTTTCAATGACTTGAAAACAACTTAATTTCAAGGTACTTGCAGCCTATACATAAGGACGCAGTGTAATAAATTGGTCTATAATAAAAAAAAATGTAACAATCTTACATCACTCCAGTATTTATTTACAACATCCAAGTGTTATATGTCTTTATTCCACTTCTGAAGAAGCAGGTCTCAAATCACCTCATATTTCAAACATTCAGCCTGACAAAAGATACGTGTTTTATTATTCCATGCCTCACCCTTAAGTTAATTATTGCCAATACATATTAACAAAGGGGTGTACATTTGCTTTTCATATTTCATATTTACAATTCATGTAACATTTAGACATCATAATTATTGATGCAACCATCATTATCCTGCTTTTAGAATATCAGGGTTCATTCTCAGATATGCCAACCCAAATGTACTGGAGCATGACATTGGGGACTGGGCCCCGATCCAACAACATGCCTATCGAGATATTGCAGGAGTTTGCTCTTGAAATCAGACATGACTAATACAATTTGATTTTTGTTTGGGCTTGTTCCAAGGGGACGAGAGTTCTAGAAGGTAGTGAGTTTTAGGAAGACGAGAGTTCTAGAAGCTAGTGAGTTTTAGGAAGACGAGAGTTCTAGAAGCTAGTGAGTTTTAGGAAGACGAGAGTTCTAGAAGCTAGTGAGTTTTAGGAAGACGAGAGTTCTAGAAGCTAGTGAGTTTTAGGAAGATGAGAGTTCTAGAAGCTAGTGAGTTTTAGGAAGATGAGAGTTCTAGAAGCTAGTGAGTTTTAGGAAGACGAGAGTTCTAGAAGCTAGTGAGTTTTAGGAAGATGAGTGTTCTAGAAGCTAGTGGGATTTAGGATTCTATAGAAAGAAAAAGGAGAAAAATTATATGATTGTATATTATTATTTAGAAATACGTTTTTTTTCTTGTTTTTAATTGTTGACAGCAAGTTGTTTTCTGTTGGTGGTGAGCAAACTTGTCCAACAAAAATGTAGGATATATTTGTTGTCATAAGGGGGAAGGTGTTACAGGCTTTGGTTTTTCCATTTATGTTTTGTGGTTGGACTTTAGCTTGTTATCACGTCTAGCTCGTTAGCCCGTCTAGCTCGTCAGCCCGTCTAGCTCGTTAGCGCGTCTAGCTCGTTAGCACGTCTAGCTCGTTAGCCCGTCTAGCTCGTTAGCACGTAGGACGCACTGATTGGTGTCACCTCGTTAGTCAGTATGTGTTACACCTGTGCTGGCTTGTCCATCTCGTTAGTGGGAAGGTGTTTCACCTGAGCTGGTCCAGGTTCTATTTAAGAGTGTCTGGCCCAGTGCTCCAGTTGTCTTGATACATGTGGAGAGTCAACACCTTTAGTTGCTCTACCTTTTTGGTTTGCTTCCTGTCTTTAAGTTTGGTGTGGGTTTTTCTTTTGTTTGTCTCTTCTTGGGCAGATTTAGTGGGTCTCATGGTGGGTGTCTTTTAGGTCCCAGTTGTTGTTACTAGTCAACTTTCAGTGGACACTGAGTGCAAAACACTGACAGGAGATTTACAATGTCTTTTGGGTGATAAAACCTAAAGAGACTGCATTCCAGAGCATAAGTTAATGTTTCTGTTCTATATGGTACCAGGGAGAGATGACCCCAGGGCCAGACCCTGGTCTCTACACAAAGAGTACTGTTTTTACAGCAGATACTGTCTGCTGAGAATTGTAAGTATTTTTCATACAAATCTTAACCTTGTGACCCGTTCTATACATCTGTTGTTTGTGTAGGTTGAAAGGGGTGTATCTTGGCTATAAAAGACCTTTGTACTTTCATCTGGGGGTGATTCGTCGACCAGCCATCATTATTGTAGAACACTCAATTGATTAACTTTATATGTGTATGTTGTATTGACCTGCTCCCTAATTAATAAGTGAATAAAGATTTAGTTTTAGAATAACTCTGACTTGTGTGATAAGTTGGTCTCATTTGATTTTAAAGAAATTAACAACCACATTTGGCGATGGGGATGTGAATCTTGACTTGGTGACCGCTCCTGGTGACCTGGGTAAATGGTGCACCAGGGATCCCTCTAACTTGGGATCTCAGGGAGACCACACTGCGGGAACAGAACAAATGGACCCACCTTTGATCTGAGAGGCAGCGAGCCGAGTATAGATGAGCATGAGATAGAAATGTGAAAATATTACTGCAGGTTAAAATATTGTTGAAAAACAACTCATTGATTAGGTTTGTTTGAGAATAGCATTGTATGACTGTGATATGAGAGTTGTGTGACTGAGTCTTAACCTGATGTTTGGATAGTAACAGAGATCTGTAGTTCCTCACAGAGATCTATAGTTCTTCATATAGAAATATGCTTAATCAGATGATTGACATTTTACTTTTTAGTCATTTAGCAGATGTTCTTACCCAGAGCAACTTAGAGTAGTGAACGCATACATTTCATACATTTGTAATTTTTTTGTACTGGCCCCCCGTGGGAATCGAACACACAACCCTGGCGTTGCACACACCATGCTGGCGTTGCAAACACCATGCTCTACCAACTAACGTTATCTTGTGGTTCCGTTCCTTCACTGCCATCATAGAATATCACAGGGTGGTATTGAGAGGGGAATGATATTTTAGGAAGCAGCGGAAGGTCTATAGTTCCTGCGAGGCTTGATTTTGCCGTGGTCTCTGGGAGGTTAGAGAACAGTTGAGGATCCCATGGTCATTGTCTGGGAAACTAAAGTTTATTTTTGGTTCTGCTGGGAGGATGTTTGGAGAGATGCTTCGTAGCTATGGAGAGTCCCTGAAAAAGCAAATGGAATGGTTGTCGTGACTACCTGAGAATTTCTTACGTTTTATATGGATTCTGTGAATATATGAAAATATGATGAATTGTATGTGTGTATAATGATTAATAGAGATTTGATGAAGTAATACTGGGAATATAATTAGATACAATTTAAACAACCCATATGTAGATGAACGTAGGTTTTGAGTTGGAATCTTTAATGGATTATTTGATAAAGATGAGGTTTAAGCATTATTAAACTGTCTACAAAGTCTGGGCAGTTGTCTCAGAAACTGATGGGAGTGTGTCCACTTTAGGGTAAGTTGCCCTAAGGATGAAACTATAAAACGTCCGGGTACCTTAATTGAAATAAAACTGCCCTTAAGGCGTAGGGTTCTTCCCAGTATGAGAGGAGTTGCTAGATTTATTGAATAAACCTTTTTCCATAAAGTTAGAGTGAACCAAGGTGTCTGACTAGCTGTTGATGTTGAAGAAGTGTCCCGTAAAGGTTCCTGGAGTTTAGGGGTTCTTCAAATTGAACATTGAAACTGTGGGGGATATATATAAGTTCCTCAAAGAACATTTTGGGGTTAATTTTTTTAACTCTCGGTCCACCCTCCCTGCATTATAAAAACATATTTTAATAACAATATTGACAATATTGATTTAAATAATTCATTGTTTATTTAGTGGCACCACAAATGTGAATTCATATTTACAAAACACATAAACAAATTGCAACATTTCTGCAGACATGTCAGACCCTAATAAATAATACATTTACTTTGTATAGTGATTTTCATGCCATTTAAAATATATAAATAATAATGATGTACAATAAAAATAACATTAAAAATGAATCATAGGTCAACTAACAATATTGTAGACTTGATGCTAAATACAGATTTTTCAGCTTTAGTGTGTATATCGTATCCACTTAGTTATGTTAGGAAGTTTTCCATCTTTATGACCGGCCCTGGTAACTTCACCCCAACTTCTCTGATCCCCAGAACACAGTAACTTCACAACATAAGTGTTTTTCTGACATTTTTGGGAAATGTAAGGGAAAATAAAACATCCAGCCGTAGCAGAGCCCCAAGTCCCATGGGGACGTCCTCTAGGGCGTGGATGTTCTCCCCATCAAAGGCCAGCGGGATTTCACTCTCATGGTGAAATGGATTTCCACCGATGTGCAGTAAAGGAGTGAAGAGCGGTGAAATCTGTGTCAACAAAAGTAAGAAAAGATTAATACACAAACAATTAACAAAGAACATAACAAATGTTCAGCTGTAGTTTTATATAAGCATGCACACCTATGTTTATGAAGAAACAGATGATTGGTGCATAGACATACCTTGTCACGGACATAAAGGCCACTCGGGTCCTCATTGAAGAGGTAGGGCAAGAGCAGAATCGCTGCTGTGGTCTCCAGTCCTAGTAAAGTAAAGCAATGATCTTACTACACTTGCTAATTTTACTAGAAAATACATTAGAGAAAAGGAAGGAATAAGAGCAAATCCCTCTTCTGTATTGTCCTTCAGGGACTGTCAGAATAGCAGGATGATGTCCTCACCCCTGCCTCGCCTCTCTACCTCTGATAGTCCTTGAATTATCTTTTTGTCTATATCCATTCCATGGACTTGATTCATTTCTGAGAAGATCATTTGCACACATTTGTATGCTAATAGATTTCAGTTTGTATTGACTGCTATGTAGGTTAAATGTACACTTCAAATGCAGCTGTCCTACAACATATCTGTACCTTCTTCTTGATCCCAATTGCATTGTGTCCATGTTCTGTCCTATAAGAATTTCAAAGGAAGAGAAAATGTGTCAAAGAATAGTCTTACAAGCATTAAAAGATATGTATAAAATAAATATTGAAATATAAATATTGAAAGATATATGGCATCGACATACAATGTAATGTAAAATAGAAGAACATATTGGAGAAAGCACTAGCCAATACAGTACTGCCATACAGTAACAGTACTGCCATACAGGCATAATATCACATTTCAAGATAGCTAGGGTTTGACCAACTATTTGTTTGCATAACCTATATAATATAACAAAGAAGCTATGCTATAATATTAAGTTTATACTCTATATGATAAGAGCATACTGCTGTGTGAGAGGAAGGGTCTCATGGGATGTTGAGTCATATGGAAAGAATGCAGATGCTGTAAATCAGGGATGTGGAAGAGCTTGTTAAAAGATAAGGGCAGGATATGGGTGAAATGTATATGCAGAGGGGTGTCGGGGTTTTAGAGAACTGTGCATTGTGCAGTCACAAGATAAATCGACTGCCAAAGATAATAACTACGCCCGGCAACAGGAGGCGTCTCGAGGTTGGGACCAACCTGCACGCCAACAAAAGGATGAGTAACTTTAAACCACGCTCATCCTCCCTCTGACAGGCCAGCAGTGAGCGGGAACTATCTCTGTCAGAGTATTTAATGAAAAGCAAAGGATGTGTAACACAGTTCTCTGTTTTGCCCTGCGAGGTGTTACAGGGAGCCCGTATAGACGAACCACCTATTTACCCTTCAAGTGTTTGCATTAATTAAAGTACAAAGAAATCAGAAGTTACTATGTGCTGACTATTTTGTTCTGATACCAGATTCGAATTGACGTGACCCGACACAAGATATCTTTGTACACAAATTGTTCAATATTTTATCAGGCTGACTTGAAAGATTATACGCAACATTTTGCTGCGTGGCAATACTGTGTTTGGATTCTGAAGGGCATTCATACAAGAGAGGTAGTCTAGACACTGTATTAATACCATTATGCATTTGAATCCCATCTACAGCTACCATCTAAGATATTAATTTCCCTCCACAAGGGGGCGGACATGTAACGTTTCCCAAATGGGATAGTATTGTACATGTAACGTTTCCAAAATGGGATAGTATTGTACATGTAATGTTTCCAAAATGGGATAGTATTGTCCATGTAACGTTTCAAAATGGGATAGTATTGTACATGTAACGTTTCCAAAATGGTATAGTATTGTACATGTAATGTTTCCAAAATGGTATAGTATTGTACATGTAACGTTTCCTGAATGGGATAGTATTGTCCATGTAACGTTTCCAAAATGGGATAGTATTGTACATGTAACGTTTCCAAAATGGGATAGTATTGTACATGTAACGTTTCCAAAATGGGATAGTATTGTACATGTAATGTTTCCAAAATGGGATAGTATTGTCCATGTAACGTTTCCAAAATGGGATAGTATTGTACATGTAACGTTTCCAAAATGGGATAGTATTGTACATGTAACGTTTCCAAAATGGGATAGTATTGTACATGTAACGTTTCCAAAATGGGATAGTATTGTACATGTAACGTTTCCTAAATGGGATAGTATTGTACATGTAATGTTTCCAAAATGGTATAGTATTGTACATGTAACGTTTCCAAAATGGGATAGTATTATCCATGTAACGTTTCCAAAATGGGATAGTATTGTAC
Source organism: Salmo salar (assembly GCF_965601325.2). Lineage (NCBI taxonomy): Eukaryota > Metazoa > Chordata > Actinopteri > Salmoniformes > Salmonidae > Salmo > Salmo salar. The sequence continues at coordinate 1,560,527 of NW_027675323.1, read as the reverse complement.
ATGTAACGTTATGCCCCCTTGTGAGTTAATAGTATTGCATGCTGTAGCAGCCTATATAAAGAGGAAGACCTCCATTGACGATTCAGTTCGTTGTAACATCTCGTCTGGACAGGTCACCGTCCTTAGTTAGTTAGTTAACGAAGCTAACGTTAGTAGAAGCTGCTGCAGCTCCAATACAGTATGAGTTGAGACGGTGAACTGATGTTGAATTACACCTCTGTTGCTAGGCAGAACTTTAGTCACATGAGTTCTTCCTCACTTGACCTGACCTGACCTCAGCCTAAATTCCTCACTCCTCCCCACCTCACGGCTGTCCTGTTGACTTGTTCCAGACTGTGGCCCTTCTCCTCCCCACCTCACGGCTGTCCTGTTGACTTGTTCCAGACTGTGGTCCTTCTCCTCCCCACCTCACGGCTGTCCTGTTGACTTGTTCCAGACTGTGGTCCTTCTCCTCCCCACCTCACGGCTGCCCTGTTGACTTGTTCCAGACTGTGGTCCTTCTCCTCCCCACCTCACGGCTGTCCTGTTGACTTGTTCCAGACTGTGGCCCTTCTCCTCCCCACCTCACGGCTGTCCTGTTGACTTGTTCCAGACTGTGGCCCTTCTCCTCCCCACCTCACGGCTGTCCTGTTGACTTGTTCCAGACTGTGGCCCTTCTTCTTCCATAGGATCCCTGACGTCTAACAATAACACATTCTGACAGAATGTAAACGTTCTACATTCCCCTCAAACATTGACATGAATAAGGATATTTCATATTTTCAAGTTCAGAACCCATCACCTGCTATGTAAAAGAGAGAAGAATGCACAATGGTCAATGCTATCTGGGATCCTTGGGACATCCCTATCCTAAACCCTAACCTTAACCCCCTACCTTAACCATTTTAAATGTCAACTTCAATGGGCTAGGGACGTCCCTCTACCTGAAAATACATGATCTAAGTGATTGATATTTGGTATTCAGCCGTCATAAAGCTTTATTTACTTTAATGAACTACTAAAATAGTGACTTTGTCAGACAGCATAGACAGCAGCTCTACACTTTATTGACTGACTGATCCATTCATCCTTCCATCCCTCCTCAGCCTTCCTCTCCTCTGAAGACCCAGTGAGGGTGGAGCTCAGTCAGAGAGCTGTTGAGGGACTGGTTAGGCAGAACACTTCTACAGCCAGAGAGGTGAGAGGTCACACATGGTTTAGATGGTAAATATTTATGTCCCCTTAGCGATTCATCACGTCAGCAAAAGGGAATATGTTCCATCATCTATATTTATTTACATTAGTGCAAATTGTCCACTGATATGGGTGTAATTTCTCACCCCTTTTGGCTGTATGAAAGTTAATTTCCCCTCAGACACACACATTTGTTCTTTGATATTATGAAGGTCATTTGTGTCAAATGTACTTTTCCCCTCATTCACCCCATCTCTTTACATTGCTTATGTATATTCAGTGGCCTAACTGCGTCCAGACTATGTCAAAGGCCCATCCTGGTAGATCTGAACCTAATGCAGCTTGGAGTGATCGGATGACAGAAGTCACATTTAGGTGCCAGGTGTAACTGAGGCCATAGATGCTCCATATCCATTACTTTGAGTGTTTTATATAATATAACTAAATGTGTTTCTGTGTTGCAGGGGCAGTCAAGAAATGGAACAGCAAGGCCACAGAACATGACATAAGCAGAGCTGTGGGAGACCACCTCAAGCCCCTGGTAGAGCCGGGGGTGGTGTTTACCACTCCACCACACCTTCAGCAGGCTGGAAAAGTGGGATTGATACGGTTTTTCATACTAAGATGGACCAAGAGTCTGTTGATTGGTCAGTCATTGGGTTAATTTGTTGAAATCAAATCAAGCTTGATGCAATATCCAACCCAAAATATAACTTGTTTTTTAGGAGGGGCTCTGAAAGACACTATGGGGGTGTCCACTGAAAGTTGACTAGTAACAACAACTGGGACCTAAAAGACACCCACCATGAGACCCACTAAATCTGCCCAAGAGGCAAACAAAAGAAAAACCCACACCAAACTTAAAGACAGGAAGTAAACCAAAAAGGTGGAGCAACTAAAGGTGTTGACTCTCCACATGTATCAAGACAACTGGAGCACTGGGCCAGACACTCTTAAATAGAACCTGGACCAGCTCAGGTGAAACACCTTCCCACTAACGAGATGGACAAGCCAGCACAGGTGTAACACATACTGACTAACGAGGTGACACCAATCAGTGCGTCCTACGTGCTAACGAGCTAGACGTGCTAACGAGCTAGACGGGCTAACGAGCTAGACGAGCTAACGAGCTAACGAGCTAGACGAGCTAACGAGCTAGACGGGCTAACGAGCTAGACGAGCTAACGAGCTAGACGTGCTGACGGAGCTAGACGGGCTAACGAGCTAGACGAGCTAACGAGCTAGACGTGCTAACGAGCTAGACGTGCTAACGAGCTAGACGTGATAACAAGCTAAAGTCCAACCTCAAAACATAAATGGAAAAACCAAAGCCTGTAACACCTTCTCCCTTTAAGACAACAAATATATCCTATATTTTGTTGGAAAAGTTTGCTCACCACCAAAAGAAAACAACTTCCATTTCACATTATAATCAACTACAATGCTTCACCTTCTACAATATAATCATGGTGTCTACTGGCTGTCAACAATTAAAAACAAGAAAAAACACGTATTTCTAAATAATAATATACAATCGTACTATTTTTTTCTCCTTTTTCTGTCTATAGAATCCTAAAAGTCACTAGCTTCTAGAACTCTCGTCTTCCTAATACTCACTAGCTTCTAGAACTCTCGTCTTCCTAAAACTCACTAGCTTCTAGAACTCTCGTCTTCCTAAAACTCACTAGCTTCTAGAACACTCGTCTTCCTAAAACTCACTAGCTTCTAGAACTCTCGTCTTCCTAAAACTCACTAGCTTCTAGAACACTCGTCTTCCTAAAACTCACTAGCTTCTAGAACACTCGTCTTCCTAAAACTCACTAGCTTCTAGAACACTCGTCTTCCTAAAACTCACTAGCTTCTAGAACACTCGTCTTCCTAAAACTCACTAGCTTCTAGAACACTCGTCTTCCTAAAACCCACTAGCTTCTAGAACTCTCATGTTCCTAAAACTCACTAGCATCTAGAACTCTCGTCTTCCTAAAACCCACTAGCTTCTAGAACTCTCGTCTTCCTAAAACTCACTAGCTTCTAGAACACTCGTCTTCCTAAAACTCACTAGCTTCTAGAACACTCGTCTTCCTAAAACTCACTAGCTTCTAGAACTCTCGTCTTCCTAAAACTCACTAGCTTCTAGAACACTCGTCTTCCTAAAACTCACTAGCTTCTAGAACACTCGTCTTCCTAAAACTCACTAGCTTCTAGAACACTCGTCTTCCTAAAACTCACTAGCTTCTAGAACACTCGTCTTCCTAAAACCCACTAGCTTCTAGAACTCTCATGTTCCTAAAACTCACTAGCATCTAGAACTCTCGTCTTCCTAAAACCCACTAGCTTCTAGAACTCTCGTCTTCCTAAAACTCACTAGCTTCTAGAACTCTCGTCTTCCTAAAACTCACTAGCTTCTAGAACTCTCGTCCCCTTGGAACGAGCCCAAACAAAAATCATCTCAAATACGGAAAAACATGCCGTATAACAAAACTCAAATCAAATTGTACTGCGCCGAATACAACAGACCTAACAGTGAAATGCTGACTTACGAGCCCCTAACCAACAGTGCAGTTTCAAAAACATACAGAAAAGAATAAGAGATAAAACTCATCTCCAACACGGAAAAACGTGTCAAAATAATATGTGATCCATGGTAACACACTGGTTAAACGCAAAACACAAATCTTTTTGACTGCCCACCCTTGAGACAATCAGCAACCAAGTTGTCCTTACCACGGACATGTCTGATTTCAAGAGGAAACTCCTGCAAACATCCGTAGTAACTTTCCACCTCACTGCGGAGCTTCTCTCTCTTTTCAGGGTTCACTAGATAGGCATGTTGTTGGATCGGGGCCCAGTCCCCAATGTCATGCTCTAGTACATTTGGGTTGGCACATCTGAGAATGAACCCTGATATTCTAAAAACAGGGCAACAATGTCAATATAATTGTACCAAAAAAATTGTCAGTTGGTTGCACAAATAATTATGATTACTAAATGTTACATGAAATGTAAATATGAAATAGCCCCAATGTCAAAACACAGTTTTAACGTGTCCAAATCAATAACCAATATGCAGAAACAGTTTGGGATAAAGTGAAAACCTAAACATAACATGTGCTATTTACACAAACATCTGCCACAATAATCATATTACTTGTATTTTTTTAAACAAGCACCTTATAAACTGTACAAGCAGCAATAAATCACTGATATCCATTAGGGGGGAAATCAGGTTGAATCTGCTCTTCAAACTAACACAACAAAACAAAAACACATGGAAATGGGAGATATATTTTACCTCACTGGTTAGAGGACAACCTGCAGAAGACAGTCAGCTACATTTTGGAGTGATGCATTTAAATTTAGGGTCCCTAAACAAAGGAACGCAACACTTATTTTTCATAACTCATCGATATCACGATGAGATCAATTGTGTGACAGAAGGGAGATGAAGTTGCACGTCCTGTTAAAACTAACAGCTCAAAAACCACACGGAATCTGGGAATAATGTGTACATCCCTGGTTAGAGGACAATTTGTAGAAAACAGCTAGCTACATTTTGAAGTGTTGCATTTTGATTCCAGTGGGTCACCAACATGGTAAGTGTAACACAACTCTTTTTTTGTTAGTCACTTTTTGTTAAATCTCATAAATAGTACTCTTCCATTTCAGAGCCTGGATTTTCCCTCTGAGGCTAATATCCATATCATGTTGAAATCAATAGAACAGGGGACACACGTTTAGGGTTCTACATTGTGACATTATTAAAATACTCCTTCTACAATGTTAAAACATTCTACATTGTGACATTAATTCATTGATATCATGAAACAACTCCTTCATGTATGTATTTTCTGATATTTGATCAGAGATCTTTTATCAGATTATCTCTGGTCACAGCTATGAGGTTTCTCTCCTGTGTGTGTTCTCTGGTGTTGAGTCAGAGAGCCAGAATCAGCAAAACTCTTCCCACACTGATCACAGCTATAAGATTTCTCTCCTGTGTGTGTTCTCTTGTGTGATGTCAGATTGCTAGATTTACCAAAACTCTTCCCACATTGATCACAGCTATAAGGTTTCTCTCCTGTGTGTCTTCTCTGGTGTAATATCAGACCCCCAGACTCAGTAAAACTCTTCCCACATTGATCACAGCTATAAGGTTTCTCTCCTGTGTGTCTTCTCTGGTGTAATATCAGACCCCCAGACTCAGTAAAACTCTTCCCACATTGATCACAGCTATAAGGTTTCTCTCCTGTGTGTCTTCTCTGGTGTAATATCAGACCCCCAGACTCAGTAAAACTCTTCCCACATTGATCACAGCTATATGGTTTCTCTCCTGTGTGTGTTCTCTGGTGCACTGTCAGATTGCTAGATTGACCAAAACTCTTCCCACATTGATCACAGCTATAAGGTTTCTCTCCTGTGTGTCTTCTCTGGTGTAATATCAGACCCCCAGACTCAGTAAAACTCTTCCCACATTGATCACAGCTATATGGTTTCTCTCCTGTGTGTGTTCTCTGGTGCACTGTCAGATTGCTAGATTGACCAAAACTCTTCCCACATTGATCACAGCTATAAGGTTTCTCTCCTGTGTGTCTTCTCTGGTGTAATATCAGACCCCCAGACTCAGTAAAACTCTTCCCACATTGATCACAGCTATATGGTTTCTCTCCTGTGTGTGTTCTCTGATGAATTTTAATGCCTGTTGATGAGGTGAATCTCTTCCCACAGTCAGAGCAGCAGTGAGTTCTCTTCCCTGTGGATGTCTGCAGGTGTTTCTTGAGGTGTTCTGATCTGGAGAGACTCTTCTCTGCCTCTTCAGCATCATGATGTTGTTGAGGCTCCCCAGAGGATCCACGATAGTCACGTCTCTCTCCTGTGTGAACAACAAAGTCAGACAGATGATTAAAGGCCCACAACAGCGGTAATCCACTGTAAAAGGTGATGCCAACAGCGTAGCCATGATGTTGGACAACAATTGACGTCTGTAATGAATGTTACAATTATTTGATATTTGCCTTAAAATGAGCAAGAATAGTCATATTTTGTCTTGTTTTCACATTCGTAGTAACATCAATGATTGTAGGCTAGAAATAAGTTATTCATGTTGTTGAAACTCTAAGCAGTGTGCCAGACGACTTTTGGTCTCCAATATAGGCCCCTTTCTGTATTTGCTAAAATTGCGGCACGAGGGCAATTTGATTGCAGAAACTCCTCCCTGCTAATGAGGAAACCACTAGTTATGGATGTAGTATATCTGGTAATGAGGAAACCACTAGTTATGGATGTAGTATATCTGGTAATGAGGAAACCACTAGTTATGGATGTAGTATATCTGGTAATGAGGAAACCACTAGTTATGGATGTAGTATATCTGGTAATAAGGAAACCACTAGTTATGGATGTAGTATATCTGGTAATGAGGAAACCACTAGTTATGGATGTAGTATATCTGGTAATGAGGAAACCACTAGTTATGGATGTAGTATATCTGGTAATGAGGAAACCACTAGTTATGGATGTAGTATATCTGGTAATGAGGAAACCACTAGTTATGGATGTAGTATATCTGGTAATGAGGAAACCACTAGTTATGGATGTAGTATATCTGGTAATGAGGAGACCACTAGTTATGGATGTAGTATATCTGCTAATGAGGAAACCGATAGTTATGGATGTACTATATCTGCCTGGAGCAAAAATGGTGAGCAAAGATTTTAGTTTTTCACAATGTATTCTGAATGTGAATGGGGGAGACTCAGGGGAGTAACCTCCATTTCCAGGTTGCTTATGAGTACATTTCACACTACTTTGGATTATAATTGTAAGGCTCATTTGAATGTCCTGTTTAATAAAATGTTTGCTAAAGCATTAATAATTATGTGTAATTATTGAAGAACTGCGTTAATGACAGTATCCATTTGGGTGTTGTCAATAAAGTTCAGATTTTATTGATTTATTTAACCAGGTAGGCCAGTTGAGAACAAGTTCTCATTTACAACTGTGACCTGGCCAAGATAAAGCAAAGCAGTGCGACACAAACAACACAGAGTTACACATGGGATAAACAAGCATACAGTCAATAACACAATAGAAAAATCTATATACAGTTGTGCAAATGGAGTAAGGAGGTAAGGCAATAAATAGGCCATAGTAGCAGAGTAATTACAATTTAGCAAATTAACACTGGAGTGATAGATGTGCAGATGATGATGTGCAAGTAGAAATACTGGGGTGCAAAAGAGCAGAGAAAGTAAATAAAAACATGGGGATGAGGTAGGCAGTTGGATGGACTATTTACAGATGGGCTGTGTACAGCTGCAGCGATCGGTAAGCTGCTCAGATAGCTGATGCTTAAAGTTAGTGAGGAAGATATATGTCTCCAACTTCAGCGATTTTTGCAATTCGTTCAAGTCATTGGCAGCAGAGAACTGGAAAGAAATGTGTCCAAAGTAGGTGTTGGCTTTGGTGATGACCAGTGAGATATACCTCTTTGAGTGCGTGCTATGGGTGGGTGTTGCTATGGTGACCTGTGAGCTGAGTGAATGCGGCCTAGCAAAGACCTATAGATGACCTGGAGCCAGTGGGTTTGGCGACGAATATGTAGAGAAGGCCAGCCAACGAGAGCATACAGGTCGCAGTGGTGGGTGGTATATGGGGATTTGGTGACAAAACGGATGGCACTGTGATAGACTGCATCCAGTTTGCTGAGTAGAGTGTTGGAGGCTATTTTGAAAATGACATCGCCGAAGTCAAGGATCGGCAGGAAAGTCAGTTTAACAAGGGTATGTTTGGCAGCGTGAGTGAAGGAGGCTTTGTTGCGAAATATGAAGCTGATTCTAGATTTCATTTTGGATTGGAAATGCTTAACCTGTTGGGGCTAGGGGGCAGTATTTGCACGGCTGGATAAAAAAATGTACCCGATTTAATCTGGTTACTAATCCTACCCAGTAACTAGAATATGCATATACTTATTATATATGGACAGACAACACCCTAAAGTTTCTAAAACTGTTTGAATGGTGTCTGAGTATAACAGAACTCATTTGGCAGGCAAAACCCTGAGACATTTTCTGACAGGAAGTGGATACCTGATGTGTTGTATTACCTTTAAACCTATGCCATTGAAAAACACAGGGGCTGAGGAATATTTTGGCACTTCCTATTGCTTCCACTAGATGTCACCAGCCTTTACAAAGTGTTTTGAGTCTTCTGGAGGGAGATCTGACCGAACAAGAGCCATGGAACGATGATGGCCCATTAGACACCTGGCGCGCGAGTTCATGTTGGGTACCCTCGTTCCAATACGTTATAAAAGAGAATGCATTCGTCCACCTTGAATATTATTCATGTTCTGGTTAAAAAAGGCCCTAATGATTTATGCTATACAACGTTTGACATGTTTGAACGAACGTAAATATATTTTTTCCCCTCGTTCATGAAGTGAAGTCCGGCGGGCTTAGATCATGTGCTAACAAGACGGAGATTTTTGGACATAAATGATGAGCTTTTTTGAACAAAAATACATTCGTTATGGACGTGTGATACCTGGAAGTGACATCTGATGAAGAGAATCAAAGGTAATGGATTATTTACATAGTATTTTTGATTTTAGATCTCCCCAACATGACGGCTAGTCTGTATCGCAACGCGTATTTTTCTGGGCGCAGTGCTCAGATTATTGCAAAGTGTGATTTCCCAGTAAGGTTATTTTTAAATCTGGCAAGTTGATTGCGTTCAACAGATGTAAATCTATAATTCTTTAAATGACAATATAATATTTTACCAATGTTTTCTAATTTTAATTATTTAATTTGTGGTGCTGACTTGACTGCCGGTTATTGGAGGGAAACGATTTCCTCAACATCAATGCCATAGTAAAACGCTGTTTTTGGATATAAATATGAACTTGATAGAACTAAAAATGCATGCATTGTCTAACATAATGTCCTAGGAGTGTCATCTGATGGAGATTGTAAAAGGTTAGTGCATCATTTTAGCTGGTTTTATGGTTTTGGTGACCCTGTCTTTGAATTGACAAAACATTACACACAACTCTTGTAAATGTACTGTCCTAACATACTCTAAATTTATGCTTTCGCCGTAAAACCTTTTTGAAATCGTAAAACGTGGTTAGATTAAGGAGATGTTTATCTTTCAAAGGGTGTAAAATAGTTGTATGTTTGAAAAATTTGAATTTTGACATTTATTTGGATTCAAATTTGCCGCTCTTGAAATACACCTGCAGTTGATGGAGTGCACCACGGGTGGGACGCTTGCGTCCCACCTAGCCCATAGAGGTTAACTTCATCGGGGTAGGGGGCAGTATTTTCACGTCCGGATGAAAAGCGTGCCCAGAGTAAACTGCCTGCTACTCAGGCCCAAAAGCTAGAATATGCATATAATTAGTAGATTTGGATAGAAAACACTGAAGTGTCTAAAACGGTTTGAATAATGTCTGTGAGTATAACAGAACTCATATGGCAGGCAAACCTTAGAAAAATCCAACCAGGAAGTGTGGAAATCTGAGGTTTGTAGTTTTTCAAGTGATTGCCTATCTAACACCCAATATACAGTGTCTATGGGGTCATATTGCACTTCCTAAGGCTTCCACTAGATGTCAACAGTCTTTAGAATGTTGTTTCAGGCTTCTACTGTGAATGGGGAAAGAATAAGAGCTGATTGAGTCAGGTGTCTGGCCGTCAGCCATTATTTTAGTTACGCACGCAGCCATGAGCACAAGCTCAGTTCTCTTTCCTTTATGAAGACAAAGGAATTATCCGGTTGGAATATTTTTGAAGATTTATGATAAAAACATCCTAAAGATTGATTCTACACATCGTTTGACGTGTTTCTACAAACTGTAATATAACTTTTTTGACTTTTCGTCTGGACTTTAGTGCGCGCGCCTTCTGCATTTGGAATAGTGAACCTAACGCGCGAACAAAATGGAGGTATTTGGACATAAACATGAACTTTATCGAACAAAACGTACATGTATTGTGGAACTGGGATTCCTGGGAGTGCATTCCGATGAAAATCATCAAAGGTAAGTGAATATTTATAATGGTATTTCTGACTTCTGTTGACTCCACAACATGGCGGGTATCTGTATGGCTTGTTTTGGTGTCTGAGCGCTGTACTCAGATTATTGCAAAGTGTGCTTTCGCCGTAAAGCTTTTTTGAAATCTGACACAGCGGTTGCATTAAGGAGAAGTATATCTTTAATTCTATGCATAACAGTTGTATATTTTATCAACGTTTATGATGAGTATTTCTGTAAATTGATGTGCTCATTCATCGGGGGTTTTGGAGGCAAAACATTTCTGAACATTACATGCCAATGTAAAATGGGGTTTTTGGATATAAATATGAACTTTATCGAGCAAAACATACATATATTGTGTAACATGAAGTCCTATGAGTGCCATCTGATGAAGATCATCAAAGGTTAGTGATTAATTTTAGCTGTATTTCTGGTTTTTGTGACGCCTCTCCTTGCTTGGAAAATGGCTGTGTGGTTTTTCTTGTCTAGTTGGTGTCCTAACATAATCTTTCGCCGTAAAGTGTTTTTGAAATCGGACACTGTGGTTGGATTAATGAGAAGTGTACCTTTACAATGGTGTATAATACTTGTATGTGTGAGAAATTTGAATTATGAGATTTTTGTTGTTTTGAATTTGGCGCCCTGCTATTTCAATGGCTGTTGGCGAGGTGTGACGGTAGCGTCCCACCTACCCCAGAGAGGTTTTAACATGCCGGTACATACTGCTGTAATAACATGCAAGCAAATTGTCAGCCAAAATATCGTGTACGGTAACTTACTTGAAAAGAAATGTCTTTATTACATTGCTTAACATGTTCTTAACATTTGTCATAATTAGTTAAAGCAATGAATTTGTTTCGGCTCTCGTTGGACTTCGGCTGCATATTTTCCGCCATTTTCTTCAAATCTGAAAATGATGTGAAGCTACGTCCATTTCCTGAAGAATTGCATTATGGGCCCTAAAGTACTGCGTGTATACGTCATATTTTGGCGAATTTAGTACGACATCCGGGAACTTTTGGCATACTAACTACATCAACGACATCATAACCGCCATCGATAAGAGACATTACTGTGCAGCCGTATTCATCGACCTGGCCAAGGCTTTCGACTCTGTCAATCACCACATTCTTATTGGCAAACTCGACAGCCTTGGTTTCTCAAATGATTGCCTCGCCTGGTTTACCTACTACTTCTCTGATAGAGTTCAGTGTGTCAAATCGGAGGGCCTGTTGTCCGGGCCTCTGGCAGTCTATGGGGGTGCCACAGGGTTCAATTCTCAGGCCGACTCTCTTCTCTGTATACATCAATGATGTCGCTCTTGCTGCTGGTGAGTCTCTGATCCACCTCTACGCAGATGACACCATTCTGTATACTTCTGGCCCCTCTTTGGACACTGTGTTAACCTGTTAGTGCTAGGGGGCAGTATTTACACGGCCGGATAAAAAACGTACCCGATTTAATCTGGTTATTACTACTGCCCAGAAACTAGAATATGCATATAATTATTGGCTTTGGATAGAAAACACCCTACAGTTTCTAAAACTGTTTGAATGGTGTCTGTGAGTATAACAGAACTCATATGGCAGGCAAAAACCTGAGAAGATTGCAAACAGGAAGTACCCTCTCTGACCATTCCTTGGGCTTCTTGGCTCTGTTTAAAGAAAATGTAGGATATTTGCTGTAACGTGACACTTCCTACGGCTCCCATAGGCTCTCAGAACCCGGGAAAAAGCTGAATGATGTAATTCCAGCCGCTGGCTGAAAAACTTTAGCGCGTTTGGATGGAAGTCGATCAGAGGGCCATCAGACTGAGGCTCGTGCACGAGGGGATCCCATGCTTTTACTTTCTCTCTCTTTGAACGTAAACACGCTTTCCCTGTCGGAATATTATCGCTTTTTTACGAGAAAAATTACATAAAAATTGATTTTAAACAGCGGTTGACATGCTTCGAAGTACGGTAATGGAATATTTAGAATTTTTTTGTCACAAAACGCGTCGGGCGCGTAACCCTTATTTACCCTTTCAGATAGTGTCTTGAACGCACGAACAAAACGCCGCTATTTGGATATAACTATGGATTATTTGGGACCAAACCAACATTTGTTATTGAAGTAGAAGTCCTGGGAGTGCATTCTGACGAAGAACAGCAAAGGTAATAACATTTTTCTTATAGTAAATCTGAGTTTGGTGAGTGCTAAACTTGCTGGGTGTCTAAATAGCTAGCCCTGTGATGCCGGGCTATCTACTTAGAATATTGCAAAATGTGCTTTCACCGAAAAGCTATTTTAAAATCGGACATATCGAGTGCATAGAGGAGTTCTGTATCTATAATTCTTAAAATAATTGTTATGCTTTTTGTGAACGTTTATCGTGAGTAATTTAGTACATTTTTAGTAAATTCACCGGAAGTTTGCTAGTATGCTAGTTCTGAACGTCACATGCTAATGTAAAAAGCTGTTTTTTGATATAAATATGAACTTGATTGAACAAAACATGCATGTATTGTATAACATAATGTCCTAGGGTTGTCATCTGATGAAGATCATCAAAGGTTAGTGCTGCATTTAGCTGTCTTTTGGGTTTATGTGACATTATATGCTAGCTTGAAAAATGGGTGTCTGATTATTTCTGGCTGGGTACTCTGCTGACATAATCTAATGTTTTGCTTTCGTTGTAAAGCCTTTTTGAAATCGGACAGTGTGGTTAGATTAACGAGAGTCTTGTCTTTAAAATGGTGTAAAATAGTCATATGTTTGAGAAATTGAAGTAATAGCATTTCTAAGGTATTTGAATAACGCGCCACTGGCTGTTACGTAGGTGGGACGAAATCGTCCCACTGGCCCTAGAGAAGTTAACTAACCTCCAAACGAGCTTCAATACCATACAACTCTCCTTCCGTGGCCTCCAACTGCTCTTAAACGCAGGTAAAACTAAATGCATGCTATTCAATCGATCACTGCCCGCACCTGCTCGCCCGTCCAGTATCACTACTCTGGACGGCTCTGACTTAGAATACGTGGACAACTACAAATACCTGGGTGTCTGGTTAGACTGTAAACTCTCCTTCCAGACTCACATTAAGCATCTCCAATCCAAAATTAAATCTAGAATCGGCTTCCTATATCTCAACAAAGCATCCTTCATACCCTCGTAAAACTGACCATCCTACCGATCCTCGACTTCGGTGATGTCATCTATAAAATAGCCTCCAAAACTCTACTCAACAAACTGGATGCAGTCTATCACAGTGCCATCCGTTTTGTCACCAAAGTCCCATATACCACCCACCATTGCGACCTGTACGCTCTCGTTGGTTGGCCCTCGTTTCATACTCGTCGCCAAACCCACTGGCTACAGGTTATCTACAAGTCTCTGCTAGGTAAAGCCCCGTCTTATCTCAACTCACTGGTCACCATAGCACCACCCACTCGTAGCATGCGCTCCAGCAGGTATATCTCACTGGTCACCCCCAAAGCCAACACCTCCTTTGGTCGTCTTTCCTCACAGTTCTCTGCTGCCAATGACTGGAACGAACTGCAAAAATCTCTGAAGCTGGAGACTCATATCTCCCTCACTAGCTTTAAGCACCAGCTGTCAGAGCAGCTCACAGATCACTGCACCTGTACATAGCCCATCTGTAAACAGCCCATCTATCTACCTACCTCATCCCCATACTGTATTTATTTATCTTGCTCCTTTGCACCCTAGTATCTCTACTTGCACATTCGTCTTCTGCACATCTACCATTCCAGTGTTTAATTGCTTTATTGTAATTATTTGACCACCATGGTCTATTTATTGCCTTAACTTACCTCATTTGCACTCACTGTATATAGACTTTTTGTTTTCTTTTGTTCTACTGTATTATTGACTGTATGTTTTGTTTATTGCATGTGTTGTTGTATGCGTCGAATTGCTACGCTTTATCTTGGCCAGGTCGCAGTTGCAAATGAGAACTTGTTCTCAACTAGCCTACCTGGTTAACAATTTGACCCCCACAGGAAATCTTCACTGGCAGTTATAGAAAGACCCATTTACTATATAACCATTGATTCTTGAAGAATATAACTTATAAATGCCTCAAACTGTATTACCCCACCAGAAACCAAAACATAAGCTTGTATAACGCCACTGTTTGTTAACAAGCACTGTATAGCTGTGAAATCTTGTTTAAAATGATAATTTTGACCTTATGGATGTCATGGATGGCCAGTGCTTGTATTTATAGTGTAGTCAATTCAGGGGGTAGTCCTGAGCTAGACTCAAACCTGGGTCCAGTAACTGTCAAGCCAACACCTTATAACTGTTATGTCAAGATGTCTGAACTTCTTGAAGAGGTCTCTAGGTGTTGGGTTACGGTTTCTACAATAGCTTCCTCTATGAATTTGAGAGTGATTACATTTCTCCAGCCCCCATCCCTCAGCTGTTTACCAAACCAAGCCTCTGGGCAGCCATTTTGTTTCTGTTTAAAAACTAGGTTGTCCCTTTAAACAAGCCACACAATCAACCAATTAATCTGCAGTTCAAACAATAACAAAGCTGTAATTCCACCACTGATTTGGTAATAAGATGATGATGGGGCTGGAGAAATGTAACTAATCTCAAATTCATAGACAGACCTGCGGATGCAAAGACTGACCATCCATGATATCAACATTATAGTTTTAACCATGTTGAGGCTATACAGTATTGATTTACATTGTTTCTAAACATTGGAGTAAAAAAAGCTTATTTGGGGTTCTGATGGGGTACAACAGTTGAACTAAGCTCATGAGACGTGTGTTATATTCTTCAAGAATACATGGCTATAAAAAAATCATTAAAAAGTCTAAATATGGATGTAGCTATTGCATATTTCCCCTTTAACACCAAACATCAGTTCAACAACTGCAGAGTTTGTACCTCTGTTTTTAAGACAGTACTTACTAGTGTTAATCAGGGAACGGTTTCTCAAAACCATCTTATGGCTAAGTTCACCGTTAGAACCATTGGACGCCTTAAGATGCGTTTGGGAAACCGGGCCCAGATGTCCAGTTTCCTCCTCTTCATCTTCTTCCAATGTGACAGTCATCTCCCCCTCCTCCTCTTTCACCCCATAAACTGCATCCTCCTCTTTCTCTTCCTCCTCGTCTTTTACTGTAACATCCTCCTCGTCTTTCACTCTGAATGCGACTTCCTCTTCTTTCACTGAAACGTCTTTCTCTTCTTCTTTCACAGTTACAGCCTCACCCTCTACTTGTTTTTGTATTGAAACAGCCTCCTCTTCCTTCTCCTCTTTCACGAAAACGTTCAGCCACAGTCCCTCTTTCTCCGTCCAGCAGACCTCTTCTTTAGCAGGAGGAGAGTAGCTTGGTGAGCTCATGGTCGGGGATGTTAGCTAAGCTAATGCTAACTTAACCAGCCCGCTAGCTGATCAATAACAAAAACACCGTAAATATGAAATTAAAACGGATAACTAACTAGACGACAGAAGTGGGTTTAAAACACAGTGGCTAATATACACTAAAGCATCTAAAGAGCTTTATTGGTTCGGCTATTTTGTCTAGCAAGCTACCGTGGTGGCTGAATAACTGTTGTTGCTGTTGAAAGAAGCGTTCCGTCCACTACATTATACGTCACACCAACAGCATCGCCTTAAATTCCCAGACCGCCATCTGCTGACTGGAGTGGGTAACGCAGTAGAGTAAAATGTATACTTTATTTTCAGACAAGTTTGATTGTAGGAAGATTTTTTTACTCACCAGTGTAACAACACAGTGTGGTTAAAGACTTAGTAAGCTAGTTGTAGTCACGATCTGGTTCCCTATAAGGACAAACAGTTATGTTTTTTGCGTTATTACAAATGTATTGTAATGAAACAGCAGGGAGCAGGTCTCGAACCCTCGACCTTCAAGCCCGAAGTCCAGCGCGCTATCGACTGTGCCGCAAAAGCTCGAACGGCAGAGTCAATATCCGTGCTTATAAACCCAGGGTCGTTACAGTATTAACTTATTTAGGGACATCTTCTAAACTACCCACAATGCACTATTTTCCAACGTCATATGTATTATCAACTCTATGCTACCGGGTTTGTATGCCAGTGTAACGGTGTAATGAAGTTACATTTAAAACATTTATTTAACCTTTATTTAACAAGGCAAACCAGCTAAGGACAAATTCTTATTTACAATAACGGACCCGTGTCTGTAGTTTTGATCCCGGGTCTGTAGTGATGCCTCTACCACTGAGATGCAGGACCTTAGACTGCTGCTCGTGTGTTTACATTACATTCAGTGATAAAGGTATGGGATTCTGGGTAATCCACAGCAGATTTATGGAGAATTTGAAAATTGGGTGGTCCTGGGATAGAAATGTATAAAGTTGACATTAGATCATAAAATCCACCTTTTAAATCATAAATTAGCAATTTATGTTTTAGTAACTTCTGTTGTTGGTTTGGCCTCTCTTTATATGTTATTTGCCGAATCTCAGTTTTCCATGTGGGTTTTATGCTGAAGTTCCCTCTATCAAGTTGGTAGCAAACTGGAAAATGCATCTTCTTCAGGAGTGCTATTTATATCCTGATCATTCATCCACACTGCATCTTCTTTAGGAGTGCTATTTATATCCTGATCATTCATCCACACTGCATCTTCTATAGGAGTGCTATTTATATCCTGATCATTCATCCACACTGCATCTTCTATAGGAGTGCTATTTATATCCTGATCATTCATCCTCACTGCATCTTCTTTAGGAGTGCTATTTATATCCTGATCATTCATCCACACTGCATCTTCTTTAGGAGTGCTATTTATATCCTGTCGACTACTGATCATTCATCCACACTGCATCTTCTTTAGGAGTGCTATTTATATCCTGATCATTCATCCACACTGCATCTTCTTTAGGAGTGCTATTTATATCCTGATCATTCATCCACACTGTGTGTCTCATCAATGCAGGTAATTTATGACATGTATAAAGTATGTGTTTTATAAACTCATGAACACCAGCCAGTTTATCAGCCCGGTTCTGTTAGTTTAGGTGGATTATACTTCTTCACCACCAGAGGGGGACGTTGAGTAATATTTCAGGTTAATTTGATATATTTTGATACTAAAATGGATGACAGTTTATTCTGATGTTGTGAATATGAGATTACACATGGAAACTATGTATTTATTTTATTATAGTAAATTAGGAATTATTAGGAACTGTTAAATCCACTATATGATCATAATAACTTTGACAGACATCTTGATAGTTTTTTGTTAGTATATTATAGGGCAGATTTATGGAGAATTACTATGGGATTGCTATTTATATCCCGTCACTACTGATCATTCATCCATACTGTGTGTGTCCCATCATTGCAGCTTTGGAAATAAATGAACTATCCATCCATTGCTCCTTCCTGTGTTGACTCACTGACTTGAGGGACGGGAACAGGAAGGTCGATATCTAGCTCAAGCTTCACCTCATACCTTTCATGAACTGTGTGGTTGTGTTATCTAGAGGGAAGCCGTTAGCACGGTAGGCTCTGGTGCCTTCTTGCTGTGGGCTCAAATCGACAGAGGAAATCAACCTGCTTGCTCCTTTTTGTTTTGACAACTTTTCATTAGGGATGTTATGTTTGATACCGGAGCTACGAGGCCTGCGTCCAAATCGCTAAGCAGTAAACTTCAAAGCAGTGTACCGATGCCTGTATCACTTTATCAGCAGCATGTCATCAATGACGTCTGAAGCTTCATTTGATCAAACAACCACCTGATTGGTTTGGTATTGGGCCTGTTCGACATTGCAGGCGACTGCCGACTGACTGATCTACAAATCCCATTACATCATAAATAACTACTCATTATTATTTATAAATCAGTCACCATTTACCCACAATGCAGCATGGATTTTATGCTCTCGAGCACGGTGAGTGGTTTAGTAGATGACATAAAGGCTATGCTGCTACGGTGTGGGATACCATCTATAATAATGACATAAAGGCTATGCTGCTACGGTGTGGGATACCATCTATAATAATGACATAAAGGCTATGCTGCTACGGTGTGGGATGTCATCTATAATAATGACATAAAGGCTATGCTGCTACGGTGTGGGACGTCATCTATAATAATGACATAAAGGCTATGCTGCTACGGTGTGGGACATCATCTATAATAATGACATAAAGGCTATGCTGCTACGGTGTGGGATACCATCTATAATAATGACATAAAGGCTATGCTGCTACGGTGTGGGATGTCATCTATAATAATGACATAAAGGCTATGCTGCTACGGTGTGGGACGTCATCTATAATAATGACATAAAGGCTATGCTGCTACGGTGTGGGACATCATCTATAATAATGACATAAAGGCTATGCTGCTACGGTGTGGGATACCATCTATAATAATGACATAAAGGCTATGCTGCTACGGTGTGGGATACCATCTATAATAATGACATAAAGGCTATGCTGCTACGGTGTGGGATACCATCTATAATAATGACATAAAGGCTATGCTGCTACGGTGTGGGATACCATCTATAATAATGACATAAAGGCTATGCTGCTACGGTGTGGGATGTCATCTATAATAATGACATAAAGGCTATGCTGCTACGGTGTGGGACATCATCTATAATAATGACATAAAGGCTATGCTGCTACGGTGTGGGATACCATCTATAATAATGACATAAAGGCTATGCTGCTACGGTGTGGGATGTCATCTATAATAATGACATAAAGGCTATGCTGCTACGGTGTGGGATACCATCTATAATAATGACATAAAGGCTATGCTGCTACGGTGTGGGATGTCATCTATAATAATGACATAAAGGCTATGCTGCTACGGTGTGGGATACCATCTATAATAATGACATAAAGGCTATGCTGCTACGGTGTGGGATACCATCTATAATAATGACATAAAGGCTATGCTGCTACGGTGTGGGATGTCATCTATAATAATGACATAAAGGCTATGCTGCTACGGTGTGGGATACCATCTATAATAATGACATAAAGGCTATGCTGCTACGGTGTGTCATCTATAATAATGACATAAAGGCTATGCTGCTACGGTGTGGGACACCATCTATAATAATGACATAAAGGCTATGCTGCTACGGTGTGGGATACCATCTATAATAATGACATAAAGGCTATGCTGCTACGGTGTGGGATGTCATCTATAATAATGACATAAAGGCTATGCTGCTACGGTGTGGGATACCATCTATAATAATGACATAAAGGCTGTGCTGCTACGGTGTGGGATACCATCTATAATAATGACATAAAGGCTATGCTGCTACGGTGTGGGATACCATCTATAATAATGACATAAAGGCTATGCTGCTACGGTGTGGGATACCATCTATAATAATGACATAAAGGCTATGCTGCTACGGTGTGGGATACCATCTATAATAATGACATAAAGGCTATGCTGCTACGGTGTGGGATACCATCTATAATAATGACATAAAGGCTATGCTGCTACGGTGTGGGATACCATCTATAATAATGACATAAAGGCTGTGCTGCTACGGTGTGGGACATCATCTATAATAATGACATAAAAGCTGTGCTGCTACGGTGTGGGATACCATCTATAATAATGACATAAAGGCTATGCTGCTACGGTGTGGGATGTCATCTATAATAATGACATAAAGGCTATGCTGCTACGGTGTGGGACGTCATCTATAATAATGACATAAAGGCTATGCTGCTACGGTGTGGGATGTCATCTATAATAATGACATAAAGGCTATGCTGCTACGGTGTGGGATACCATCTATAATAATGACATAAAGGCTGTGCTGCTACGGTGTGGGATACCATCTATAATAATGACATAAAGGCTATGCTGCTACGGTGTGGGATACCATCTATAATAATGACATAAAGGCTATGCTGCTACGGTGTGGGATGTCATCTATAATAATGACATAAAGGCTATGCTGCTACGGTGTGGGATGTCATCTATAATAATGACATAAAGGCTATGCTGCTACGGTGTGGGATGTCATCTATAATAATGACATAAAGGCTATGCTGCTACGGTGTGGTATACCATCTATAATAATGACATAAAGGCTATGCTGCTACGGTGTGGGATACCATCTATAATAATGACATAAAGGCTATGCTGCTACGGTGTGGGATGTCATCTATAATAATGACATAAAGGCTATGCTGCTACGGTGTGGGATACCATCTATAATAATGACATAAAGGCTATGCTGCTACGGTGTGGGATACCATCTATAATAATGACATAAAGGCTATGCTGCTACGGTGTGGGATACCATCTATAATAATGACATAAAGGCTGTGCTGCTACGGTGTGGGATACCATCTATAATAATGACATAAAGGCTATGCTGCTACGGTGTGGGATACCATCTATAATAATGACATAAAGGCTATGCTGCTACGGTGTGGGATACCATCTATAATAATGACATAAAGGCTGTGCTGCTACGGTGTGGGATGTCATCTATAATAATGACATAAAGGCTATGCTGCTACGGTGTGGGATGTCATCTATAATAATGACATAAAGGCTATGCTGCTACGGTGTGGGATACCATCTATAATAATGACATAAAGGCTATGCTGCTACGGTGTGGGATGTCATCTATAATAATGACATAAAGGCTATGCTGCTACGGTGTGGGATACCATCTATAATAATGACATAAAGGCTATGCTGCTACGGTGTGGGATGTCATCTATAATAATGACATAAAGGCTATGCTGCTACGGTGTGGGATGTCATCTATAATAATGACATAAAGGCTATGCTGCTACGGTGTGGGATGTCATCTATAATAATGACATAAAGGCTATGCTGCTACGGTGTGGGATACCATCTATAATAATGACATAAAGGCTATGCTGCTACGGTGTGGGATACCATCTATAATAATGACATAAAGGCTATGCTGCTACGGTGTGGGATGTCATCTATAATAATGACATAAAGGCTATGCTGCTACGGTGTGGGATACCATCTATAATAATGACATAAAGGCTATGCTGCTACGTATAAAATGTGTCTGTTCTAAATGCTGTGATTTTCCCAGCCATCATTCTGTATGTCTCTTCTGATCTGCAGTCATGTTTTAGTTGGGTTTTGTTAGTTGGGTTCTAACTGGTCTCCATTAGTTGGGCTCCAGCTCGCTGACCATAGCCGTGCTGATTGGCTGCGCTGGTTAGGCTAATAGCTCCAGCTCACTGACCATAGTGTCACGAACCGGCTCGAAGACCGTAACAAAAAGTGAGACAACGTGGAGATAAAGAATAACTAAATATATTTATTAACTTAAGTAAAGTAAATACAATGAACAATGGTGTGTGTTTAGTCAGTAGTGTAAGTGAGTGGTCGCGTGTATACATGTGATAATGAGGGGTGTTGAAAGGTGCCAACGCAGACACCCAAAATCTGTCTGTGTCTGCATGGAGAGAGTCTCCTCAATGAACGGGGAAGAGGTGCATTTATCCTGGGACACACCCATTATGTATGTATGTAGTCTGGTGATATACCAGGGACTGGGGATGCAGTTAGGTTTGTATGCAGTCTGGTGATATACCAGGGACTGGGGATGTAGTTAGGTTTGTACAGTCTGGTGATATACCAGGGTCTGGGGATGTAGTTAGGTTTGTATGTAGTCTGGTGATATACCAGGGACTGGGGTTGTAGTTAGGTTTGTACAGTCTGGTGATATACCAGGGACTGGGGATGTAGTTAGGTTTGTACAGTCTGGTGATATACCAGGGACTGGGGATGTAGTTAGGTTTGTACAGTCTGGTGATATACCAGGGACTGGGGATGTAGTTAGGTTTGTATGTAGTCTGGTGATATACCAGGGACTGGGGATGTAGTTAGGTTTGTATGCAGTCTGGTGATATACCAGGGACTGGGGATGTAGTTAGGTTTGTACAGTCTGGTGATATACCAGGGACTGGGGATGCAGTTAGGTTTGTACAGTCTGGTGATATACCAGGGACTGGGGATGTAGTTAGGTTTGTACAGTCTGGTGATATACCAGGGACTGGGGATGCAGTTAGGTTTGTATGTAGTCTGGTGATATACCAGGGACTGGGGATGCAGTTAGGTTTGTATGTAGTCTGGTGATATACCAGGGACTGGGGATGCAGTTAGGTTTGTATGTAGTCTGGTGATATACCAGGGACTGGGGATGCAGTTAGGTTTGTATGTAGTCTGGTGATATACCAGGGACTGGGGATGTAGTTAGGTTTGTATGTAGTCTGGTGATATACCAGGGACTGGGGTTGTAGTTAGGTTTGTACAGTCTGGTGATATACCAGGGACTGGGGATGTAGTTAGGTTTGTACAGTCTGGTGATATACCAGGGACTGGGGATGTAGTTAGGTTTGTACAGTCTGGTGATATACCAGGGACTGGGGATGTAGTTAGGTTTGTATGTAGTCTGGTGATATACCAGGGACTGGGGATGTAGTTAGGTTTGTACAGTCTGGTGATATACCAGGGACTGGGGATGCAGTTAGGTTTGTACAGTCTGGTGATATACCAGGGACTGGGGATGTAGTTAGGTTTGTATGTAGTCTGGTGATATACCAGGGACTGGGGATGCAGTTAGGTTTGTATGTAGTCTGGTGATATACCAGGGACTGGGGATGTAGTTAGGTTTGTATGTAGTCTGGTGATATACCAGGGACTGGGGATGTAGTTAGGTTTGTACAGTCTGATGATATACCAGGGACTGGGGATGCAGTTAGGTTTGTATGTAGTCTGGTGATATACCAGGGACTGGGGATGTAGTTAGGTTTGTACAGTCTGATGATATACCAGGGACTGGGGATGTAGTTAGGTTTGTACAGTCTGATGATATACCAGGGACTGGGGATGTAGTTAGGTTTGTACAGTCTGATGATATACCAGGGACTGGGGATGTAGTTAGGTTTGTACAGTCTGATGATATACCAGGGACTGGGGATGCCGTTAGGTTTGTTTTCCTCTAGCTACTCTCCAGTTTGCTCCCAGCAGCGTTCATAGAACATAGATCCCTGTTCAACTAGGCTGCAGAGTTCCTAGTTTGACAGATAATTCAACCAGTGTGACCAGTGGGTTTCTTTAAATGAATGAATATGAAACTGCCTTAAATACAGATGTGAAGCACAGTATGTTTTAAATTCTCACTCAAAATATGCACTGCTCTATTTGAACGTCTCAATATAATATTATTATTTAATGAAAGGAATAAAAATACATTTGTATGCAAATAAAAATGTATCTTAACTGCGTTTCCCTCCAGTCCGCAGACGGCGATGTGCGTCTTTAAGGCGATGCTGCAGCGTGACGTATAATCTAGTGGACGGAACGGATCAACAACAACGAGTCAGCCACCTTGGTAGCCAACAGCCGAAACATTTAGACTGTTTCTGTGCATATTTGCCTCTGTGTTTTAAATATACTTCTGACATCTAGTTAATAGACACCATTTAAATGTTATAGGTACATTGTTAGTCAACTAGCTGGCTTGATAAGTTAGCCTAGCACTAAACTAGTCGCTCATGCTAACTAGCTAGCTAGCTAACATCCCCGACCATGAACTCACTGATGTATTCCTCGCCTGCTAAAGAAGAGGTCTGAACATGAGCTCCCTAAACTACTCCCCTCCTGTTAAAGAAGAGGAGGTCTGCTGGACGGAGAAAGAAGCTCTGGGGCTGAACATTGTCGTGAAAGAGGAGAAGGAAGAGGAGGATGTCACAGTAAAACAAGAAGTAGAGGGTGAGACTGTTACTGTGAAAGAAGAAGAGAAAGACGTTTCAGTGAAAGAAGAGGAAGACGCGTTCAGAGTGAAAGAGGAGGAGGATGTTACAGTAAAAGAAGAGGAGGAAGAGAAAGAGGAGGATGTAGTTTTTGTAGTGAAGGAGGAGAAAGAGGGAGAGATAACGGTCATATTGACAGAGGAGTCAGGAGATCTGATTACCACCAGTAAGTACTGTCTTAAAAACGGGCTCTAACTCTCCAAAGGTTTTGAACGAACGTGTTGTTTTAAAGCAGCATGCTACTGAAATTCTATACTTGAAGATGTTGTTCTGTACTATAGGAATTCATGTTATAATATAATGTTAAAGCTACATTTTAAAATTGATGATTAAAGCCCTGAATGCTGATTGGCTGACAGCCGTGGTATATCAGGCCGTATACCACGGGTATGTCATGTATTTTTACTGTTCTAATTATGTTGGTAACATGTTTATAATAGCAATAAGACACCTCAGGGGTTTGTGATAGATGGCCAATATACCACGGCTAAGTTCTGTATCCGGGCACTCTGTGTTGAGTCGTGCTTAAGAACAGTCTTTAACCGTGCTATATTGGCCATATACCACACTTCCTCTGGCCTTATTACTTAACTGTAACATGTGTATACCATCAGAGTCCCCCCACCACAAAATCACAACTTAATTGTCTCACAGAATGGCAAACATGTTATAAATGAAATTTTTGACGTGTGTCCATTGTAGGCCTTGCGTAGAGTGTGTATACCCGCAAAAAGCAGATTTCTAAATAATGTTGGAGAAATACATAAAATAAGTGTCACGTCCTGACCATAGTAACTGGTTATTTTCTATGGTAGAGTAGGTCAGGGTTTGACAGGCGGTGTTTTGTGTTTTTCTATGTTTTCTATTTCTATGTGTTAGTTCTAGGTTTTCTATTTCTATGTTTTTTTGGGGGGTTGATCTCCAATTGGAGGCAGCTGGTCCTCGTTGCCTCTGATTGGAGATCATATTTAAGTAGGGGTTTTTCTTCCTGGGTTTTTGTGGGCAGTTGCATTCTGTTTAGTCTCTGTACCTGACAGAACTGTAAGTTGATAATATCCTTTTGTTATTTTGTCATTAGTGTTTTGAGTAAATAAATATAATAATGAACACTCAACACGCTGCGTTTTGGTCCCCTCTATACGACGCCCGTTACAATAAGAAGCATTATTGAAATGAAATGGACACGTGTTATGGGGAGACTGAACATATTAGCAAAAGGACAAGCGTTTTGGGGAGACTGAAAATATTAGCAAAAGGACAAGTGTTTTGGGGAGACTGAACATAATAGCAAAAGGACAGTTTGTAAGTCTTCAAAATAACAATTTTGAAGGAAAGGTGTGGCTAAACAAAAAAATATAATTTAGAGAGATAGTAATGTCCATTATTACTTTAGAGATGAAGTGGGACACCAACAAAACGTTATTAACAATGGATCAACTGCAGCCTATAACACTGACTGGAATAGTAATATATATTATTATAGAGCTCTGATCAGCCTATAAACATGATCTATTATTATAGAGCTCTGATCAGCCTATAACATGACATTATCTATTATTATAGAGCTCTGATCAGCCTATAACATGACATTATCTATTATTATAGAGCTCTGATCAGCCTATAAACATGACATTATCTATTATTATAGAGCTCTGATCAGCCTATAACATGACATTATCTATTATTATAGAGCTCTGATCAGCCTATAAACATGACATTATCTATTATTATAGAGCTCTGATCAGCCTATAAACATGACATTATCTATTATTATAGAGCTCTGATCAGCCTATAAACATGACATTATCTATTATTATAGAGCTCTGATCAGCCTATAAACATGACATTATTTATTATTATAGAGCTCTGCTCAGCCTATAAACATGACATTATCTATTATTATAGAGTTCTGCTCAGCCTATAAACATGATCTATTATTATAGAGGTCTGATCAGCCTATAAACATGACATTATCTATTATTATAGAGCTCTGTTCAGCCTATAAACATGACATTATCTATTATTATAGAGCTCTGTTCAGCCTATAAACATGACATTATCTATTATTATAGAGTTCTGCTCAGCCTATAAACATGATCTATTATTATAGAGGTCTGATCAGCCTATAAACATGACATTATCTATTATTATAGAGCTCTGATCAGCCTATACACATGACATTATCTATTATTATAGAGCTCTGATCAGCCTGTAAACATGACATTATCTATTATTAAAGAGCTCTGCTCAGCCTATAAACATGATCTATTATTATAGAGCTCTGCTCAGCCTATAAACATGACATTATCTATTATTATAGAGCTCTGCTCAGCCTATAAACATGACATTATCTATTATTATAGAGCTCTGCTCAGCCTATAAACATGACATTATCTATTATTATAGAGCTCTGCTCAGCCTATAAACATGACATTATCTATTATTATAGAGCTCTGATCAGCCTATAAACATGACATTATGTATTATTATAGAGCTCTGATCAGCCTATAAACATGACATTCCCTGAGAGATTAGATTTGGAGCTCTTCATCATTTGTTTTTAAATCTCACCGTCACCAAGTTTATTATTAATGATGTAATGTTGTGAAAACTGACCTCAGGGTATTGAGGGATCTAGTCTAGATTAAACCTCATAGGAAGACATTTTTATTTAATGCAGGTTTCATTCAGGTCTCTCTGTTTAACTAGATACTCTGTTTGTCTTTTGCAGGAGAGAGACCAGACTCTGACAGCAGGAAGAGTTCCTCAGGGGAAACAGACCCAGAGACACCTAACCAACACCACTGCTCCCACTGTGGAAAGAGTTTTAGGTGGTTAGGGAGCCTGAAAATGCATGAGAGAACACATACAGGAGAAAAGCCCTACCACTGTTCCCACTGTGGAAAGAATTTTACTCAGTTAGGAGCCCTGGTTGGGCATGAGAGAACACACACGGGAGAGAAGCCTTACCACTGTTCCCACTGTGGAAAGAGTTTTAGGTGGTTATGGGTCCTGAAAAAGCATGAGAGAATACACACGGGAGAGAAACCTTATCACTGTTCTCACTGTGGAAACAGTTTTAGGTGGTTAGTGAGCCTGAAAACGCATGAGAGAATACACACAGGAGAAAAGCCTTTCCAATGTTCCCAGTGTGAAAAGAGTTTTAGGTGGTCGGGGAGCTTGAAAAAGCATGTGAGAAAACACACAGGAGAAAAGCCTTTCCAACATACTAATACACAGGAGGAGAAGACATACCACTGCTCTCATTGTGAAAAGACATTTTCCCAGTCAGAGGACCTGAAATCACACGAGAGAATAGAGAGGCTGTGTTCTGACTTGTGTTTCTGACTGAGAATTTGTCCACGGCCAGGATTCATAGGGCCAGGGTGTCCGCTATGGACGCCTGGAAAAAATCAGCAGTGGACATTTCTGAACGTTTATCCAACAGACCTGTACATCCATGAATGGATCTCTATAATGTGTAACTATTTCTGATGTATGTGTTGTGATGAATTGTTTAATAGATGTACTATGTTAGGTATATTTATCTGTGGTTTAATTTCAACAGATTTTACTGATGCTATTAGATTGCTGTGTGGGGGGAGTTTTATATATACAGTGCCTTCAGAAAGTATTCACACCCCTTGACTTGTCCCACATTTCGTTGTGTTACAGCCTAAATGTAAAAAATATTTTTATTTATTTTTATTTCACCTTTATTTAACCAGGTAGGCCAGTTGAGAACAAGTTCTCATTTGCAACTGCGACCTGGCCAAGATAAAGCATAGCAATTCGACACATACAACAACACAGAGTTACACATGGAGTAAAACAAACATACAATCAATTATACAGTAGAAAAATCTATATACAGCATGTGTAAATGAGGTAGGATAAGAGAGGTTAGGCAATAAATAGGCCATGGTGGCTAAGTAATTACAATATAGCAATTAAACACTGGAATGGTAGGATGTGCAGAAGATGAATGTGCAAGTAGAGATACTGGGGTTAAATGGATTCAATACCCCATAATGTCAAAGTGGAATTATGTTTTTGGAAATGTTTACACATTTAATTAAAAGCCTAAATAAGTTCAGGAGTAAAGATTTTGCTTAACAAGTCACATAAGTTGCATGGACTCACTGTGTGCAATAATAGTGTTTAACATGATATTTGAATGAATACCTCATCTCTGTTCCCCACACATACAATTATCTGTATTGTCTCTCAGTTGAGCAGTGAATTTCAAACACAGATTCAACCACAAAGACCAGGGAGGTTTTCCAACGCCTCGCAAAGAAGGGCATGTATTGGTGGATGGGTAAAAAAAAGCAGACATTGAATATCCCTTTGAGCATGGTGAAGTTAT
The DNA here is from genome assembly GCF_965601325.2 of Salmo salar. NCBI lineage: Eukaryota > Metazoa > Chordata > Actinopteri > Salmoniformes > Salmonidae > Salmo > Salmo salar. Next base: position 1,532,128 of record NW_027675323.1, on the reverse strand, counting down.
TAATTACACTTTAGATGGTGTATCAATATACCCAGTCACTAACTCAGTTGCTGGAGAGGAAGGAAACCGCTCAGGGATTTCACCATGAGGCCAATGGTGACTTTAAAATAGTTAGTGTTTAATGATTGTGATATGAGAAAACTGCGGATGGATCAACAACATTGTAGTTACTCCACAATACTAACCTAAATGACAGAGTGAAAAGAAGGAAGCATTCCCAGTCAGAGGACCTGAAATCACATGAGAGAATAGAGAGGCTGTTGGCACTAAAGTAATACTACAAAAGAATGTGGCAAAGAAACAAACTTTATATCCTGAATACAAAGCGTTATGTTTGGGGAGGGTTTGGAGGGTTTGGCTGGCCGGGACGTCCTTGTCCCATTGTGCTCTAGCGACTCCTTGTGGTGGTCAGCATGCACGCTGACTTCGGTCGCCAGCTGGACAGTGTTTCCTCCGACGCATTGGTGTGGCTGTCTTCCGGGTTAAACGAGCAGTGTGTCAAGATGTGCAGTGCGGCTTGGCAGGGTCGTGTTTCAGAGGACACATGGCTCGACCTTCGCCTCTCCCCGGAGTCCGTAGGGGAGTTGCAATTGGATATCATGAAATTGGTGAGAAAAAGGTGTAAAAGTACCCAAAAAATATATATATATATACACTCGTACTGAAATTTGATTTTTCGATGACCTGGCAGATGTGAAAACCATGTAAACACCTGCAAGACTTCGGTTAGAAGTGAATCACCTGCCTGGACATCCTAAGAAGCACCAGAGACCTGCATTTTGAAGTGGGTTTAATAATACTTGTGAAAACTGACTTCAGGTGATTGAGGGATCTAGTCGAGATTAAACATCATAGGAAGTTTTATCATGTGGAGGTTTCATTCAGGTCTCTGTTTAATTAATTATATAATCTGTTTGTCTTTGACAGGAGAGAGACCAGACTCTCCTTCTGACAGCAGGAAGAGTTCCTCAGAGAAACCAGACCCTGAGATGTCCAAACCAGCAGGACGACATCACTGCTCCCATTGTGGAAAGAGTTTTACTCAGTTAGGGAGCCTGAGAACACATAAGAGAATACACACTGGAGAGAAGCCTTACCACTGCTCCTTGTGCGGAAAGAGTTTTAGGTGGTTAGGGAGCGTGGAAAGGCATGAGAGGACACACACAGGAGAAAAGCCTTTCCAATGTTCCCATTGTGGAAAGAGTTGTACACAGTTAGGGAGCATGAGAGAATACACACAGGAGAAAAGCCTTACCAATGTTCCCATTGTGGAAAGCATTTTGCCCAGTTAGGAAACCTGAACCAGCATGAGAGGATACACACAGGAAAAAAGACGCACCACTGCTCCCACTGTGGAAAGAGATTTACCCGGTTAAGGTACCTGAAAGAGCATGAAAGAATACATACAAATACACAAGAGGAGAAGACATACCACTGCTCTCATTGTGGAAAGACATTTTCCCAGTCAGAGGACCTGAAATCACATGAGAGAATAGAGAGGCTGTGTTCTGACTTGTGTTTTTGACTGAGAATTTGTGATTTTGTTTGGACTGTCAGACTTGAGTTCACTTTGTGTAATGTTAGTGCACAATTTTTTTATTGCGATTAATCCATTGTCTGAAAGCGTTGAAAATACAGTGAAAACATCCAAAATACATCCTGTATACCGCTAAAATCTACAATGCCATGTAAAAACAAGATGACATTGAGGTTAAATAAAGGGTGCTTTACCAATGTAACATATTTTGACACGTCCACTGTGGGGCTCTGCAGAGTCATAATATCCATAACAACTACAGGTCAAACAGGGAAATGGTTTGCATCGTTTTTCCACCATTCATTTTCCCCTTAGGGCTGTGTTTTGTTTAGGCTCACCGTGGTGTGACGTTTTGATAACCATGTAAATCTCTCTAGGTCACGGTGACTGATGACACACAGTGTGTTGTGAATTTATTGTAATGTTTTTAAAATGGTATAACTGCTTTTATTTTAGCTGGACCCCAGGCAGGAACTAATGGGGATCCATAATAAACCCCAGGAAGAGTAGCTGCTGCCTTGGCAGGAGCTAATGGGGATCCATAATAAACCCCAGGAAGAGTAGCTGCTGCCTTGGCAGGAACTAATGGGGATCCATAATAAACCCCAGGAAGAGTAGCTGCTGCCTTGGCAGGAACTAATGGGGATCCATAATAAACCCCAGGAAGAGTATCTGCTGCCTTGGCAGGAACTAATGGGGATCCATAATAAACCCCAGGAAGAGTAGCTGCTGCCTTGGCAGGAACTAATGGGGATCCATAATAAACCCCAGGAAGAGTGGAAGAGTAGCTGTTGCCTATATTTGTCTCTCTTTACTCTCGGATTCTAAAATGCTAATTAGCGTCAAAGTAGACGACATGCAAGACTACAAATCTCTGCAAGCTCCTGCATGTCATCTCTAGTGTGCTGCAGAGATGGTTGTCCTAGAAGGTTCTCCCATCTCCACAGAGTAACTCTGGAGCTCTGTCAGAGTGAACATCGGGTTCTTGTTCACCTCCTTGACCAAGGCCCTTCTCCCCCGATTGCTCAGTTTGTCCAGGCAGCCAGCTCTAGGAAGAGTCTTGGTGGTTCCAAACTTCTTCCATTTAAGAATGATGGAGGCCTCTTTGTTCTTGGGGACCTTCAGTGCTGCAGACATTTTTTGGAACCCTTCCCCAGATCTGTGCCTCGACACAATCCTGTCTCAGAGCTCTATGGACAATTCCTTTGGACCTCATGGCTTGGTTTTTGCTCTGACATGCACTGTTAACTGTGGGACCTTACATAGACAGATGTCTGCCTTTCAAATCATGTCTAATCAATTGCATTTACCACAAGTGGACTCCAATCAAGAAACATCTCAAGGATAATCAATGGAATCAGGATGCATATGAGCTCAATTTTGAGTCTCATAGCAAAAGGTCTGAATACCTAAGTAAATACATTTGCAAAAATCTCTAAAAACCTGTTTTCACTTTGTCATTATGGGGTATTGTGATGTCATTATGGGGCATTGTGATGTCATTATGGGGTATTGTGATGTCATTATGGGGTATCGTGTGTAGATTGATGAGGGGGGGGAAAGTACATTTTAGAATAAGGCTGTAACAAAATGTGGAAAATGTGAAGGGGTCTGAATACTTTACTTTTCTACCACAGTTTTGTACATGATCAAATCAAAGTTTATACACTGTCATGTGATACGTGATATAGAAAAGTCCAATCTTAGGAGAGTACATGGGAGGCACTATACTGTGTGTCTGCAGGTGTCTATCTGGTCAAAACCACTGATACAGGTGCCCCTCCACCCTCTGGTGGGATGGATCATGTCTACAGAGAAACCTAGATTCAAATACTTAGATTTGTGTTTATTGGGTATATGTTGTGAAATTGTTAGATATTACTTGTTAGATATTACTGTACTGTCGGAGCTAGAAACACAAGCATTTCGCTACACCGGCAATAATATCTGCTAAACATGTGTATGTGACCAATAAAGTGTATGATAAAATGTGATTCGATTTTTATTTGAAATAAACGTCCTATTTATCAAAGGTGCTTTTGGCTGGGGTCAAAATGACTCCAAAGGATTTGAATTTGTTAAAAGTCCATATTGATACAGAAACACTAAACCATGATTTAGATTTATTAAGAACAAGTTGATTGACAAAGTCATGAAAAATTTAATAGAATTGAATAAACCACATTTTGGCTATGATAAACCACATTTTGGCTATGATAAAAGATATGCCTCTGGGGTCAAAATGAACTATGTCAGAAGTATGGTTCAATGCAAATTTGTAGTGGGTGTAAAGTTTGTTTTAAATTCTCACTCATTAAACACGAATCAATCAACACATGCTTCTCTTTGAACGACTTAATATAATATTAAACTTTCCTGAAATAAATGAAAAATAAACGTTTGGTTCCTCAACTGCGTTGCCCAGTCCAGTCAGCAGATGGCGATGTGCGTCTTTTAGGTTCAGGCGATGCTGCCAGTGTGACGTATAATCTAGTGGACGGGACGCTCCTTCAACAACAACAGCTAGTCAGACACCTCGGTAGCTTTCTAGCAAACATAGCTACAACATTCACGCTCTTTACACTGGTTTTGGTGTATATTAGTCGCAGTGTTTTAAACACACTTCTGTCGTATGTACTTGTTGGACCATTTAATTATATATTTACGTTGTTTGTCAGCTAGCTGGTTTGCTAAGTTAGCTTAGAACTAGGCTAGTCGCTATTGCTAGCTAGCTAACATCCCCGACCATGAGTTCACTAAGCTACTCTCCTCCTGTTAAAGAGGAGGAGGAAGCAGTTTTTGGAGTGAAAGAGGAGGAGGGGGAGATGACTGTCACATTGGAGGAAGAAGAGGAGGTTGGAGATGTGTTTAACACCAGTAAGTACCGTCTCTGCAGTCGTTGAACCAATATGCAGTAAAGGGGTTCTACACTTTAATGTTGTTCTGTAGGAATGGCTGAAGCTTCACTGTAACGTGTAGAACATCAAGAGTGGACCATCAACAAAACGTTAAAATTGATCAAATGCATCCAATGACAATGCCTGAAATACTGTAGTCCTCAATATCTCCTATTAGATTAGCCCAAGATGTTCTCTTAAAGGGGCAATCAGCAGTTGTTACATCCATTTAGGGACTTATACATTAATGATATGTACCCATCTGTTTCTTGAAGAAATCACTTATAAATGCCTCATGAGCTTAGTTCAACTGTCGTACCCCATCAGAACCCAAAATAAGCTTTTTTTACTCCAATGTTTGTCAGTAAATATAAACAAACACTGTATATCCTCAAAACATGGTTAAAACTAAAATGTTGATATCATGAATGGTTACATTTCTCCAGCCCCATCCCTCAGCTTTTTACTGAAACGGGCAGGGAGTACGCTTTGTTATTGTTTCTACTGCTGATTGCCGCCCCTGTTACTCCTCAAGGTCCAAGGACTGTATGTTATTTTCAGAGGTAGACTGGCTCTGTTCAGGTAAAATAGCCAAATATTCCATCAAGATGTGAATCGATTCTCAATTGCAATACGTTTCTAGAAACATAAATTGCTGTACTTTCATATCACATCAAAATAATTTCACATATACTTTCATATCAATTCAGACACAAGCTTGTCCTGGAGCTCTACGGACAGTTCCTTCGACCTCATGGCTTGGTTTTTGCTCTGACATGCACTGTCAACTCTGGGACGTTATATAGACAGGTGTGTGCCTTCCAAATCATATCCAATCAATTGAATTTACCACAGGTGGACTCCGAACAACTTGTAGATACATCTCAAGGATGATTAATGGAAACAAGATGCACCTGAAAGCAATTTTGAGTCTCATAGCAAATGGTCTGAATACTTCAGTAAATAAGGTATTTCTGTTTTTTACCTGTTTTAACTTTGTCATTATGTCATTATGGGCTATTGATGACACCCCTCAGATACAAGAGCCTAACCATCAGAAAAAAACCTCTTCCTTAGCCTACTCCTCCCGCTGCTGCTGGCCTTCGTACATTCTGATGTTCTGCTCCTAAAGTTTCTGGTAATAGGCTACACCAGCAGTCGTTATGCTCCTATAGTTTCTGGTAATAGGCTACACCAGCAGTCGTTAAGCTATAGTTTCTGGTAATAGTCTACACCAGCAGTCGTTATGCTCCTATAGTTTCTGGTAATAGTCTACACCAGCAGTCGTTATGCTCCTATAGTTTCTGGTAATAGGCTACACCAGCAGTTGTTATGCTCCTATAGTTTCTGGTAATAGGCTACACCAGCAGTCGTTATGCTCCTATAGTTTCTGGTAATAGGCTACACCAGCAGTCGTTATGCTCCTATAGTTTCTGGTAATAGGCTACACCAGCAGTCATTATGCTCCTATAGTTTCTGGTAATAGGCTACACCAGCAGTCGTTGTGCTCCAATAGTTTCTGGTAATAGACTACACCAGCAGTCGTTATGCTCCTATAGTTTCTGGTAATAGGCTACACCAGCAGTCGTTGTGCTCCAATAGTTTCTGGTAATAGACTACACCAGCAGTCGTTATGCTCCTATAGTTTCTGGTAATAGGCTACACCAGCAGTCGTTATGCTCCTATAGTTTCTGGTAATAGACTACAGTCGTTATGCTCCTATAGTTTCTGGTAATAGGCTACACCAGCAGTCGTTAAGCTATAGTTTCTGGTAATAGTCTACACCAGCAGTCGTTATGCTCCTATAGTTTCTGGTAATAGTCTACACCAGCAGTCGTTATGCTCCTATAGTTTCTGGTAATAGGCTACACCAGCAGTTGTTATGCTCCTATAGTTTCTGGTAATAGGCTACACCAGCAGTCGTTATGCTCCTATAGTTTCTGGTAATAGGCTACACCAGCAGTCGTTATGCTCCTATAGTTTCTGGTAATAGGCTACACCAGCAGTCATTATGCTCCTATAGTTTCTGGTAATAGGCTACACCAGCAGTCGTTGTGCTCCAATAGTTTCTGGTAATAGACTACACCAGCAGTCGTTATGCTCCTATAGTTTCTGGTAATAGGCTACACCAGCAGTCGTTGTGCTCCAATAGTTTCTGGTAATAGACTACACCAGCAGTCGTTATGCTCCTATAGTTTCTGGTAATAGGCTACACCAGCAGTCGTTATGCTCCTATAGTTTCTGGTAATAGACTACAGTCGTTATGCTCCTATAGTTTCTGGTAATAGGCTACACCAGCAGTCGTTATGCTCCTATAGTTTCTGGTAATAGGCTACACCAGCAGTCGTTGTGCTCCAATAGTTTCTGGTAATAGGCTACACCAGCAGTCGTTATGCTCCTATAGTTTCTGGTAATAGACTACAGTCGTTATGCTCCTATAGTTTCTGGTAATAGGCTACACCAGCAGTCGTTATGCTCCTATAGTTTCTGGTAATAGACTACACCAGCAGTCGTTATGCTCCTATAGTTTCTGGTAATAGACTACACCAGCAGTCGTTATGCTCCTATAGTTTCTGGTAATAGGCTACACCAGCAGTCGTTATGCTCCTATAGTTTCTGGTAATAGACTACACCAGCAGTCAGCAACCTTTTCCATTTGGTGCCAATTTATCTGACCATTTCTACTGATCTGGTGCCAGTTATGATTTTCATATTTTCATTTTCGTGGAACAGTTTCATTTTAATTCCTAATAGTATCTCAAAATCATTGTCTGTGATTAATCTACATTCTATCTAAATCTAAATATAAATTATACAAATCTAAAAGTAACTTTTATTGCCAACTATGTAAAAATAGCCAACAAATAAAAACATTGCAGACTGCAGTTAGAAAATATCCTGATCAAAATAAATACCTTATAAATCACATTGGCTGCACATGGCCTGTCTACAATGATTTTGAAACATTGTATCTACTATCAACTGGGTAGCCTGAAACTGAAGAAGGCAAGCTTGCAACATTGTATCAAATATTCTGGGCCCACAGAGTTTCCTGCACCAGTGAGTTTGGGACAGACACAGCTGTAGGCTATTAGACTAATCCTACTTCTATATGGGTAACCAGGTAGACTAGTCCTACTTCTATATGGGTAACCAGGTAGACTAGTCCTACTTCTATATGTGTAACCAGGTAGACTAGTCCTACTTCTATATGTGTAACCAGGTAGACTAGTCCTACTTCTATATGGGTAACCAGGTAGACTAGTCCTACTTCTATATGTGTAATTAGGTAGACTAGTCCTACTTCTATATGTGTAACCAGGTAGACTAGTCCTACTTCTATATGTGTAACCAGGTAGACTAGTCCTACTTCTATATGGGTAACCAGGTAGACTAGTCCTACTTCTATATGGGTAACCAGGTAGACTAGTCCTACTTCTATATGGGTAACCAGGTAGACTAGTCCTACTTCTATATGTGTAATTAGGTAGACTAGTCCTACTTCTATATGTGTAATTAGGTAGACTAGTCCTACTTCTATATGTGTAACCAGGTAGACTAGTCCTACTTCTATATGTGTAACCAGGTAGACTAGTCCTACTCTATATGTGTAACCAGATAGACTAGTCCTACTTCTATATGTGTAACCAGGTAGACTAGTCCTACTTCTATATGTGTAACCAGGTAGACTAGTCCTACTTCTATATGCGTAATCAGGTGTGCGTCCTTACTCAACATTGACAGGAGTGTTTCAAACAAAAGACAATTAATAAATTGACAACAATCTTGCGGGGTCAGGTCTGGGTGGTCTGCCAGGGGCCGTTTCATTTAGTATCCGTTTGGGTCAGTTGGGGAATGATTGTATTTCCCCATAGTATGTTGTACCGAAGTTGACCGACTGAAAGGGAGTGTAACTTTATGACTATAATTACTGTTCCCTGAAGGAGGGAAATGAGGTACAACACCTGTTTGGCTCCACCCCTTCCTGGGTCTTTGAAGAGCGATATTAAATTGAATATGACCTAAGGCTCGTATTTCTGTGTTTATTATATTATAATTAAGTCTATGATTTGATATTTGATAGAGCAGTCTGACTGAGCTGTGACTGAGTGGTGGTAGGCAGCAGCAGGCTCGTAAGCATTCATTCAAACTTTACTGCGTTTGCCAGCAGCTCTTAGCAATGCTTGAAGCACAGCGCTGTTTATGACATCAAGCCTATCAACTCCTGAGATTATGCTGGCAATACTAAAGTGCCTATAAGAACATCCAATAGTCAAAGGTATATGAAATACAAATGTATGGAGAGAAATAGTAATATAATTCTTATAATAACTACAACCTAAAACTTCTTACCTGGGAATATTGAAGACTCATGTTAAAAGGAACCACCAGCTTTCATATGTTCTCATGTTCTGAGCAAGGAACTTAAACGTTAGCTTTTTTACATGGCACATATTGCACTTTTACTTTCTTCTCCAACACTGTGTTTTTGCTTTATTTAAACCAAATGGAACATGTTTCATTATTTATTTGAGACTAAATTGATTTTATTGATGTATTATATTAAGTTAAAATAAATGTGTTCATTCAGTATTGTTGTAATTGTCATTATTACAAATATATATATTTAAAATCGGCCGATTTAATCGGTATGTTTTTTGGGGGGGGTCATCCAATAATCGGTATCGGCGTTGAAAAATCATAATCGGTCGACCTCTACTATGTTATTGTTTGTTAAACACTTAGTGTACAAACCCTCATTGTCAGGCTGATGTTAAAGCTAGCCAAAGATAATTTTACTGGTTGAAGTGTTTTTTAAGTATAAAGCACTTGATTTGCGACAATAACACAAACATATTAAGCAGGAGATTCAAGCGAGCCTTACAATTATAATCCAAAAGTAATGTGAAATGCACTCATAAGCAACCTGTAAATGGAGGCTATTTTTGCTGTCAGCCTATGAGAACTCCCCTGAGTTTTCCCCCACAGTGCTGAATTAGTGAATAGACACAGAGCTTAATGTGAGTTTCCTTGAGTAGCACTCCTGATCTTGTGCTGTAATATTCAGAATACATTGTGAATATCTAAAATCTTTGCGCACTATTTTTTGCTCCAGGCAGATATACTACATCCATAACTAGTGGTTTCCTCATTAGCAGATATACTACATCCGTAACTAGTGGTTTCCTCATTAGCAGATATACTACATCCATAACTAGTGGTTTCCTCATTACCAGATATACTACATCCATAACTAGTGGTTTCCTCATTAGCAGATATACTACATCCATAACTAGTGGTTTCCTCATTACCAGATATACTACATCCATAACTAGTGGTTTCCTCATTACCAGATATACTACATCCATAACTAGTGGTTTCCTCATGACCAGATATACTACATCCATAACTAGTGGTTTCCTCATTACCAGATATACTACATCCATAACTAGTGGTTTCCTCATTACCAGATATACTACATCCATAACTAGTGGTTTCCTCATTACCAGATATACTACATCCATAACTAGTGGTTTCCTCATTACCAGATATACTACATCCATAACTAGTGGTTTCCTCATTACCAGATATACTACATCCATAACTAGTGGTTTCCTCATTACCAGATATACTACATCCATAACTAGTGGTTTCCTCATTACCAGATATACTACATCCATAACTAGTGGTTTCCTCATTAGCAGATATACTACATCCATAACTAGTGGTTTCCTCATTACCAGATACACTACATCCATAACTAGTGGTTTCCTCATTACCAGATATACTACATCCATAACTAGTGGTTTCCTCATTACCAGATATACTACATCCATAACTAGTGGTTTCCTCATTACCAGATATACTACATCCATAACTAGTGGTTTCCTCATTAGCAGGGAGGTGTTTCTGCAATCAAATTGTGTGCGCATTGCCCTCGTGCCGTAATTTTAGCAAACACAGAAAGGGGCCTATATTGGAGACCAAAAGTCGTCTGGCACACTGCTTAGAGTTTCAACAACATGAATAACTTATTTCTAGTTACTACTAATGTGAAAACAAGACAAAATATGATTGTTGCTAAGTTGACTGTGGTAATGGTCAAATAATTTAACAGAAGTCAATTGTTGTACAACCTCATGGGTATGATCTGACAAATACATTTGATTTGATTTCGTCATCCCTTTTTACCTAAAATAAACAATGGATTTCTGCTGTTGTGGGCCTTTAACCGTCTGTCTGACTTTGTTGTTCACACAGGAGAGAGACGGGACTATCGTGGATCCTCTGAGGAGCCTCAACAACCTCATGATGCTGACGAGGCAGAGAAGAGTCTCTCCAGATCAGAACTCCTCTAGAAACACCAGCAGAGACCCACAGGGAAGAAATCTAACTGCTGCTCAGACTGTGGGAAGAGATTCACCTCATCAGGCATTAATATTCATCAGAGAACACACACAGGAGAGAAACCCTATAGCTGTGATCAATGTGGGAAGAGTTTTGGTAAATCTAGCAATCTGACATCACACCAGAGAACACACACAGGAGAGAAACCATATAGCTGTGATCAGTGTGGGAAGAGTTTTACTGAGTCTGGGGGTCTGATATTACACCAGAGAAGACACACAGGAGAGAAACCTTATAGCTGTGATCAATGTGGGAAGAGTTTTGGTAGATCTGGCAATCTGACAGTGCACCAGAGAATACACACAGGAGAGAAATCCTATAGCAGTGATCAATGTGGGAAGAGTTTTGGTAGATCTGGCCAGCTGACAGTGCACCAGAGAATACACACAGGAGAGAAATCTTATAGCTGTGATCAATGTGGGAAGAGTTTTGCTGATTCTGGCTCTCTGACTCAACACCAGAGAACACACACAGGAGAGAAACCTCATAGCTGTGACCAGAGATAATCTGATAAAAGATCTCTGATCAAATATCAGAAAATACATACATGAAGGAGTTGTTTCATGATATCAATGAATTAATGTCACAATGTAGAATGTTTTAACATTGTAGGAGTATTTTAATAATGTCACAATGTAGAACCCTAAACGTTTGTCCCCTGTTCTATTGATTTCAGCATGATATGGATATTAGCCTCAGAGGGAAAATCCAGGCTCTGAAATGGAAGAGTACTATTTATGTGATATAACAAAAAGTGACTAACAAAAAAAGAGTTGTGTTACACTTACCACGTTGGTGACCCACTGGAATCAAAATGCAACACTTCAAAATGTAGATAGCTGTTTTCTACAAATTGTCCTCTAACTAGTGATGTACACATTATTCCCAGATTCCGTGTGGTTTTTGAGCTGTTAGTTTTAACAGGACGTGCAACTTCATCTCCCTTCTGTCACACAATTGATCTCATCGTGATATCGATGAGTTATGAAAAATAAGTGTTGCGTTCCTTTGTTTAGGGACCCTACATTTAAATGCATCATTCCAAAATGTAGCTAACTGTTTTCTGCAGGTTGTCCTCTAACCAGTGAGGTAAAATATATCTCCATTTCCATGTGTTTTTTTAGTTGTGTTAGTTTCAACAGCACGAACAACCTGATTTCCCCCCTAATTGATATCAGTGATTTATTGCTACTTGTCAAAACAACAGTGTTTCTGGTGCTTGTGCAGTTTATAAGGAGCTTGTTTAAAAAATACAAGTAATATGATTATTGTGGCAGATGTTTGTGTATATAGCACATGTTATGTTTAGGTTTTCAATTCATCCCAAACTGTTTCTGCATATTGGTTATTGATTTGGACACTTAAAACTGTGTTTTGACATTGGGGCTATTTCATATTTTCATTTCATGTAACATTTAGTAATCATGATTATTCAACCAACTGACAATTTTTTGGTACAATTATATTGACATTGTTGCCCTGCTTTTAGAATATCAGGGTTCATTCTCAGATGTGCCAACCCAAATGTACTAGAGCATGACATTGGGGACTGGGCCCCGATCCAACAACATGCCTATCTAGTGAACCCTGAAAAGAGAGAGAAGCTCTGCAGTGAGGTGGAAAGTTACTATGGATATTGCAGGAGTTTCCTCTTGAAATCAGACATGTCCGTGGTAAGGACAACTTGGTTGCTGATTGTCTCAAGGGTGGGCAGTCAAAAAGATTTGTGTTTTGCGTTTAGCCAGTGTGTTACCATGGATCACATATTATTTTGACACGTTTTTCCGTGTTGGAGATGAGTTTTATCTCTTATTCTTTTCTGTATGTTTTTGAAACTGCACTGTTGGTTAGGGGCTCAGTAAGTCAGCATTTCACTGTTAGGTCTACAGGTCTACACCTGTTGTATTCGGCGCAGTACAATTTGATTTGAGTTTTGTTATACGGCATGTTTTTCCGTATTTGAGATGATTTTTGTTTGGGCTCGTTCCAAGGGGACGAGAGTTCTAGAAGCTAGTGAGTTTTAGGAAGACGAGAGTTCTAGGAAGACGAGAGTTCTAGAAGCTAGTGAGTTTTAGGAAGACGAGTGTTCTAGAAGCTAGTGAGTTTTAGGAAGACGAGTGTTCTAGAAGCTAGTGAGTTTTAGGAAGACGAGAGTTCTAGAAGCTAGTGAGTTTTAGGATTCTATAGACAGAAAAAGGAGAAAAAAATAGTACTATTGTATATTATTATTTAGAAATACGTGTTTTTTTCTTGTTTTTAATTGTTGAAAGCCAGTAGACACCATGTTTATATTGGTGAAGGTGAAGCATTGTAGTTGATTATGTGAAATGGAAGTTGTTTTCTTTTGGTGGTGAGCAAACTTTTCTCAGATACTGTTGCCCTCTTACATTCTGCATAGAAATTATCCCCAGCATCCTATCTGAATGTTTGGCTGTTCCTTTTCAGTTGAAAGATGGTGCAACAACAATAGAAACCAGAAAACGTATGTTTGTTTCCTTGTATTTTCTTCTACCAGATCTATTGTGTTATATTCTCCTACATTCAATTCACATTTCCACAAACTTCAGAGTGTTTCCTCTCAAATGAAACCAAGAAAATGCATATCCTTGCTACTGGGCCTGAGCTACAGACAGTTAGATTTGGGTATGTCTTCAGGCGGAAATTAAGAGAAGTGGGGGGGTAGCCCTAACGGGTTTAAGACTCATTTCCACAGTCACACAATGCTATTCCCAAACATACCTAATCAATTAGTTGTTTTTCAACAATATTTTAACCTGCAGGAATATTTCCACATTTCTATCTAATGGTTAGTTCCTAGGATAATGCAACTCATACATTTACATCTTTCAATACTTCTAAAATGGTGTCCAGGTTTAAAAAAATTACAGGTGCACCATACTATACCATAAATGGTCTTAACTAGTAAACACAGATTCTAGTTTTCATCCAGTTCATAGATAGCTGACAGCCTCAGAGCCTACTGACTGGGCCCTGTTTACACCTCCACACAGGAATACACACTCTTTTCTAAAAACTCCACTTTGCCTGTTTCGCTCACCTCTTTCTTAAAACTACATTTGAGATGTGGTATCCACTCGGCTGGCTGCCTCTCAGAACAAAGGTGGGTCCATTTGCCCCGTTCCCGCAGTGTGGTCTCCCTGAGATCCCTCGTGCATCATTTACCCAGGTCACCAGGAGCGGTCACCAAGTCAAGATTCACATCCCCAAATGTGGTTGTTATTTTCTTTAATATCAATTGAGGAGAGACAAACTTATCACAAGTCAGAGTTATTCTTAAACTAAATCTTTATTCACTTATAAGGGAGCAGGTCAATATAACGTACACATATAAAGTGAATCAATTGAGTGCCCTACAATAATGATGGCTGGTGGACCCAGGGGACAAAAGTACAAAGGTCTTTTATAGCCCTTTCAACCTACATGACCAACAACAGATGTATAGAACGGGTCACAAGGTTAAGATTTGTATGAAAGATACTTATAATTCTCAGCAGACAGTATCTGCTGTAAAAACAGTACTCTTTGTGTAGAGACCAGGGTCTGGCCCTGGGGTCATCGCTCCCTGGTACCATATAGAACAGAAACATTAACTCATGTTCTGGAATGCGGTCTCTTTAGGTTTTATCACCCAAAAGACATTGTAAATCTCCTGACAGTGTTTTCTCCCAGAGGCCCATCCTCAGTAGAACACAGACACAATAGTTATAAGAACCCTCTATTCTGTTGCATAAAACAACCATTTGATGCAATAAAAGTATTATAACATAATCTTGCAGTTTTGCTCTCAGTGTCCACTGAAAGTTGACTAGTAACAACAACTGGGACATAAAAGACACCCACCATGAGACCCACTAAATCTGCCCAAGAAGAGGCAAACAGAAGAAAAACCCACAAGGTGGAGCAACTAAAGGTGTTGACTGGAGCACTCAATTTATTAGGATTGTTAATAAAATGTATTATAGACATCCATGTGTATAAGCTGCAAGTACATTGAAATTAAATAGTTTTCTTTTCAACTAAAAACAAACTTATATTGTACGTCGGGCATAGTCTTAGTTTCAATTACATTTTGCTAGGTGGGATATCCCCAATGTCACAGTTTTAACGTGTCCAAATCAATAGTCCAAATGCAGAAACAGTTTGTGATAAATTGAAAACGATATCGATGAGTGATGACAAATAAGTTTTGTGTTCCTTTGTTTAGCGACCCCTACATTTAAATGCATCACTCCAAAATGTAGCTGACTGTCTTCTGCAGGTTGTCCTCTAATCAGTGAGGTAAAATATATCTCCATTTCCATGTGTTTTTTTAGTTATGTTAGTTTCAACAGCACGTACAACCTGATTTCCCCCCTAATGGATATCAGTGATTTATTGCTACTTGTCAAAATAGCGTTTTTGGCACAACCAAAAAAAACACATGGAAATGGGAGATATATTTTACCTCACTGGTTAGAGGACAACCTGCAGAAGACAGTCAGCTACATTTTGGAGTGATGCATTTAAATTTAGGGGTCGCTAAACAAAGGAACACAACACTTATTTGTCATAACTCATTGATATCATGCTAAAATCATTTGTGTGACAGAAGGGAGATGAGGTTGCACGTCCTGTTAAAACTAACAGCTCAAAAAGCACACGGAATCTGGGAATAATGTGTACATCCCTGGTTAGAGGACAACTGGTAGAAAACAGCTCGCTACATTTTGAAGTGTTGCATTTTGATTCAAGTGGGTCACCAACATGGTAAGTGTAACACAACTCTTTTTTTGTTAGTACTTTTTGTTAAATCACATAAATAGTAACTCTTTCAATTCAGAGCCTGGATTTTTCCCAAGGCTAATATCCATATCACGCTGAAATCAATTGAATGGGGCAAACGTTTAGGGTTCTAAATTGTGAAATTCCCAAAAATACTCCTACTACAATGTTAAAAACATTGACATTTTTTCATTGATGTCATGAAACAACTCCTTCATGTATGTATTTTCTGATGTTTGATCAGAGATCTTTTATCAGAGTATCTCTTCCAACATAGATCACAGCTATAAAGTTTCTCTCCTGTGTGTGTTCTCTGGTGTCGAGTCAGAGAGCCAGATGTAGTAAAACTCTTCCCACATTGATTACAGCAAGGTTTCTCTCCTGTGTGTGTTCTCTGGTGTATTGATAGATAGCCAGATGTAGAAAAACTCTTCCCACATTGATTACAGCAAGGTTTCTCTCCTGTGTGTGTTCTCTGGTGTATTGATAGATAGCCAGATGTAGAAAAACTCTTCCCACATTGATTACAGCAAGGTTTCTCTCCTGTGTGTGTTCTCTGGTGTATTGCTAGATAGCTAGATGTAGTAAAACTCTTCCCACATTGATTACAGCAAGGATTCTCTCCTGTGTGTGTTCTCTGGTGTTCAGTCAGAGAGCCAGATGTAGTAAAACTCTTACCACATTGACCACAGATAAAAGGTTTCTCTCCAGTGTGTGTTCTCTGGTGTGATATCAGGTTGCTTGACTGAGTAAAACTCTTCCCACATTGACCACAGCTATAAGGTTTCTCTCCTGTGTGTGTTCTCTGGTGTGATATCAGGTTGCTTGACTGAGTAAAACTCTTCCCACATTGACCACAGCTATAAGGTTTCTCTCCTGTGTGTGTTCTCTGGTGTGATTTCAGTTTGCCTGACTCAGTAAAACTCTTCCCACATTGACCACAGCTATAAGGTTTCTCTCCTGTGTGTGTTCTTTGGTGTACAATAAGATTGCTAGATGAATTATAACTCTTCCCACATTGATCACAGCCGTAAGGTTTCTCTCCTGTGTGGATTCTCTGATGAATTTGAATGCCTGTTGATGAGGTGAATCTCTTCCCACAGTCAGAGCAGCAGTGAGTTCTCTTCCCTGTGGATGTCTGCAGGTGTTTATTGAGGTGTTCTGATCTGGAGAGACTCTTCTCTGCCTCTTCAGCATCATGATGTTGTTGAGGCTCCCCAGAGGATCCACGATAGTCACATCTCTCTCCTGTGTGAACAACAAAGTCAGACAGATGGTTAAAGGCCCACAACAGCGGTAATCCACTGTAAAAGGTGATGCCAACAGCGTTGCCATGATGTTGTACAACAATTGACGTCTGTAATGAACGTTAAAATTACTTGACAATTGTCTTAAAATGAGCAAGAACAGTCATATTTGTCTTGTTTTCACATTAGTAGTAACATCGATGATTGTAGGCTAGAGATAAGTTATTCATGTTGTTGAAACTCTTAAGCACTGTGCCAGATGACTAATTGGTCTCCAATGTAGGGCCCTTTCTGTGTTTCCTAAAATTGTGGCATGAGGGCGATGCACATGCAATTTGATTGCAGAAACTCCTCCCTGCTAATGAGGAAACCACTAGTTATGGATGTAGTATATCTGCCTGGAGCAAAAATGGTGAGCAAAGATTTTAGTTTTTCACAATGTATTCTGAATGTGAATGGGGGAAACTCAGGGGAGTAACCTCCATTACCAGGTTGCTTATGAGTTCATTTCACACTACTTTGGATTATAATTGTAAGGCTCGCTTGAATGTCCTGCTTAATATAATGTTTGCTACAGTATTAAGAACAGCGTTATCCATTTGGGTGTTGTTAACCTGTTGGGGATAGGGGGCAGTATTTGCACGGCCGGATAAAAAAACGTACCCAATTTAATCTGATTATTACTCCTGCCCAGAAACTAGAACATGCATATAATTATTAGCTTTGGATAGAAAACACTCCAAAGTTTCTAAAACTGTTTGAATGGTGTCTGTGAGTATAACAGAACTCATTTGGCAGGCCGAAACCTGAGAAGATTCCAAACAGGAAGCGCTCTCTCTGACCATTTCATGGCCTTCTTTGATCATCTCTAACCAAAACAGGGGATCTCTGGCATGACGTGACATTTTCTAACGCTCCCATAGGCTCTCAGAAGGCGCCAGAAATTTGAATCTTGGCTTTGGAGCCCCAGGCTGAAACACATTAGCGCCTTCAGTAAGTGGTCGATCTGAGAACAATGAGAATGGAGGGGCGTGCAAGGGGCGACTCCATTTTTACTTTCTCTCTCTTTGAGCGTATACAGGGTTTCCCGGTCGGAATATTATCGCTTTTTTACGAGAAAAATCGCATAAAAATTGATTTTAAACAGCGGTTGACATGCTTCGAAGTACGGTAATGGAATATTTAGAATTTTTTTGTCACGAAACGCGTCGGGCGCGTGACCCTTATTTACCTTTCAGATAGTGTCTTGAACGCACGAACAAAACGCCGCTATTTGGATATAACTATGGATTATTTTGAACCAAACCAACATTTGTTATTGAAGTAGAAGTCCTGGGAGTGCATTCTGACGAAGAACAGCAAAGGTAATAACATTTTTCTTATAGTAAATCTGACTTTGGTGAGTGCTAAACTTGCTGGGTGTCAAAATAGCTAGCCTGTGATGGCCGGGCTATGTACTCAGAATATTGCAAAATGTGCTTTCACCGAAAAGCTATTTTAAAATCGGACATAGCGAGTGCATAGAGGAGTTCTGTATCTATAATTCTTAAAATAATTATGTTTTTTGTGAACGTTTATCGTGAGTAATTTAGTAAATTCACCGGAAGTTTGCGGGGGTTATGCTAGTTCTGAACGTCACATGCTAATGTAAAAAGCTGGTTTTTGATATATAAATATGAACTTGATTGAACAAAACATGCATGTATTGTATAACATAATGTCCTAGGGGTGTCATCTGATGAAGATCATCAAAGGTTAGTGCTGCATTTAGCTGTGGTTTGGGTTTATGTGACATTATATGCTAGCTTGAAAAATGGGTGTCTGATTATTTCTGGCTGGGTACTCTGCTGACATAATCTAATGTTAGTCCATAGAGGTTAACTGACTTGTATAGTTAAATAAAGGTTACATTTAAATACATTTAAAAAAAATAGAGTTTCATGACAAACCTTTTTTTACAAATCCGGCAAGGCACCAATTTTGAGAAGGGTTTAAAACAAAGGTTTCAAACCAATTCATGAATGTAATTGAATCTAGGTATGTCTTGCCTTTAATGTAATGACATGAAAAACAATTGGCTGAATATTATACAATGACTTATCAACAGCTCTAATAATTTGCCTCCAAAGGAAATCTACACTGGCAGTTATAGAATATACTATATAGCCTAGAAACCTGGTTAAACTATCATTATGACATCATGGATGAATTCCAGAATATACTATATAGCCTAGAAACCTGGTTAAACTATCATTATGACATCATGGATGAATTCTAGAATATACTATATAGCCTAGAAACCTGGTTAAACTATCATTATGACATCATGGATGAATTCCAGAATATACTATATAGCCTAGAAACCTGGTTAAACTATCATTGTGACATCATGGATGAATTCTAGAATATACTATATAGCCTAGAAACCTGGTTAAACTATCATTATGACATCATGGATGAATTCTAGAATATACTATATAGCCTAGAAACCTGGTTAAACTATCATTATGACATCATGGATGAATTCTAGAATATACTATATAGCCTAGAAACCTGGTTAAACTATCATTATGACATCCTGGATGAATTCCAGAATATACTATATAGCCTAGAAACCTGGTTAAACTATCATTATGACATCATGGATGAATTCTAGAATATACTATATATCCTAGAAACCTGGTTAAACTATCATTATGACATCCTGGATGAATAAATTTGAGTGGTTACACTCCTCCTTCCCCCATCCCTCAGCTGTTTACCAAACCAAGCCTCTGGGCAGCCATTTTGTTACTGTTGAAATAACTCACACAACCCAGCAATCTGCCGTTCATACAACAACAAAGCTGTCATTCCACCACTGTTTTGGTTATAAGATGATTATGGGGTTGGAGAAATGTAACTACTTTCAAATTCATAGACAGACCTATGGATGCAAGGACTGACCATCCATGATATCAACATTATAGTTTTAACTAAGTCACAATATGGATGTAGCTATTGCATATTTCCGCTTTAACACCACACATCAGTTCAACAACTGCAGAGTTTGTGCCTCTGTATTTAAGACAGTACTTACTAGTGTTAATCAGGGAACGGTTTCTCAAAACCATCTTATGGCTAAGTTCACCGTTAGAACCATTGGACGCCTTAAGATGCGTTTGGGAAACCGGGCCCAGATGTCCAGTTTCCTCCTCTATCGATGTAACAGTCATCTCTTCCTCTTTCACTCCATAAACTGCATCCTCCTCTTCTTTTACTGTAACATCCTCCTCCTCTTTCACTCTGAACGCGTCTTTTTCTTCTTTCACAGTAACGGCCTCACCCTCTACTTCTTGTTTTACTGTGATGTCCTCATCTTCTTTAGCAGGAGGAGAGTAGCTCAGTGACCGCATGGTCGGAGATGTTAGCTAGCTAGGCTAATGCTAACTTAACCAGCCCGCTAGCTGAATAATAACAACAACACCGTAAATATGAAATTAAATCGGATAACTAACTAGACGACAGTAGTGGGTTTAAAACACAGAGGCTAATATACACTAACGCGTCTAAAGAGCTTTATCGGTTCGGCTATTTTGTCTAGCAAACTACCGTGGTGTCTGACTAACTGTTGCTGATGTTGAAAGAAGAGTTCCGTCCACTACATTATACGTCACACCAACAGCATCGCCTTAAATTCCCAGACCGCCATCTGCTGACTGGAGTGGGTAACGCAGTTGAGTAAAATGTATATTTTATTGTCAGACAAAAAGTTAAAGTGTAGGAATAAGGGACATCGCTGGTCCTAAAATATTCATTAGCCCCCCCCACCCTAAATAAATCAATATCGGTCAATATATTTTTTCTGTGATTTTTTTTTTTTCGTCAACCGTTCCATCGCATCTTAAACTCCTAGGACCGGGGGAGGCTGCTGCTGCACCAGTGACTGTTAGACTTTCTTCAGAAATACTAGGAGAGAGGGGTACCCCTACACAGAACTGAACTGGATCAAAGATGGCGGACAGAAATACTAGGAGAGAGGCGTAACCCTACACAGAACTGATCTGGATCAAAGATGGTGGACAGAAATACTAGGAGAGAGGGGTACCCCTACACAGAACTGAACTGGATCAAAGATGGCGGACAGAAATACTAGGAGAGAGGGATACCCCTACACAGAACTGAACTGGATCAAAGATGGAGGACAGAAATACTAGGAGAGAGGCGTAACCCTACACAGAACTGAACTGGATCAAAGATGGCGGACAGAAACACTAGGAGAGAGGGGTACCCCTACACAGAACTGAACTGGATCAAAGATGGCGGACAGAAATACTAGGATGGAAGCAAATGTAAGGGATTATAACGTCATAACGAATCATGCAGAAACATGTACAGTTGACAGAAATGTTAGTTAATGTAGAGACAAACGATTATGCTTTTTCTTATCGTAAAGTTTATTTACGAAAATCGCGATTTAGCCAGCTAGCTGAATAGCTAACATTAGCCAGCTAACGGACTAGCTAACATTAAACAGCTAGCTGACTAGCTAACATTAACCAGCTAGCTGACTAGCTAACATTAACCAGCTAGCTGACTAGCTAACATTAGCCAGCTAGCTGACTAGCTAACATTAACCAGCTAGCTGACTAGCTAACAATAACCAGCTAGCTGACTAGCTAACATTAACCAACTAGCTGACTAGCTAACATTAGCCAGCTAGCTGACTAGCATTATGGGTGTTGTGACATGAGTATGTAATTGTCATTCTGGTTGTTTTAGGGACTCCTGAAACAACCAGCAAACCAGGCTGTTGTTTTGTGAAACAGTGAATGTATAGAATCTAGCCAGCTGAAGAATTTACTGAAAATTGAATGTACAATTGTGTTAGCTTGCCTTGCTGATATTTGCCATGCAGATAGATGAAATAACGTAGCTAGCTATGTTCTTGCTTATTGTGCAGTGGATGATTAAAATACCTGTATGCCTATGGATGTGTAGCTAGCTATCTAGCCGATCTGTGTATGGACCCAAACGTTTGGTATACATATTAGTTCAGAACCTATGAACCTCAGCTATCATAGCCAGTTGTATCAACTTCAAAACAGCCTGAATGACATTAATGAAGCCTATGGATTGAGTAGAATATAATATCATGTTGTGCCAAGGATGCAAGTCGTATATACATGTAGTTATTACCATGCATGAGATCCCCACATTGTAGCCTGTACATTTAACATATTCACTGATCATGTACTCTACCTTGGCAAATAAAGGTGCAGTTTAGGTATGAATGTCTTTGAGATTATTTTTCAGTCATATCCAATACCAGGAGTATCAAATTCCAGTCTTTGAATGACGCTGTGTCTGCATGTATGGATTACAATTATACACTTCAACAGTGTTTACCAATCTTGGTCCTGGGACATCAATGGTTACACATTGTAACTAATAGACAAGAAACATGATTTAACTAGTTAATTCATATATACAGAAATATCATGTTAAAAAACAGAACACTACACTTCCTATGCATCATGTAAATACTCTAACACTGGTTCATCTCAACATCTAATGCCCTTCATCTGCATTGATCTGATAAACACAGGATAGGTGGAGTATTTAATCACATTACACTTCATTTCAACCAGTAGAGAATGTGAAATGCTTTATTGAAAAGCTCATTATCCAAGTGTTATAAATACAAGTTTAATCTGTACTTCAATGCACATCTGTTGTGCATTATAAAAACAGAGGAAGAAAGAGGAGGTGGTGAGAGAGGTGTAAAAGACAGAAAGGGAAAGAGGTAAGCACATAGGAGCAGGGAAGGCAGCACATGATTAATGAATCACAGTGCTACATAAATATTCTCTCAGTTCATCACAATTACATAGTGTCTCTAGTCGACCCAAAGGTTCTTAAAAGCAAGTGAGGTGGTGATGACGGGACTGGGGGTTGGCATCCTCTCACATCAAAACATACCTGCAGACAAGAGACAGATGGTGAGAGAGAGAGCATGTTTAAACCTTGTGTTTTTATTTTTTATTCTAACATTGTTAGTCATCAATCAGGAGGTGAAATGCAAAACTGACCTGGGATCATTAACTCTGGGACTACTGCATCTCTATCTGTATTTCAATGTAAAGCATCTCTTTAATAATACTTCCTGTATAATATAAACTGACCTGGGATCATTAACTCTGGGACTACTGCATCTCTATCTGTATTTCAATGTAAAGAATCTCTTTAATAATACTTCCTGTTGACCTGACCAAGTGACCTCTCACCTCTGATCATGCTGTGCCCTCTATGTAGCCAGTTCAGATGCAGGAGGGGTTCACCGACACAGCTGATATAACCTAGAGGATTTAGGGAGAAGGGGAGAGAGGGATGAAGTGAAGGAGAGAGACTGTTATTGAGAAAATAAGGTAGTTAAAGCGACAGTGTTCACAGGAATCTGTGTGTGGCCTCACCTGGTGTCCACACCACACTAAGTGGTTGCAGAGGACTTTATGCTGAAAAACATGAACGGACACACGAGGACAAACAATATAGCGTAGTTATAGAAATAATGAAGTGTCTTACTATTCTCCATGGTTGGCCCTCTTGCCTATTCTTTGAAGGTGGAAGGAGCCACAGTTATACACCTGAGCCTGTTTACTGCACAACACAATCCATCAGATTGATACATGAGTGTGTAGGTGTGGGTTATAGGGTGTCTAATTGTTCTACATTTTTTCAATATGGGTGATTTAAAATAGCCTGTTTTTGTTTTTGTACAGAAATCACACCCTTACCTAAACAGCACCCTCACCTGAGAAGTAGAAATCAAAGGGAGAGAAACTGTGAATTGAATAACTGCAGTTGACATAGCTCAGTAAATGGAAGAATACTCTTATTGCAATGTGAATGGCTCTTAAAAGAGCCTTTGGTTGTGCATAGTGACGTCTATGGTGTTGCCAGGGAACAGCACCCTCTTTGAAGAAGTAGGAGGTGAAGATCTCCTGCACACGGATTGCCTCTCTTGCTGCGTTGTTGGACCCCATCCTTGAAACATCCTGCAGAGCAGCAGACTCCTCCTCTGGCACACGGCGGCGAGCTGCAGATCCCCTCCTGGTCCTCGTGTCCATCCTCATGAAGTTACGCAGGACACAGGTAGCCTTCACACACCTGAATTCCTCCAGGAGGCAGTCCCAGATGGCCCTGATCACCCAACCTTGCAGTGCCCTACACGGTAACTGTAGGCAATCGTTTTGAAGGAATCTCCAGTTACAAGGTATCTGTAGGAATATGGAAGACAATGTAATTATTAGACTGTTACATCACCAGGTCATTGTGGATTACTAAAGTATAATATCCCTGATAACAAATCATGATAACATTGGATTGATAGATGCATGGGCACACATATGTACATGTGTAGCATGTGACAATAACAGGATCATATCAAGGATGGCATCACAAATGAATACATAAATACCACTTGAAGCTTGATGATGAGTTTGAATCATTTGAATCAGCTGTGCAGTGTGAAGGCAAAAACAACAATGTGCCCCTCTGAGTCCCCAGGACTGAGAACCACTGCTCTTCATTGGGACCTCTTCATATGTAGACTGGCTTTCATAGAGCTCTTTATCTGAGGACAGAAATCCTCACAAGAAACAGACTTCATTATAGTCAGATTACACCACACTGAATATTATGTTACTATTATCTCCGTCCTCACTTCTAGGGACAGGAACTACACAAAAGTACCTGCCCTATCCAGAATAGCCTCCTCTCTCACTGACAGTTGGGGCTGCTATCCTTTCACCCTCTTCCATGGCTGTTAGCTAGCTACCTACAAATGCATTTGAAGTTTGCTTTTTACAGTGATAAATAGATAGCTAGCTAATATGAAGTTCGCTAGCTAAGTGAATTAAATATCACCAGCTACCTATCTATCTATACTGTATGTGAAGTTGGCTAGATCGCTAGCTCATTTAGCAGCTCATTTGAGTTAGCCTGCACTGTAGCTAGTTAGCTAATAATACATCGGTTTTTTTTACATTTTCATAATCTATTTACTTACTTACTTGAATAGGTTCTCCCAGCCATGTGGACAATTGGAAACAGGGCAGCAAAGTTTGTCACCAGAGCGTTTTAGAGGATATTACTATTGAACTATGTACCCATTTAATAACCAGACCTTCATACAAACTTGCTCTGCTGAATTCTTGACGGAGTCACAATGGGTGGCCTAAGAGGCATCTAGTCCATCTGCTGACTGGACGCAGTTCAGTAAAATGTACACTTTATCTTCAGACAACAAGTTAAAGTGTAGGAAGCATGAGTTTTTACTCAGCAGTGTAACAACACAGTGTGGTTAAAGACTTAGTAACTGAGTTCTAGTCACGATCTGGTTCCCTATAAGTACAAACAGTTATGTTTCTGTTTTAAATTTACAAAATTAAAAGGACATTTTAAATGTTTTCTTTACTCAAGTATGACAATTGGGTACTTTTTCCACCACTGTATTTTTATAAAGATCCCTTGCGTCATCCAGCCATTCCTCTGGGTAACCCCGCTGTCTGAAACACTCATCCAGCCATTCCTCTGAGTAACCCCGCTGTATGAAACACTCATCCAGCCATTCCTCTGGGTAACCCCGCTGTCTGAAACACTCATCCAGCAGTTCCTCTAGATAACCCCGCTGTCTGAAACACTCATCCAGCCATTCCTCTGGGTAACCCCGCTGTCTGAAACACTCATCCAGCCATTCCTCTGGGTAACCCCGCTGTCTGAAACACTCAACCAGCCATTCCTCTGGGTAACCCCGCTGTCTGAAACACTCATCCAGCCATTCCTCTGGGTAACCCCGCAGTCTGAAACACTCACCCAGCCATTCCTCTAGGTAACCCCGCTGTCTGAAACACTCATCCAGCCGTTCCTCTGGGTAACCCCGCTGTCTGAAACACTCATCCAGCCGTTCCTCTGGGTAACCCCGCTGTCTGAAACACTCATCCAGCCGTTCCTCTGGGTAACCCCGCTGTCTGAAACACTCATCCAGCCGTTCCTCTGGGTAACCCCGCTGTATGAAACACTCATCCAGCCGTTCCTCTGGGTAACCCCGCTGTCTGAAACACTCATCCAGCCATTCCTCTGGGTAACCCCGCTGTCTGAAACACTCATCCAGCAGTTCCTCTAGATAACCCCGCTGTCTGAAACACTCATCCAGCCATTCCTCTGGGTAACCCCGCTGTCTGAAACACTCATCCAGCCATTCCTCTGGGTAACCCCGCTGTCTGAAACACTCATCCAGCCATTCCTCTGGGTAACCCCGCTGTCTGAAACACTCATCCAGCCGTTCCTCTGGGTAACCCCGCTGTCTGAAACACTCATCCAGCCATTCCTCTGGGTAACCCCGCTGTCTGAAACACTCATCCAGCCATTCCTCTGGGTAACCCCGCTGTCTGTAACACTCATCCAGCCATTCCTCTGGGTAACCCCGCTGTCTGAAACACTCATCCAGCCATTCCTCTGGGTAACCCCGCTGTCTGAAACACTCATCCAGCCATTCCTCTGGGTAACCCCGCTGTCTGAAACACTCAGACAGCCATTCCTCTGGGTAACCCCGCTGTCTGAAAACACTCAGACAGCCATTCCTCTGGGTAACCCCGCTGTCTGAAAACACTCAGACAGCCATTCCTCTGGGTAACCCCGCTGTCTGAAACACTCATCCAGCCATTCCTCTGGGTAACCCCGCTGTCTGAAACACTCATCCAGCCATTCCTCTGGGTAACCCCGCTGTCTGAAACACTCATCCAGCCATTCCTCTGGGTAACCCCGCTGTCTGAAACACTCATCCAGCCATTCCTCTGGGTAACCCCGCTGTCTGAAACACTCATCCAGCCATTCCTCTGGGTAACCCCGCTGTCTGAAACACTCATCCAGCCATTCCTCTGGGTAACCCCGCTGTCTGAAACACTCAGACAGCCATTCCTCTGGGTAACCCCGCTGTCTGAAAACACTCAGACAGCCATTCCTCTGGGTAACCCCGCTGTCTGAAAACACTCAGACAGCCATTCCTCTGGGTAACCCCGCTGTCTGAAACACTCATCCAGCCATTCCTCTGGGTAACCCCGCTGTCTGAAACACTCATCCAGCCATTCCTCTGGGTAACCCCGCTGTCTGAAACACTCATCCAGCCATTCCTCTGGGTAACCCCGCTGTCTGAAACACTCAGACAGTCAGCTTGTTTGTCATAGTCACTCTGTGTACTACAAATCCTGTGTATGCGACTTTATTGGTTGATGGTGAGGATCTCTTTTAGGGGTGTAGGGTGGAAGCTGTCTACGTGTAACAGGGAAGTCCTGTCCATCGGCTTCCTGTATAGGTCTGTGCTAAAACCACCCCCCTCCCTCTTAGTCAAAATGTCCAGATAACTTGTTTCATGCACATGGAAGGTGAGGGTGAATTTCAGATGTTTACTGCTTGTATTGATGAAGGAGTGGAATCGATGAAGTTCCTCTGCTGTCCCCTGGAATAGATGGAACACGTCATCAATGAAGACTTTTTCAGAGCCTGATGAGGTGCTAGAATGGATTGTTAGGGCTGACAATCACATTTAACCATTTTAAATGTCAACTTCAATGGGCTAGGGACGTCCCAAGGATGTATCTCTACCTAAAAATACATGATCTAAGTGATTGATCGTTGGTATTCAGCAGTCATAAAGCCTTATTTACTTTAATGAACTACTAAAATAGTGATTTTGGCAGACAGCAGCTCTACACTTTATTGACTGACTGATCCATTCATCCTTCCATCCCTCCTCAGCCTTCCTCTCCTCTGAAGACCCAGTGAGGGTGGAGCTAATCTAATAGGAGAGTCAGTCAGAGAGCTGGTTAGGAAGAACACTTCTACAGCCAGATAGGTGAGAGGTCACACATGGTTTAGATGGTAAATATTTATGTCCCCTTAGTGGTTCATCACGTCAGCAAAAGGGAATATGTTCCATCATCTATGTTTATTTACATTAGTGCAAATTGTTCACTGATATTGGTATAATTTCTCACCCCTTTTGGCTGTATGAAGTTAATTTCCCCTCAGACACACACATTTGTTCTTTGATATTATGAAGGTCATTTGTGTCAAATGTACTTTTCCCCACTCATTCACCCCATCTCTTTACATTGCTTATGCATATTCAGTGGCCTGACTGCATCCAGACTATCAAAGGCCCATCCTGGTAGATCTGAACCTAATGCAGCTTGGAGTGATCGGTTGACAGAAGTCATTTAGGTGCCAGGTGTAACTGAGGCCATAGATGCTCCATATCCATTACTTTGAGTGTTTTATATAATATGACTAAATGTGTTTCTGTGTTGCAGGGACAGTCAATAAATGGAACAGCAAGGCCACAGAACATGACATAAGCAGAGCTGTGGGAGACCACCTCAAGCCCCTGGTAGAGCCGGGGGTGGTGTTTACCACTCCACCACGCCTTCAGCAGGCTGAAAAAGTGGGATTGATCTGGTTGATCCATTTGTTTGTTTCGGTTTGCAGTAGTTGAATCCTTTGACGTATTGTTTAATTAAACATTTATCTTCAACAAATGCACTGGGTTGGTTGAAAAGTGATACTAAACGTACATACCAGCACTATTTTGACATAGTGGGAGATATACTGAATTTATACTTTTTTCATAATAAGATGGACCAAGATATGTATTGGTTTTCCAAGAGTCTGTTGATTGTCAGTCATTGGGTTAATTTCTTTTGCAATATGTTCAAATCAAGCTTTATTTATACAGCACATTTCAGACATGGATGCTTCACAGGAAAAAAAATTAAACAATGAAAATAAACAGAAATATTTACCACAACAAACAGAAGATTAACAACTGAAAGACAGATTAGCATTCTAAGGAAAATCCATTGATTAAAATATTAATTGGATGCAACATCCAACCCAAAATATAAGCTTGTTTTATAGGAGGGGCTCTGAAATACACTATGGGGGTGTCCACTGGAAGTTGACTAGTAACAACAACTGGGACCTAAAAGACACCCACCATGAGACCCACTAAATCTGCCCAAGAAGAGGAAAACAAAAGAAAAACCCACACCAAACTTAAAGACAGGAAGCAAACCAAAAAGGTGGAGCAACTAAAGGTGTTGACTCTCCACATGTATCAAGACAACTGGAGCACTGGGCCAGACACTCTTAAATAGAACCTGGACCAGCTCAGGTGAAACACCTTCCCACTAACGAGATGGACAAGCCAGCACAGGTGTAACACATACTGACTAACGAGGTGACACCAATCAGTGCGTCCTACGTGCTAACGAGCTAGACGGGCTAACCAGCTAGACGTGCTAACGAGCTAGACGTGCTAACGGGCTAACGAGCTAGACGTGCTAGACGGGCTAACGAGCTAGACGGGCTAACGAGCTAGACGTGCTAACGGGCTAACGAGCTAGACGTGCTAACGAGCTAGACGTGCTAACGGGCTAGACGGGCTAACGAGCTAGACGTGCTAGACGGGCTAACGAGCTAGACGGGCTAACGAGCTAGACGTGCTAACGGGCTAGACGTGCTAACGGGCTAGACGTGCTAACGGGCTAGACGTGCTAACGAGGTAGACGTGCTAACGGGCTAGACGGGCTAACGAGCTAGACGTGCTAACGAGCTAGACGGGCTAACGAGCTAGACGTGCTAACGGGCTAGACGTGCTAACGGGCTAGACGTGCTAACGAGCTAGACGTGCTAACGAGGTAGACGTGCTAACGAGCTAAAGTTCAACCTCAAAACATAAATGGAAAAACCAAAGCCTGTAACACCTTCCCCCTTAAGACAACAAATATATCCTATATTTCTTTTGGACAAGTTTGCTCACCACCAACAGAAAACAACTTCCATTTCACATTATAATCAACTAAAATGATTCCCTTCTACAATATAAACATGGTGTCTACTGGCTTTCAACAATTAAAAACAAGAAAAAAAATGTCTAAATAATATACAGCATCTTTTCTCCTTCATCTTTCGTTCTATACAATCCTTCCTTAGCTTCTAGAACTCTCGTCCTCTTGGAACGAGCCCAAACAAAACTCATCTCCAATAGGACACAGACATGTCTGATTTCAAGAGGAAACTCCTGCAATATCTGTACTAACTTTCCACCTCACTGCAGAGCTTCTCTCTCTTTTCAGGGTTCACTAGATAGGCATGTTGTTGGATCGGGGCCCAGTCCCCAATGTCATGCTCCAGTACATTTGGGTTGGCACATCTGGGAATGAACCCTGATATTCTAAAAGCAGGGCAACAATGTCAATATAATTGTACCAAAAAAATTGTCAGTTGGTTGAATAATCATGATTACTAAATGTTACATGAAATGAAAATATGAAATAGCCCCAATGTCAAAACACAGTTTTAACGTGTCCAAATCAATAACCAATATGCAGAAACAGTTTGGGATGAATTGAAAACCTAAACATAAAATGTGCTATATACACAAACATCTGCCACAATAATCATATTACTTGTATTTTTTTTAAACAAGCACCTTGTTTTGACAAGTAGCAATAAATCACTGATAATCGATTAGGGGGGAAATCAGGTTGTACGTGCTGTTGAAACTAACACAACTAAAAAAAACACATGGAAATGGGAGATATGTTTTACCTCACTGATTAGAGGACAACCTGCAGAAGACAGTCAGCTACATTTTGGAGTGATGCATTTAAATGTAGGGGTCACTAAACAAAGGAACACTTACTTGTCATAACTCATCGATATCATGTTGAAATCAATTGTGCGAGAGGAGGGAGATGAGGTTGCACGTCCTGTTAAACTAACAGCTCAAAAACCACACGGAATCTGGGAATAATGTGTACATCCCTGGTTAGAGGACAATTTGTAGAAAACAGCCAGATACATTTTGAAGTGTTGCATTTTGATTCAAGTGGGTCACCAATGCTGTAAATGTAACACAGCTCTTTTTTTGTTAGTCACTTTTTGTTAAATCACATAAATAGTAACTCTTCCAATTCAGAGCCTGGATTTCCCCCCTGAGGCTAATATCCATATCATGTTGAAATCAATAGAACAGGGGACAAACGTTCAGGGTTCTACATTGTGACATCATTAAAATATATTGATATAATTTAACAACTCCTTCATGTATTTTCTGATATTTGATCAGAGGTCTTTTATCAGATTATCTCTGGTCACAGCTATAAGGCTGTGTGTGTTCTCTGGTGTACAGTCAGAGAGCCAGATCGACCAAAACTCTTCCCACATTGATTACAGCTATAAGGTTTCTCTCCTGTGTGTATTCTCTGGTGTACTGTCTGCTCTCCAGATCGACCAAAACTCTTCCCACATTGATTACAGCTATAAGGTTTCTCTCCTGTGTGTGTTCTCTGGTGCACTGTCAGAGAGCCAGATCGACCATAACTCTTTCCACACTGATCACAGCTATAAGGTTTCTCTCCTGTGTGTATTCTCTGGTGTCGAGTTAGTGTGCTAGGTGCAGCAAAACTCTTCCCACATTGACCACAGCTATACGATTTCTCTCCTGTGTGTGTTCTCTGGTGTAAAGTCAGAGAGCCAGACATACTAAAACCCTTCCCACATTGATCACAGGTATAAGGTTTCTCTCCTGTGTGTGTTCTCTGGTGTGATATCAGGCTGATTGACTGAGTAAACCTCTTCCCACATTGACCACAGCTATAAGATTTCTCTCCTGTGTGGGTTCTCTGGTGTAAAGTCAGAGAGCCAGACGTACTAAAACTCTTCCCACATTGATCACAGCTATAAGGTTTCTCTCCTGTGTGTGTTCTCTGGTGCACTGTCAGATCTCCAGATTGACCAAAACGCTTCCCACACTGATCACAGCTATAAGGTTTCTCTCCTGTGTGTGTTCTCTGGTGTAATGTCAGCTGGCCAGATTGAACAAAACTCTTCCCACATTGACCACAGCTATAAGATGTCTCTCCTGTGTGGATTCTCTGATGAATTTTAATGCCTGATGAGGTGAATCTCTTCCCACAGTCAGAGCAGCAGTGAGTTCTCTTCCCTGTGGATGTCTGCAGGTGTTTATTGAGGTGTTCTGATCTGGAGAGACTCTTCTCTGCCTCTTCAGCATCATGAGGTTGTTGAGGCTCCCCAGAGGATCCACGATAGTCCCGTATCTCTCCTGTGTGAACAACAAAGTCAGACAGATGATTAAAGGCCCACAACAGCGGAAATCCACTGTAAAAGGTGATGCCAACAGCGGAGCCATGATGTTGGACAACAATTGACGTCTGTAATGAATGTTACAATTATTTGATATTTGCCTTAAAATGAGCAAGAATAGTCATATTTTGTCTTGTTTTCACATTAGTAGTAACATCAATGATTGTAGGCTAGAAATAAGTTATTCATGTTGTTGAAACTCTAAGCAGTGTGCCAGACGACTTTTGGTCTCCAATATAGGCCCCTTTCTGTGTTTGCTAAAATTGCGGCACGAGGGCAATTTGATTGCAGAAACTCCTCCCTGCTAATGAGGAAACCACTAGTTATGGATGTAGTATATCTGGTAATGAGGAAACCACTAGTTATGGATGTAGTATATCTGGTAATGAGGAAACCGATAGTTACGGATGTACTATATCTGCCTGGAGCAAAAATGGTGAGCAAAGATTTTAGTTTTTCACAATGTATTCTGAATGTGAATGGGGGAAACTCAGGGGAGTAACCTCCATTTCCAGGTTGCTTATGAATGCATTTCACACTACCTTGGATTAAAATTGTAAGGATATTTGAATGTCCTGTTTAATATAATGCTTGCTAAAGCATTAAGAATTATGTGTAATTATTGAAGAACCACGTTAATGACAGTATCCATTTGGGTGTTGTCAATAAAGTTAAGATTTTATTTATTTATTTAACCAGGTAGGCCAGTTGAGAACAAGTTCTCATTTACAACTGTGACCTGGCCAAGATAAAGCAAAGCAGTGCGACAAAAAAACAACAGAGTTACACGTTGGATAAACAAACGTACAGTCAATAACACAATAGAAAAATCTACATACAATGTGTGCAAATGGAGTACGGAGGCAAGGCAATAAATAGGCCATAGTAGCGAAATAATTAAAATTTAGCAAATTAACACTGGAGAGATAGATGTGCAGATGATGATGTGCAAGTAGAAATACTGGTGTGCAAAAGAGCAAAAAAACGTAAATAAAAACATGGGGATGAGGTAGGCAGTTGGATGGGCTATTTACAGATGGGCTGTGTACAGCTGCAGCGATCGGTAAGCTACTCAGATAGCTGATGCTTAAAGTTAGTGAGGGAGATATATGTCTCCAACTTCAGCGATTTTTGCAATTCGTTCCAGTCATTGGCAGCAGAGAACTGGAAGGAAATGCGGCCAAAGTAGGTGTTGGCTTTGGGGATGACCAGTGAGATATACCTCCTGGAGCGTGTGCTATGGGTGGGAGTTGCTATGGTGACCAGTGAGCTGAGTTAAGGCGGAGCTTTACATAGCAAAGACTTATAGATGACCTGGAGCCAGTGGGTTTGGCGACGAATATGTAGCGAGGGCCAGCCGACGAGAGCGTACAGGTCGCAGTGGTGGGTGGTATATGGGGCATTGGTGACAAAACGGATGGCACTGTGATAGACTGCATCCAGTTTGCTGAGTAGAGTGTTGGAGGCTATTTTGAAAATGACATCGCCGAAGTTAACCTGTTAGGGCTAGGGGGCAGTATTGACACGGCTGGATAAAAAACATACCCGATTTAATCTGGTTACCACTCCTACCCAGTAACTAGAATATGCATATACTTATTACATATGGATAGAAAACACCCTACATTTTCTAAAACTGTTCCATACAGGCCACTTCCTGTATGGAATCTTCTCAGGTTTTTGCCTGCCATATGAGTTCTGTTATACTCACAGACACCATTCAAACAGTTTTAGAAACTTTAGAGTGTTTTCTATCCAAATCTACTAATTATATGCATATTCTAGTTTCTGGGCAGGAGTAGTAACCAGATTAAATCGGGTACGTTTTTTATCCGGACGTGAAAATACTGCCCCCTATCCCAAACAGGGTAAACTATCATTATGACATCATGGATGAATTCTAGAATATACTATATAGCCTAGAAACCTGGTTAAACTATCATTATGACATCATGGATGAATTCTAGAATATACTATATAGCCTAGAAACCTGGTTAAACTATCATTATGACATCATGGATGGCCAGTCCTTGTATTCATAGTGTAGTGAATTCAGGGGGAGGCCCTGAGCTGAACTCAAACCTGGGTCCAGTGACTGTCAAGCCAACACCTTATAACTGTTACGCCAAGATGTCTGAACTTCTTGACGAGGTCCCTATGAATTTGAGAGTGGTTACATTTCTCCTTCCCCCATCCCTCAGCTGTTTACCAAACCAAGTCTCTGGGCAGCCATTTTGTTTCTGTTTTAAAACTAGGTTGCCCCTTTAAAAAAGCCACACAACAATCAACCAATCTGCAGTTCATACAACAACAAAGCTGTAATTCCACCACTGTTTTGGTTATAAGATGATTATGGGGTTGGAGAAATGTAACTACTCTCAAATTCATAGACTGACCTATGGATGCAAGGACTGACCATCCATGATATCAACATTATAGTTTTAACCATGTTGAGGCTATACAGTGTTGGTTTACATTGTTTCTAAACATTGGAGTAAAAAAAGTTTCTTTGGGGGTTCTGATGGGGTACAACAGTTGAACTAAGCTCATGAGGCATGTGTTATATTCTTCAAGAATCAATGGCTATAAATTAATAATTATAAAGTCACAATATGGATGTAGCAATTGCAGATTTCCCCTTTAACACCACACATCAGTTCAACAACTGCAGAGTTTGTGACTCTGTATTTAAGACAGTACTTACTAGTGTTTATCAGGGCCCGTTCATTGTTAAAACCATTGGATGCCTTAACATGCCTTTGGGAAACCGGGCCCAGATATACAGTTTCCTCCTCTTCTTCCTTTTTCGATGTGACAGTCATCTCCCCCTCCTCTTCCACTCCATAAACTGCATCTTCCTCTTCTTCTTTTACTGTAACATCCTCTTTCACTCTGAACGCATCTTCCTCTTCTTTTACTGAAACGTCTTTCTCTTCTTCTTTCACTGTAACAGCCTCACCCTCTACTTGTTTTTGTATTGAAACAGCCTCCTCTTCCTCCTCCTCTTTGACGAGAGCTTCTTTCTCCGTCCAACAGACCTCTTCTTTAGCAGGAGGAGAGTAGCTTAGTGAACTCATGGTCGGAGATGTTAGCTAGCTAGGCTAGTGCTAACTTAACCAGCCCGCTAGCTGAATAATAACAACAACACCGTAAATATGAAATTAAATCGGATAACTAACTAGACGACAGAAGTGGGTTTAAAACACAGTGGCTAATATACACGAAAGCATCTAAAGAGCTTTATTGGTTTGGCTATTTTGTCTAGCAAGCTACTGAGGTGGCTGACTAACTGTTGTTGCTGTTGAAAGAAGCGTTCCGTCCACTAGATTTTACGTCACAACAACAGCATTACCTTAAATTCCCACACCGCCATCTGCTGACTGGAGTGGGTAACATAGTTGAGTAAAATGTTTATTTTATTGTCAGACAAAAAGTTAAACGGTAGGAACTTCCTGAATTGGAATTACCCCTCTACACATGTACTGCACTGGAATTATCCCATTGGCTGGCAGAAACGTGCAGTTTCGTTTTTTTTGGGCCATCAAAGCTGTGTCAGGGATTTTTGTGATTGGTTCCATTTCAGTCACATGTGCATAAGGGAGAGGTGGTGTCTGATGTCTGCAGGTCAATGCAACTGAGAAATATGATCCTTGTAATTACTCTCTGTGAATATCAGCAGTGGGAATGATTGTGAAATATGATCCTTGTAATTATTCTCTGTGAATATCAGCAGTGGTAATGATTGTGAAATATGATCCTTGTAATTATTCTCTGTGAATATCAGCAGTGGGAATGATTGTGAAATATGATCCTTGTAATTATTCTCTGTGAATATCAGCAGTGGTAATGATTGTGAAATATTTAGTTCATTTCATCAGAGCAACATGATAATTAATGATTTCTGAACAACCATTTTTTATTTAATGTCTATTAAGAATATCTGATCAACTTTATTTCACTTGGTGATGTTTCATTATAGAGAACATAACAATACATGACATCTACAGTGGTGATGTGTCATTATAGAGAACATGACATGACAATACATGACATCTACAGTGGTGATGTTTCATTATAGAGAACATAACATAACAATACATGACATCTACAGTGGTGATGTTTCATTATAGAGAACATGACATAACAATACATGACATCTACAGTGGTGATGTGTCATTATAGAGAACATAACAATACATGACATCTACAGTGGTGATGTTTCATTATAGAGAACATAACAATACATGACATCTACAGTGGTGATGTTTCATTATAGAGAACATAACATGACAATACATGACATCTACAGTGGTGATGTTTCATTATAGAGAACATGACATGACAATACATGACATCTACAGTGGTGATGTTTCATTATAGAGAACATGACATGACAATACATGACATCTACAGTGGTGATGTTTCATTATAGAGAACATGACATAACAATACATGACATCTACAGTGGTGATGTTTCATTATAGAGAACATAACATGACAATACATGACATCTACAGTGGTGATGTTTCATTATAGAGAACATGACATGACAATACATGACATCTACAGTGGTGATGTTTCATTATAGAGAACATGACATGACAATACATGACATCTACAGTGGTGATGTTTCATTATAGAGAACATGACATAACAATACATGACATCTACAGTGGTGATGTTTCATTATAGAGAACATAACATGACAATACATGACATCTACAGTGGTGATGTTTCATTATAGAGAACATGACATGACAATACATGACATCTACAGTGGTGATGTTTCATTATAGAGAACATGACAATACATGACATCTACAGTGGTGATGTTTCATTATAGAGAACATAACAATACATGACATCTACAGTGGTGATGTTTCATTATAGAGAACATAACATGACAATACATGACATCTACAGTGGTGATGTTTCATTATAGAGAACATAACATGACAATACATGACATCTACAGTGGTGATGTTTCATTATAGAGAACATGACATGACAATACATGACATCTACAGTGGTGATGTTTCATTATAGAGAACATAACATAACAATACATGACATCTACAGTGGTGATGTTTCATTATAGAGAACATGACATGACAATACATGACATCTACAGTGGTGATGTTTCATTATAGAGAACATGACATAACAATACATGACATCTACAGTGGTGATGTTTCATTATAGAGAACATGACAATACATGACATCTACAGTGGTGATGTTTCATTATAGAGAACATAACAATACATGACATCTACAGTGGTGATGTTTCATTATAGAGAACATGACAATACATGACATCTACAGTGGTGATGTTTCATTATAGAGAACATAACATGACAATACATGACATCTACAGTGGTGATGTTTCATTATAGAGAACATAACATAACAATACATGACATCTACAGTGGTGATGTTTCATTATAGAGAACATGACAATACATGACATCTACAGTGGTGATGTTTCATTATAGAGAACATGACATGACAATACATGACATCTACAGTGGTGATGTTTCATTATAGAGAACATGACAATACATGACATCTACAGTGGTGATGTTTCATTATAGAGAACATAACATGACAATACATGACATCTACAGTGGTGATGTTTCATTATAGAGAACATAACATGACAATACATGACATCTACAGTGGTGATGTTTCATTATAGAGAACATAACATAACAATACATGACATCTACAGTGGTGATGTTTCATTATAGAGAACATAACAATACATGACATCTACAGTGGTGATGTTTCATTATAGAGAACATAACAATACATGACATCTACAGTGGTGATGTTTCATTATAGAGAACATAACAATACATGACATCTACAGTGGTGATGTTTCATTATAGAGAACATGACAATACATGACATCTACAGTGGTGATGTTTCATTATAGAGAACATAACATGACAATACATGACATCTACAGTGGTGATGTTTCATTATAGAGAACATGACATAACAATACATGACATCTACAGTGGTGATGTTTCATTATAGAGAACATGACAATACATGACATCTACAGTGGTGATGTTTCATTATAGAGAACATAACATGACAATACATGACATCTACAGTGGTGATGTTTCATTATAGAGAACATGACATAACAATACATGACATCTACAGTGGTGATGTTTCATTATAGAGAACATAACATAACAATACATGACATCTACAGTGGTGATGTTTCATTATAGAGAACATAACATGACAATACATGACATCTACAGTGGTGATGTTTCATTATAGAGAACATAACATAACAATACATGACATCTACAGTGGTGATGTTTCATTATAGAGAACATAACATAACAATACATGACATCTACAGTGGTGATGTTTCATTATAGAGAACATGACAATACATGACATCTACAGTGGTGATGTTTCATTATAGAGAACATAACAATACATGACATCTACAGTGGTGATGTTTCATTATAGAGAACATAACATGACAATACATGACATCTAAGTAGCTGAATATGATTATGGACTAACAGTCTAAAGGACACAACTCATGTTATTCTGGTTAAACAGTGGGAGACTAGTTTATTATGGACTAACAGTCTGAAGGACACAACTCATGTTATTCTGGTTAAACAGTGGGAGACTAGTTGGACTAACATTTTGGACACACTTATTCCATTTTTTACATTTTTTTTTAAACTATTTTCTACATTGTACAATAATAGTGACAACAATAACACTATTGGCATTCTCTCAACCTGCTTCATGAGGAATTCATCGGGAATGCTTTTCCAACAGTCTTGAAGGAGTTCCCACATATGCTGAGCACTGGTTGGCTGCTTTTCCTTCTTTTCCTTCTCTGCGGTCCAACTCATCCCAAACCATCTCAATTGGGTTGAGGTCGGGTGATTGTGGAGGCCAGGTCATCTGATGCTACATATCGCTGTCCTTCTTGGTCAAATAGCCCTTACACAGCCTGGAGGTGTGTTGGGTCATTGTCCTGTTGAAAAACAAATGATAGTCACACTAAGTGCAAACCAGATGTGATGGAGTATCACTGCAGAAAGATTACAGGTAACTTATTAGATATTTTGTAGTCATGTTGGGCGAGTTGGAACCGGTGTTTTTCTGGATCAAACACGCCAAATAAATGGACATTTTGGAGATATAACGACGGAATTAATCGAACAAAAGGACCATTTGTGATGTTTATGGGACATATTGGAGTGCAAACAAAAGAAGATCTTCAAAGGTAAGGCATGAATTATATCGTTGTTTCTGAGTTTTGTGTCACGCCTGGCGGGATGAAATATGATTGTCTGTGTTTGTTTGATGGGGTGCTGTCCTCAGATAATCGCATGGTTTGCTTTCACCGTAAAGCCTTTTTTGAAATATGACACCGTGGCTGGATTAACAAGAAGTCAAGCTTAAATTTGACATATTGCATGTGTATTTTCAAGAATGTTAAATATTTACAATTCTGTAGTTTGAATTTGGTGCCCTGCACTTCACTGGATGTTGGCCAGGTGGGAGGCTACCGTCCTACGTACCCTAGAGAGGTTTAAATAGCCATCACGTCAGCAAAAGGGAATATGTTCCATCATCCATGTTTATTAACATTAGTTCAAATTGTCCACTGATATTGGTGTAATTTCTCACCCCTTTTGGCTGTATGAAAGTTAATTTCCCCTCAGACACACACATTTGTTCTTTGTTATTACCCGAGCCACTGCCTGTTCAGCCTGCTATCATCCAGAAGGCGAGGTCAGTACAGGTGCATCAAAGCTGGAACTGAAAGACTGAAAAACAGCTTCTATCTCCAGGCCATCAGACTGATAAACAGCTTCTATCTCCAGACCATCAGACTGGTAAACAGCTTCTATCTCCAGGCCATCAGACTGTTAAACAGCTTCTATCTCCAGGCCATCAGACTGTTAAACAGCTTCTATCTCCAGGCCATCAGACTGTTAAACAGCTTCTATCTCCAGACCATCAGACTGGTAAACAGCTTCTATCTCCAGACCATCAGACTGTTAAACAGCTTCTATCTCCAGACCATCAGACTGGTAAACAGCTTCTATCTCCAGGCCATCAGACTGTTAAGCAGCTTCTATCTCCAGGCCATCAGACTGTTAAACAGCTTCTATCTCCAGGCCATCAGACTGTTAAGCAGCTTCTATCTCCAGGCCATCAGACTGTTAAACAGCATCACTAACACAGAGGCTGCTGCCTACAAACACAGACTTGAAATCATTAGTCACTTTAATAATGTTTACATATCTGGCATTACTCATCTCATATGTATATACTGTATTCTACACTATTCTACTGTATCTTAGTCTATGTATTACTCATCTCATATGTATATACTGTATTCTATCCTATTCTACTGTATCTGTCTATGTATTACTCATCTCATATGTATATACTGTATTCTATCCTATTCTACTGTATCTGTCTATGTATTACTCATCTCATATGTATATACTGTATTCTATCCTATTCTACTGTATTTTAGTCTATGTATTACTCATCTCATATGTATATACTGTATTCTATACTATACTACTGTATCTTAGTCTATGCATTACTCATCTCATATGTATATACTGTATTCTATACTATTCTACTGTATCTGTCTATGTATTACTCATCTCATATGTATATACTGTATTCTATACTATTCTACTGTATCTGTCTATGTATTACTCATCTCATATGTATATACTGTATTCTATTCTACTGTATCTGTCTATGCAGCTCTGACATTGCTCATCCATATATTTATATATTCTTATTCCATTACTTAGATTTGTGTGTATTAGGTATTTGTTGTGAAATTGTTAGATATTGCAGCACTGTGGGAACTAGGACAAGCATTTCGCTACACCCACAATAACATCTGCTGAACCCCTGTATGTGACCAATAAGATTTGAT
This sequence comes from Salmo salar, assembly GCF_965601325.2. Lineage (NCBI taxonomy): Eukaryota > Metazoa > Chordata > Actinopteri > Salmoniformes > Salmonidae > Salmo > Salmo salar. The sequence continues at coordinate 1,491,092 of NW_027675323.1, read as the reverse complement.
TTATTATGAAGGTAATTTGTGTAGAATGTATTTTCCCCACTCATTCACCCCATCTCTTTACATTGCTTATGCATATTCAGTGGTCTGACTGTGTCCAGACTATGTCAAAGGCCCTTCCTGGTAGATCTGAACCTAATGCAGCTTGGAGTGATCGGATGACAGAAGTCACATGTAGGTGCCAGGTGTAACTGAGGCCATAGATGCTCCATATCCATTACTTTGAGTGTTTTATATAATAAGACTAAATGTGTTTCTGTGTTGCAGGGACAGTCAATAAATGGAACTGCAAGACCACAGAACATGACATAAGCAGAGCTGTGGGAGACCACCTCAAGCCCCTGGTAGAGCCGGGGGTGGTGTTTACCACTCCACCACGCCTTCAGCAGGCTGGAAAAGTGGGATTGATCTGGTTGATCCATTTGTTTGTTTCGGTTTGCAGTAGTTGAATCCTTTGACGTATTGTTGAATTAAACATTTATCTTCAACAAATGCACTCGGTTGGTTGAAAAGTGATACTAAACGTACATACCAGCACTATTTTGACATAGTGGGAGATATACTGAATTTATACTGTTTTCATAATAAGATGGACCAAGATACGTATTGATTGTCAGTCATTGGGTTAATTTCTTTTGCAATATGTTCAAATCAAGCTGTATTTATACAGCACATTTCAGACATGGATGCTTCAAAGGAAAAAATAATAAAACAAATGAAAATAAACTGAAATATTTACCACAACAAACATAAGATTAACAACTGAAAGACGAATTAGCATTCTAAGGAAAATCCATTGATTAAAATATTAATTGGATGCAACATCCAACCCAAAATATAAGCATGTTTTTAGGAGGGGTTCTGAAAGACACTATGGGGGTGTCCACTGAAAGTTGACTAGTAACAACAACTGGGACCTAAAAGACACCCACCATGAGACCCACTAAATCTGCCCAAGAAGAGACAAACAAAAGAAAAACCCACACCAAACTTAGACAGGAAGCAAACCAAAAAGGTGGAGCAACTAAAGGTGTTGACTCTCCACATGTATCAAGACAACTGGAGCACTGGGCCAGACACTCTTAAATAGAACCTGGACCAGCTCAGGTGAAACACCTTCCCACTAACGAGATGGACAAGCCAGCACAGGTGTAACACATACTGACTAACGAGGTGACACCAATCAGTGCGTCCTACGTGCTAACGAGCTAGACGGGCTAACGAGCTAGACGTGCTAACGAGCTACACGTGCTAACGAGCTAGACGGGCTAACTAGCTAGACGTGCTAACGAGCTACACGTGCTAACGAGCTAGACGTGCTAACTAGCTAGACGTGCTAACGAGCTACACGTGCTAACGAGCTACACGTGCTAACGAGCTAGACGTGGTAACGAGCTAGACGTAAAGTCCAACCTCAAAACATAAATGGAAAAACCAAAGCCTGTAACACCTTAAGACAACAAATATATCCTATATTTATGTTGGACAAGTTTGCTCACCACCAACAGAAAACAACTTCCATTTCATATTAAAATCAACTAAAATGCTTCACCTCCTGTCAACAATTAAAAACAAGAAAAACACACTTATTTCTAAATAATAATATACAATTGAAATATTTTTTTCTCCTTTTTCTCTTCTTTCTATAGAATCCTAAAACTCACTAGCTTCTAGAACTCTCGTCTTCCTAAAACTCACTAGCTTCTAGAACTCTCGTCTTCCTAAAACTCACTAGCTTCTAGAACTCTCCTCTTCTTAAATCCCACTAGCTTCTAGAACTCTCGTCTTCCTAAAACTCACTAGCTTCTAGAACTCTCGTCTTCCTAAAACTCACTAGCTTCTAGAACTCTCGTCCCCTTGGAACGAGCCCAAACAAAACTCATCTCCAATACGGAAAAAGTCAAAATAAATTGTGATCAAATGTACACCCCTTGGTTAATATGTATTGGCAATAATTAACTTAATGGTGAGGCATGGAATAATAAAACATGTATATTTTGTTTGAAATATGAGGTGATGTGAGACATGCTTCTTCAGTAGTGGAATAAAGACAATTAACGCTTGAATGTTGTGAAGAAATACTGGAGTGATGTAGGATTGTTAATAAAATTGATTACAGACCAAATGATTATACTGCGTCCATGTGTATTTATTTCTTTATTTTAACCTTCATTTAACAGTAACCGAAAGGTTGCTGGATTGAATCGCGAGCTGACAAGGTAAATCTGTCGTTCTGCACCTGAACATGGCAGTTAACCCTCTGTTCACCGGTAGGCAATAATTGTCAATAAGTCAGTTATGAACAAATTCTGATTTACAATGACGGCCCAACGCTCTAACCACTAGGCTACCTGCAACTAAAGTTGAAATGAAGTTTTTTTCAAGTCACTGAAAAAACGGGGCATAGTCTTCTTTTCAACGTCTTTTCAATTACATGTTGCTAGATGGGATAGCCCGATGTCAAAACACAGTTTTAACGTGTCCAAATCAATAACCAATATGCAGAAACAGTTTGTGATAAATTGAAAACCTAAACATAACATCTGCTATATACACAAACATCTGCCACAATAATCATATTACTTGTAATTTTTAAAACAAGCACCTTATAAACTGCACCAGAAACGCTGTTGTTTTGACAAGTAGCAATAAATCAATGATAACGATTAGGGGGGAAATCAGGTTGTACGTGCTGTTGAAACTAACACAACTAAAAAAACACATGGAAATGGGAGATATATTTTACGTCACTGACTAGAGGACAACCTGCAGAAGACAGTCAGCTACATTTTGGAGTGATGCATTTAAATGTAGGGGTCGCTAAACAAAGGAACTTATTTGTCATCACTCATCGATATCATGTTGAAATCAATTATGCAAGAGGAGGGACATGAGGTTGCACGTCCTGTTAAAACGAACAGCTCAAAAACCACATGGAATCTGGGAATAATGTGTACATCCCTGGTCAGAGGACAACTTGTAGAAAGCTGCTAGCTACATTTTGAAGTGTTGCATTTTGATTCAAGTGGGTCACCAACATGGTAAGTGTAACACAGCTCTTTTTTTGTTAGTCACTTTTTGTTAAATCACATAAATAGTAACTCTTCCATTTCAGAGCCTGGATTTTCCCCCTGAGGCTAATATCCATATCATGTTGAAATCAATAGAACAGGGGACAAACGTTTAGGGTTCTACATTGTGACATCATTAAAATACTCCTTCTACAATGTTAAAACATTCTACATTGTGACATTAATTCATTGATATCATGAAACAATTCCATCAATTCCAATTCCAAAAAAAAACTCCATGTATTTTCTGATGTTTAATCAGAGAACGTTTTTGAGAGTATCTCTTCCCACATTGATTGCAGCTATAAGGTTTCTCTCCTGTGTGTGTTCTTTGGTGTCTGGTCCACATGCTAAAGTAAGCAAAACTCTTCCCACATTGAGCACAGCTATAAGGTTTTTCTCCTGTGTGTGTTCTCTGGTGTGCTGTCAGGCCGCCAGGTGAAGCAAAACTCTTCCCACATTCATCACAGCTACATGGTTTCTTTCCTGTGTGTGTTCTCTGGTGTGATATCAGGGCGATTAAAATAGGAAAACTCCTCCCACATTGATCACAACTGTAAGTTCTCTCTCTTGTGTGTGTTCTCTGGTGTATAATAACATTCCTAGATTTATAAAAACTCTTCCCACATTGATCACAGCTATAAGATTTCTCTCCTGTGTGTGTTCTCTGGTGTGATATCAGGCTGGTTGACAGAGGAAAACTCTTCCCACAGTCAGAGCAGAAGTAAGGTTTCTCTTTTGTGTGATTTCTCAGGTGTATTTTGAGTTCTGATGAAGATTTAAAAAATGTCCCACAATCAGAGCAGCAGTGAGAATTATCCCTTGTGTGAATTCTCCGGTGTAGTTTAATGCCTGATGAGGTGCATCTTTTGCCACAGTCAAAGCAGCGGTGAGATCTTATCCCTGTGGTTCTCCGCTGGCGTTTCTTGAGGTGTTCTGATCTGGAGAGACTCTTCTCTGCCTCGTCAGCATCATGAGGTTGTTGAGGCTCCCCAGAGGATCCACGATAGTCACGTCTCTCTCCTGTGTGAACAACAAAGTCAGACAGATGATTAAAGGCCCACAACAGCGGTAATCCACTGTAAAAGGTGATGCCAACAGCGGAGCCATGATGTTATACAACAATTGACGTTTGTAATGAATGTAATGATTACTTGACATTTGTCTTAAAATGAGCAAGAATAGTCATATTTTGTCTTGTTTTGACATTAGTAGTAACATCGATGATTGTAGGCTAGAAATAAGATATTCATGTTGTTGAAACTCTAAGCAGTGTGCCAGACGACTTTTGGTCTCCAATATAGGCCCCTTTCTATGTTTGCTAAAATTGCCAAAACTGACCCATCTTGCGGGGTCAGGTGAAAAATGGGTGTCTGATTATTTCTGGCTGGGTACTCTCCTGACAATCTAATGTTTTGCTTTCGTTGTAAAGCCTTTTTGAAATCGGACAGTGTGGTTAGATAAAGGAGAGTCTTGTCTTTAAAATGCTGTAAAATAGTCATATGTTTGAAAAATGGAAGTTTTCGGATTTTTGAGGAATTTGTAATTCGTGCCCTATCATTGGATATTGGAGCGGTGTTCCGCTAGCGGAACATCTAGATGTAAGAGGTTAATATCTCAATGTTCAAAGTTTAGCCCGAATCCAACAATAGTCATAAAGTTACACTCCCTTTCAACTTCGGTACAACATACTATGGGGAAATACAATCATTCCTCAACTGACCCAAACAGATACTAAATTAAACGGCCCCTGGCAGACCACCCAGACCTGACCCCGTAAGATTGTTGTCAATTTATTAATTGTCTTTTGTTTGAAACACTCCTGTCAATGTTGAGTAAGGACGCACACCTGAATACACATATAGAAGTAGGACTAGTCTACCTGGTTACCCATATAGAAGTAGGACTAGTCTACCTGGTTACACATATAGAAGTAGGACTAGTCTACCTGGTTACACATATAGAAGTAGGACTAGTCTACCTGGTTACCCATATAGAAGTAGGATTAGTCTACCTGGTTACACATATAGAAGTAGGACTAGTCTACCTGGTTACACATATAGAAGTAGGACTAGTCTACCTGGTTACACATATAGAAGTAGGACTAGTCTACCTGGTTACCCATATAGAAGTAGGACTAGTCTACCTGGTTACACATATAGAAGTAGGACTAGTCTACCTGGTTACACATATAGAAGTAGGACTAGTCTACCTGGTTACACATATAGAAGTAGGACTAGTCTACCTGGTTACACATATAGAAGTAGGACTAGTCTACCTGGTTACACATATAGAAGTAGGACTAGTCTACCTGGTTACACATATAGAAGTAGGACTAGTCTACCTGGTTACACATATAGAAGTAGGACTAGTCTACCTGGTTACACATATAGAAGTAGGACTAGTCTACCTGGTTACCCATATAGAAGTAGGACTAGTCTACCTGGTTACACATATAGAAGTAGGACTAGTCTACCTGGTTACACATATAGAAGTAGGACTAGTCTACCTGGTTACCCATATAGAAGTAGGACTAGTCTACCTGGTTACACATATAGAAGTAGGACTAGTCTACCTGGTTACCCATATAGAAGTAGGACTAGTCTACCTGGTTACCCATATAGAAGTAGGACTAGTCTACCTGGTTACACATATAGAAGTAGGACTAGTCTACCTGGTTACCCATATAGAAGTAGGACTAGTCTACCTGGTTACACATATAGAAGTAGGACTAGTCTACCTGGTTACCCATATAGAAGTAGGACTAGTCTACCTGGTTACACATATAGAAGTAGGACTAGTCTACCTGGTTACACACATAGAAGTAGGACTAGTCTACCTGGCCTGTGTGCAAATGTAGGTCTATAAATGTGCCCATTTGGGGATGTCTGATAGTATTTCTGATTGTCTTAATGCACCACCACTAATGAGTTGTGGAGCTTCTCAAAACAAATGTTTCTTCACCTCAAACAGCAACTGCACCTCAGTGACGCTCAAGGTCCTAAACGATATCTTAACCGCCATCGATAAGAAACAATACTGTGCAGCCGTATTCATTGACCTGGCCAAGGCTTTCGACTCTGTCAATCACCACATCCTCATCGGCAGACTCAATAACATTGGTTTCTCAAATGATTGCCTCGCCTGGTTCACCAACTACTTCTCTGATAGAGTTCAGTGTGTCAAATCGGAGGGCCTGTTGTCCCGACCTCTGGCAGTCTCTATGGGGGTGCCACAGGGTTCAATTCTTGGGCCGACTCTCTTCTCTGTATACATCAATGATGTCGCTCTTGCTGCTGGTGAGTCTCTGATCCACCTCTACGCAGACGACACCATTCTGTATACTAATGGCCCTTCTTTGGACACTGTGTTAACAACCCTCCAGACGAGCTTCAATGCCATACAACTCTCCTTCCGTGGCCACCAACTGCTCTTAAATACAAGTAAAACTAAATGCATGCTCTTCAACCGATCGCTGCCTGCACCTGCCCGCCCGTCCAGCATCACTACTCTGGACGGTTCTGACTTAGAATATGTGGACAACTACAAATACCTAGGTGTCTGGTTAGACTGTAAACTCTCCTTCCAGACTCACTATAAGCATCTCCAATCCAAAGTTAAATCTAGAATTGGCTTCCTATTTCGCAACATAGCATCCTTCACTCATGTTGCCAAACATACCCTCGTAAAACTGACCATCCTACCGATCCTCGACTTCGGCGATGTCATTTACAAAATAGCCTCCAATACCCTACTCAATAAATTGGATGCAGTCTATCACAGTGCCATCCGTTTTGTCACCAAAGCCCCATATACTACCCACCACTGTGACCTGTACACTCTCGTTGGCTGGCCCTCGCTTCATACTCGTCGCCAAACCCACTGGCTCCAGGTCATCTACAAGACCCTGCTAGGTAAAGTCCCCCCTTATCTCCGCTCACTGGTCACCATAGCAGCACCCACCTGTAGCACGCGCTCCAGCAGGTATATCTCTGGTCACCCCCAAAGCCAATTCCCCCTTCGGCCGCCTCTCCTTCCAGTTCTCTGCTGCCAATGACGGGAACGAACTACAAAAATCTCTGAAACTGGAAACACTTATCTCCCTCACTAGCTTTAAGCACCAGCTGTCAGAGCAGCTCACAGATTACTGCACCTGTACATAGCCCATCTATAATTTAGCCCAAACAACTGCCTCTTCCCCTACTGTATGTATTTATTTATTTTGCTCCTTTGCACCCCATTATTTCTATTTCTACTTTGCACTTTCTTCTACTTCAAATCTACCATTCCAGTGTTTTACTTGCTATATTGTATTTACTTTGCCACCACGGCCTTTTTGTCATTACCTTCCTTATCTCACCTCATTTGCTCACATTGTATATAGACTTATTTTTCTACTGTATTATTGACTGTATGTTTGTTTTACTCCATGTGTAACTCTGTGTTGTTGTATGTTGTCGAACTGCTTTGCTTTATCTTGGCCAGGTCGCAATTGTAAATGAGAACTTGTTCTCAACTTGCCTACCTGGTTAAATAAAGGTAAAAAAAATAAAATAAAATATCAATGTCCCTGTTTTATTAGATAGTACTCACTGTATTTACTGGTGTTAATCAGATCAATGTCCCTGTTTTATTAGATAGTACTCACTGTATTTACTGGTGTTAATCAGATCAATGTCCCTGTTTTATTAGATAGTACTCACTGTATTTACTGGTGTTAATCAGATCAATGTCCCTGTTTTATTAGATAGTACTCACTGTATTTACTGGTGTTAATCAGATCAATGTCCCTGTTTTATTAGATAGTACTCACTGTATTTACTGGTGTTAATCAGATCAATGTCCCTGTTTTATTAGATAGTACTCACTGTATTTACTGGTGTTAATCAGATCAATGTCCCTGTTTTATTAGATAGTACTCACTGTATTTACTGGTGTTAACCAGATCAATGTCCCTGTTTTATTAGATAGTACTCACTGTATTTACTGGTGTTAATCAGATCAATGTCCCTGTTTTATTAGATAGTACTAACTGTATTTACTGGTGTTAATCAGATCAATGTCCCTGTTTTATTAGATAGTACTCACTGTATTTACTGTTGTTAATCAGATCAATGTCCCTGTTTTATTAGATAGTACTCACTGTATTTACTGGTGTTAATCAGATCAATGTCCCTGTTTTATAAGATAGTACTCACTGTATTTACTGGTGTTAATCAGATCAATGTCCCTGTTTTATTAGATAGTACTCACTGTATTTACTGGTGTTAATCAGATCAATGTCCCTGTTTTATAAGAGAGTTCTCACTGTTTTTACTGGTGTTAATCAGATCAATGTCCCTGTTTTATTAGATAGTACTCACTGTATTTACTGGTGTTAATCAGTTCTCCAGTCTTCTCTTCTTCGTCCTCCTCTAATGTGACAGTAATCTCCCCCTCTTCATCCTTCATTCCAAAAACGTCTTCATTTTCTTTCACTTCCTCCTCTTCTTTCACAATAACATCCTCCTCCTCTTTCACTCTGAACGCGTCTTCCTCTTCTTTCACTGAAACGTCTTTCTCTTCTTCTTTCACGGTAACAGCCTCACCCTCTACTTCTTGTTGTATTGTGACATCCTCCTCTTCCTTCTCCTCTTTCACGACAATGTTCAGCCCCAGAGCTTCTTTCTCCGTCCAGCAGACCTCCTCTTTAGCAGGAGGAGAGTAGCTTAGTGAGCGCATGGTCGGGGATGTTAGCTAGCTAGGCTAGTGCTAACTTAACCAGCCAGATAGTTGCAACGTAAATATTAAATTAAATGGGGTAGCTAGTTGTTTACACATAAGTATGTTTAAATCACAGTTGCAATTAAACCTGGAAAGTGTCTAAAGAACTTGAATGTTCAGACTTTGTTGGCTAGCGAGCTACCGAGGTGGCTGCATTTGTTGAAGAAGCGTTCCGTCCACTAGATTATACGTCACACTAGAAACATCGCCTGAAAGACACATATCGCCATCTGCTGTCTGGAGGGAGGAAACGCAGTTGAGGAGGGAAAACTATTTTTATTCTTCATTGAATTATAATATTATAAAGCAGTTTAGGGAAACGTTTTTTTCCTCTCCATTAAATATGAATATTATATCAACACGTATAAAGAGCAACAAGTGTTGTTTGATTAGTTCAGATTTTTTTATGAGAATTTTAAACAAACTCTACATCTACTCCACATCTGTATTTCTGATTCAGTCAAATAACTAGATATCAAAATAAGCACCTAGTTATTGATACCCTTGATAATGATGAGCAAAAATTACTGTATGAAATAAATAAATTAACTTTACCCACTACCAGGATATTTTAGCCCAAAACCTGGTTACCTCTCTGCTAGGAGGCTGAAACTTGGCCATAAGTGGATCTTCCAGCAAGACACATCAACATCCACAAAGAAATGGTTAATTGGGCACAAAATCAACATTTTCAATGGCCATCTCAGTCTTCGGACTTGAACTCCATTGAAAACCTGTGGTTTGAATTGAACAGGGCAGTCCATAAGACAGACTAAATAAATCAAAGACCTGGAGAGATTCTGTTTGGAGGAAGGGTCTAAGATCCCACCCAATGTGTTCTCTAATCTCATTAAACATTTCAGTGTCGTTATCCTCCCAAGGGGAGGGTGCTGGAGTATTGAAAACATGGGCGGCAATAATTCAGACCCCAGCCTTTTGAGAATTACATGTTAAACTAAATCTCTTTCTCTGAGCAATTCTATTAGTATAAAATAATATAATTTCTTTATTTTTTACATACAATATAGCTCAGTATTTTAATTATTTATTTAATAGAGTCGTTTATCTCATCTTTATCAAGGGTGTCAACAATTTTGTCCCCCACTGACCTCCATACTGCTGCTACATGATGTAACAATACATCATGTAGATGTATATAATGAACAGACTAGGTCTATACTGGTCCTACATGGTGTAACAATACATCATGTAGATGTATATAATGAACAGACTAGGTCTATACTGCTCCTACATGGTGTAACAATATATCATGTGGATGTATATAATGAACAGACTAGGTCTATACTGCTCCTACATGGTGTAACAATACATAATGTAGATGTATATAATGAACAGACTAGGTCTATACTGCTGCTACATGGTGTAACAATACATCATGTAGATGTATATAATGAACAGACTAGGTCTATACTGCTCCTACATGGTGTAACAATACATCATGTAGATGTATATAATGAACAGACTAGGTCTATACTGCTCCTAAATGGTGTAACAAAACATCATGTAGATGTATATAATGAACAGACTAGGTCTATACTGCTCCTACATGGTGTAACAATACATCATGTAGATGTATATAATGAACAGACTAGGTCTATACGCTCCTAAATGGTGTAGCAAAACATCATGTAGATGTATATAATGAACAGACTAGGTCTATACTGCTCCTACATGGTGTAACAATACATCATGTAGATGTATATAATGAACAGACTAGGTCTATACTGCTCCTACATGGTGTAACAATACATCATGTAGATGTATATAATGAACAGACTAGGTGTATACTGCTCCTACATGGTGTAACAATACATCATGTAGATGTATATAATGAACAGACTAGGTCTATACTGCTCCTACATGGTGTAACAATACATCACGTAGATGTATATAATGAACAGACTAGGTCTATACTGCTCCTACATGGTGTAACAATACATCACGTAGATGTATATAATGAACAGACTAGGTCTATACTGCTCCTACATGGTGTAACAATACATCGTGTAGATGTATATAATGAACAGACTAGGTCTATACTGCTCCTACACGGTGTAACAATACATCGTGTAGATGTATATAATGAACAGACTAGGTCTATACTGCTCCTACACGGTGTAACAATACATCATGTAGATGTATATAATGAACAGACTAGGTCTATACTGCTCCTACACGGTGTAACAATACATCATGTAGATGTATATAATGAACAGACTAGGTCTATACTGCTCCTACACGGTGTAACAATACATCATGTAGATGTATATAATGAACAGACTAGGTCTATACTGCTCCTACACGGTGTAACAATACATCATGTAGATGTATATAATGAACAGACTAGGTCTATACTGCTCCTACATGGTGTAACAATACATCATGTAGATGTATATAATGACGAGACTAGGTCTATACTGCTCCTACATGGTGTAACAATACATCATGTAGATGTATATAATGAACAGACTAGGTCTATACTGCTCCTACATGGTGTAACAATACATCACGTAGATGTATATAATGAACAGACTAGGTCTATACTGCTCCTACATGGTGTAACAATACATCGCGTAGATGTATATAATGAACAGACTAGGTCTATACTGCTCCTACATGGTGTAACAATACATCGTGTAGATGTATATAATGAACAGACTAGGTCTATACTGCTCCTACACGGTGTAACAATACATCGTGTAGATGTATATAATGAACAGACTAGGTCTATACTGCTCCTACACGGTGTAACAATACATCATGTAGATGTATATAATGAACAGACTAGGTCTATACTGCTCCTACACGGTGTAACAATACATCATGTAGATGTATATAATGAACAGACTAGGTCTATACTGCTCCTACACGGTGTAACAATACATCATGTAGATGTATATAATGAACAGACTAGGTCTATACTGCTCCTACACGGTGTAACAATACATCATGTAGATGTATATAATGAACAGACTAGGTCTATACTGCTCCTACACGGTGTAACAATACATCATGTAGATGTATATAATGAACAGACTAGGTCTATACTGCTCCTACACGGTGTAACAATACATCATGTAGATGTATATAATGAACAGACTAGGTCTATACTGCTCCTACATGGTGTAACAATACATCATGTAGATGTATATAATGAACAGACTAGGTCTATACTGCTCCTACATGGTGTAACAATACATCATGTAGATGTATATAATGAACAGACTAGGTCTATACTGCTCCTACATGGTGTAACAATACATCATGTAGATGTATATAATGAACAGACTAGGTCTATACTGCTCCTACATGGTGTAACAATACATCATGTACATGTATATAATGAACAGACTAGGTCTATACTGCTCCTACATGGTGTAACAATAGATCATGTAGATGTATATAATGAACAGACAAGGTCTATACTGCTCCTACATGGTGTAACAATACATCATGTAGATGTATATAATGAACAGACTAGGTCTATACTGCTCCTACATGGTGTAACAATACATCATGTAGATGTATATAATGAACAGACTAGGTCTATACTGCTCCTACATGGTGTAACAAAAGTTTGGGGTCACTTAGAAATGTTCTTGTTTTTGAAAGAAAAACACTTTTTTTGTCCATTAAAATAACATCAAATTGATCTGAAATACAGTGTAGACATTGTTAATGTTGTAAATGACTATTGTAGCTGGAAACAGCTGATTGTTTATGGAATATCTACATAGGCGTACAGAGGCCCATTATCAGCGACCATCACTCCTGTGTTCCAATGGCACGTTGTGTTAGCTAATCCAAGTTTATCATTTTAAAAGACTAATTGATCATTAGAAAACCCTTTTGCAATTATGTTAGCACAGCTGAAAACTGTTGTGCTGATTAAAGAAGCAATAAAACTGTCCTTATTTAAGCTAGTTGAGTATCTGGAGCATCAGCATTTGTGAGTTCGATTACAGGCTCAAAATGGCCAGAAACAAATCATTTTCTTCTGAAAATTGTTAGTCTATTCTATTTCTGAGAAATGAAGGCTATTCCATGCGAAAAATTGCCAAGAAACTGAAGATCTCGTACAATGCTGTGTACTACTCCCTACACAGAACAGCGCAAACTGGCCTAACCAGAATGGAAGGAGGCCCCAGTGCATAACTGAGCAAGAGGACAAGTACATTAGTGTCTAATTTGAGAAACAGACGCCTCAGAAGTTTTCAACTAGGTGCTTAATCAAATTGTACCCGCAAAACACCAGTCTAAACGTCAACAGTGAAGAGGCGACTCCGGGATGTTGGCTTTCTAGGCAGAGTTGCAAAGAAAAGTCCATATCTCAGACCGTTTAAAAAAAGGAAAAGATTAAGATGGGCAAACTAACACAGACATTGGGCAGAGGAAGATTGGAAAAAAGTGTTATGGACAGACGAATCTAAGTTTGATGTGTTCGGATCACAAACAAGAACATTCGTGAGTTCCAGAAAAAATGAAAAGATGCTGGAGGAGTGCTTGACGCCTTCTGTCAAGCATGGTGGAGGCAATGTGATGGTCTGGGGGTGCTTTGGTGGTGGTAAAGTGGGAGATTTATACAGGGTAAAAGGGATCTTGAAGAAGGAAGGCTATCACTCCATTTTGCAAGGCCGTGCCATACCCTGTGGACGGCGACTAATTGGAGCCAACTTCCTCCTACACCAGGACAATGACCCAAAGCACAGCTCCATTTAGGGAAGAAGCATTCAGCTGGTATTCTGTCTATAATGGAGTGGTCAGCACAGTCACTGGATCTCAACCCTATTGAGCTGTTGTGGGGGCAGCTTGACCGTATGATACGTAAGAAGTGCCCATCAATCCATTCCAACTTGTGGGAGGTGCTTCAGGAAACATGGGGTGAAATCTCTTCAGATTACCTCAACAAATTGATAACTAGAATGCCAAAGATCTGCAAGGCTGTAATTGCTGCAAATGGAGGATTCAAAGTTTGAAGGACACAATTATTATTCCAATTAAAAATCATTATTTAAAACCTTGTCAAAGACTTGACTATATTTCCTATTCATTATGCAACTCATTTCATGAATGTTTTCATGGAAAACAAGGACATTTCTAATTGACTCCAAACTTTTGAACGGCAATGTAGGTTCAACAGGTTTGAGCACCGAATCGCATGCGCAGTGTGGCCTTTTTGTAATCTACTAAACCACTGGCCGTGTTCGAGAGCATCAAATCCATGCTGCATTGTGGGTAAATGGTCACTGGCTGACTGATTTATAAATAATAATGAGTAGTTATTTATGATGTAAGGTGATTTGTAGATCAGTCAGTCTGCAGTCGCCTGCAGTGTCGAACAAGCCCAATACCAAACCAATCAGGTGGTTGTTTGATCAAATGAAGCTTCAGACGCCATTGATGACGTGCTGCTGATAAAGTGATACAGGCATCGGTACACTGCTTTGAAGTTTACTGCTTAGCGATTTGGACGCAGGCCTCGTAGCTCCGGTATCAAACATAACATCCCTAATGAAAAGTTGTCAAAACAAAAAGTAGCAAGCAGGTTGATTTCCTCTGTCGATTTGAGCCCACAGCAAGAAGGCACCAGAGCCTACCGTGCTAACGGGTTCCCTCTAGATAACACAACCACACAGTTCATGAAAGGTATGAGGTGAAGCTTGAGCTAGATATCGACCTTCCTGTTCCCGTCCCTCAAGTCAGTGAGTCAACACAGGAAGGAGCAATGGATGGATAGTTCATTTATTTCCAAAGCTGCAATGATGGGACACACACAGTATGGATGAATGATCAGTAGTGACGGGATATAAATAGCACTCCGATAGTAATTCTCCACAAATCTGCCGTATAATATACTAACAAAAAACAATCAAGATGTCTGTCAAAGTTATTATGATCATATAGTGGATTTAACAGTTCCTAATAATTCCTAATTTACTATAATAAAATAAATACATAGTTTCCATGTGTAATCTCATATTCACAACAGAATAAACTGTCATCCATTTTAGTATAAAAATATATCAAATTAACCTGAAATATTACTCAATGTCCCCCTCTGGTGGTGAACAAGTATAATCCACCTAAACTAACAGAACCGGGGTGATAAACTGGCTGGTGTTCATGAGTTTATAAAACATATACTTTATACATGTCATAAATTACCTGCATTGATGAGACACACAGTGTGGATGAATGATCAGGATATAAATAGCACTCCTAAAGAAGATGCAGTGAGGATGAATGATCAGGATATAAATAGCACTCCTAAAGAAGATGCAGTGTGGATGAATGATCAGGATATAAATAGCACTCCTAAAGAAGATGCAGTGTGGATGAATGATCAGGATATAAATAGCACTCCTAAAGAAGA
Organism: Salmo salar; assembly: GCF_965601325.2. Taxonomy (NCBI): domain Eukaryota; kingdom Metazoa; phylum Chordata; class Actinopteri; order Salmoniformes; family Salmonidae; genus Salmo; species Salmo salar. The sequence continues at coordinate 1,475,867 of NW_027675323.1, read as the reverse complement.
TGCAGTGTGGATGAATGATCAGGATATAAATAGCACTCCTAAAGAAGATGCAGTGTGGATGAATGATCAGGATATAAATAGCACTCCTAAAGAAGATGCAGTGTGGATGAATGTTCAGGATATAAATAGCACTCCTAAAGAAGATGCATTTTCCAGTTTGCTACCAACTTGATAGAGGGAACTTTAGCATAAAACCCACATGGAAAACTGAGATTCGGCAAATAACATATAAAAAGAGGCCAAACCAACAACAGAAGTTACTAAAACATAAATTGCTAATTTATGATGTAAAAGGTGGATTTTATGATGTAATGTCAACTTTATACATTTCTATCCCAGGACCACTCAATTTCCAAATTCTCCATTAATCTGCTTTGGATTACCCAGAATCACATTGGGTTACCCAGAATCACATCCTTTATCACTGACTGTAATGTAAACACACAAACAGCGATTTAAGGTACTGCATCTCAGTGCTAGAGGTGTCACTACAGACCCTGGTTCAAAACTAGGCTGTATCATAACAGGCTGTGACAGGGAGTCCCATAGGGCAGCGCACAGTAGCCCAGCATCGTCTGGGTTAGGGTTTGGCAGGGGTAGGTCGGTCATTGTAAATAATAATTTGTTCTTAGCTGGCTTGCCTGGTTAAATAATGGTTAAATACATTTTTTAAATGTAACTTCATTACACCGTTACACTGGCATACAAACTCGGTAGCATAGAGTTGATAATACATATGACGTTGGGAAATAGTGCATTGTGGGGTTTGTAAAAGATTTCCCGAAATAAGTTAATACATTTGTAATAACGCAAAAACATAACTGTTTGTACTTATAGGGAACCATATCGTGACTACAACTAGCTTACTAAGTCTTTAACCACACTGTGTTGTTACGCTGGTGAGTAAAAACTCATGCTTCCTACACTTTAACTTTTTGTCTGAAAATAAAGTATACATTTTACTCTACTGCGTTACCCACTCCAGTCAGCAGATGGCGGTGTGGGAATTTAAGGTAATGCTGTTGGTGTGACGTATAATGTAGTGGACGGAACGCTTCTTTCAACAGCAGCAACAGTTATTCAGCCACCTCTGTAGCTTGTAGACAAAATAGCCGAACCAATAAAGCTCTTTAGGCGTTTTCGTGTATATTAGCCACAGTGTTTTAAACCCACTTCTGTCGTCTAGTTAGTTATCCGATTTAATTTCATATTTACGGTGTTGTTGTTATTATTCAGCTAGCGGGCTGGTTAAGTTAGCATTAGCTTAGCTAGCTAACATCTCCGACCATGCGTTCACTAAACTACTCTCCTCCTGTTAAAGAAGATGAGGCCTGCTGGACGGAGAAAGAAGCTCTCGTCAAAGAGGAGGAGGAAGAGGAGGCTGTTACAATACAAAAACAAGTAGAGGGTGAGGCTGTTACCGTGAAAGAAGAAGAGAAAGACACGTTCAGAGTGAAAGAGGAGGAGGATGTTACAGTAAAAGAAGAGGAAGACACGTTCAGAGTGAAGGAGGAGGAGGATGCAGTTTATGGAGTGAAAGAGGAGATGACTGTCACATCGAAGAAGGAAGAAGAGGAAGAAACTGTATATCTGGGCCCGGTTTCCCAAGGGCATCATAAGGCATCCAATGGTTCTAACGATGAACGGGCCCTGATTAACACTCGTAAGTACTGTTTTAAAAACAGAGGCACAAACTCTACACTTGTTAAACTGAGGTGTTAAAGGGGAAATCTGTAATTGCTACATCCATTTTTTTTCTTTAAAATTATTTAATTATAGCCATTGGTTCTTGAAGAATATAACACATACCTCATGAGCTTAGTTCAACTGTTGTACCCCATCAGAACCCCAAATAAGCTTTTTTTTACTCCAATGTTTAGAAACAATGTAATCAACACTGTATAGCCTCAACATGGTTAAAACTATAATGTTGATATTATGGATGGTCAGTCCTTGCATCCATAGGTCTGTCTGTCTGTAGTTACATTTCTCCAACCCCATAATCATCTTATTACCAAAACAGTGGTGGAATTACAGCTTTGTTATTGTTTGGACTGCAGATTGGTTGGTTGATTGTGTGGCTTTTTTAAAGGGGCAACCTAGTTTTAAAACAGAAACAAAATGGCTGCTCAGAGACTTGAGCTGTGTTCGAATACTCATACTAACCATACTATATATTATGCTTATTTGTCATAGTGTGGATATAGTTAGTATGCCAAAAGTTCCCGGATGTGGTACTACAGTCGCCAAAATACGAAGTATATATGCAGAGGACACTATTTCTGTGCTTTTAGGGCCCATAATGCAATTCTTCAGGAAATGGGCGGGGCTTGAACTATTTTCAGATTTGAATTTTTTTTTGGAAAATATGCAGCCGAAGTCCGACGAGAGAGTGGATACAAATGAACTGCTTTAACTAATTATGACAAATGTTAAGAGAATGTTGAGCAATGTAACGATATGTTGGCTACGTTATCCTTACAAACCGCATAGCATATCTTTACAGCAGTATGTACCAGTATGTTAGCTAGCTACGCTGTCCTTATGAACCACATAGCATATCTTTACAGCAGTATGTACCAGTATGTTAGCTAGCTACGCTGTCCTTATGAACCACATAGCATATCTTTACAGCAGTATGTACCAGTATGTCAGCTACAGTTGAAGTCAGAAGTTTACATACACTTAGGTTGGAGTCATCAAAACTTGTTTTTCAATCACTCCACAAATTGTTTGATAACAAACTATAGTTTTGACAAGTCGGTTAGGACATCTACTTTGTGCATGACACAAGTAGTTTTTCCAACAATTGTTTACAGATAATTTCACTTATAATTCACTGTATCACAATTCCAGTGGGTCAGAAGTTTACATACACTAAGTTGACTGTGCCTTTAATGTTGGGGATAGGGGACAGTATTGAGAATTTTGAAAAAAATATGTGCCCATTTTTAACTGCCTCCTACACCAACTCAGAAGCTAGGATATGCATATTATTGTTCAGGTTTGGATAGAAAACACTCTGAATTTTCTAAAACTGTTTGAATGGTGTCTGTAAGTATAACAGAACTCATATGGCAGTCAAAACCCTGAGACAAATTCTGACAGGAAGTGGATACCTGATGTGTTGAATTACTTTTAAGCCTATGCCATTGAAACACACAGGGGCTTATTAATCATTGAGCACTTCCTATGGCTTCCACTAGATGTCACCAGTCTTTACAAAGTGGTTTGAGTCTTCTACTATGAAAACTGACCGAACAAGAGACTTGGAACGTTGGTCATAAGCGGATGGCCGATACTACTCTGGCGCGCGAGTGCATGTTGGGTACCCTCGTTCCAATACGTTTTAAAAGAGAATGCAATCGTCCGCCTTGAATATTATTGAAGTTCTGATTGAAAAAGGCCCTAACGTTTTATGCTATACAACGTTTGACATGTTTGAACGAACGTACATAATTTTTTTTCCCTCTTTGGTGAAGACATGTCCGGCGGGCGACGTTCATGTTTTTGAGTAGCCTACAGGACGCGCTAACAACACGGAGCTTTTTGGACATAAATTATGAGCTTTTTAGAACAAAACTACATTTGTTATGGACCTGGGATTTCTGGAAGTGCCTTCTGATGAAGATAATCAAAGGTAAGGGAATATTTACATAGTATTTTTGATTTTAGATCTCTCCAACATGGCGCCTAGTCTGTATCGCCAAGCCTATTTTTCTGAGCGCAGTACTCAGATTATTGCAAAGTGTGATTTCCCAGTAAGGTTATTTTTAAATCTGGCAATGCCGTGGCGTTCACGAGATGTTAATCTATAATTCTTTGAATGAAAATATAATATTTTACCAATGGTTTCAAATAGTAATTATTTAATTTGTTGTGCTGATTGACTGGCGGTATTGGAGGGAAAATATTTTCTCAACATCAACGCCATTGTAAAATGCTGTTTTTGGATATAAATATGAACTTGATAGAACAAAAAATGCATGTATTGTCTAACATAATGTTCTAGGAGTGTCATCTGATGAAGATTGTCAAAGGTTAGTGCATAATTTTAGCTGGTTTTCTGCTTTTGGTGACGCCTGTCTTTGCATTGAAAATAGCTGTATGTAATGTTTTGTCAAAGTACTGTCCTAACATAATCTAACTTTATGCTTTCGCCGTAAAGCCTTTTTGAAATCGGACAACGTGGTTAGATTAAGGAGATGTTTATCTTTCAAAGGGTGTAAGATAGTTGTATGTTTGAGAAATTTGAATTATGACATTTAATTGTTTTCAAATTTGGCGCCCTTGATATTTCACCTGCTGTTGATAGGGTGTACCAGGGGTGGGACGCTTGCTAGTAAAACTAAATGTATGCTCTTCAACTGATCGCTGCCCGCACCCGCCCGTCCAGCATCACTACTCTGGACGGTTCTGACTTAGAATATGTGGACAACTATAAATACCTAGGTATCTGGTTAGACTGTAAACTCTCCTTCCAGACTAACATTAAGCATTTCCAATCCAAAATTAAATCTAGCATCGGCTTCCTATTTCGCAACAAAGCCTCCTTCACTCACGCTGCCAAACATACCCTCGTAAAACTGGCTATCCTACCGATCCTTGACTTCGGCGATGTCATTTTCAAAATAGCCTCCAACACTCTACTCATCAAACTGGATGCAGTCTATCACAGTGCCATCCGTTTTGTCACCAAAGTCCCATATACCACCCACCACTGCACCCTGTATGCTCTCGTCGGCTGGCCCTCGCTACATATTCGTCGCCAAACCCATTGGCTCCAGGTCATCTACAAGTCTTTGCTAGGCCGCCTTAACTCAGCTCACTGGTCACCATAGCAACACCCACCCATAGCACGCGCTCCAGGAGGTATATCTCACTGGTCATCCCCAAAGCCAACACCTACTTTGGCCGCATTTCCTTCCAGTTCTCTGCTGCCAATGACTGGAACAAATTGCAAAAATCGCTGGAGTTGGAGACTTATATCTCCCTCACTAACTTTAAGCATCAGCTATCTGAGCAGTTTACCGATCGCTGCAGCTGTACACAGCCCATCTGTAAATAGTCCATCCAACTGCCTACCTCATCCCCATGTTTTTATTGACTTTTTTTGCTCTTTTGCACACCAGTATTTCTACTTGAACATCTATCACTCCAGTGCTAAATTGTAATTACTTCACTACTATGGTCTATTTATTGCCTTGCCTCCGTACTCCATTTGCACACACTGTATATAGATTTTTCTATTGTGTTATTGACTGTTCGTTTGTTTATCCCACGTGTAACTCTGTTGTTTTTGTCGCACTGCTTTGCTTTATCTTGGCCAGGTCACAGTTGTAAATGAGAACTTGTTCTCAACTGGCCTTCCTGGTTAAACAAAGGTGAAATCTTAACTTTATTGACAACACCCAAATGGATACTGTCATTAACGCGGTTCTTCAATAATTACACATAACTTATAATACTGTAGCAAATAATATATTAAACATTACATTCAAACGAGCCTTACAATTATAATCTAAAGTAGTGTGAAATGAACTCATAAGCAACCTGGTAATGGAGGTTACTTCCCTCAGTTACCCCCATTCACTTTCAGAATACATTGTGAAAAACTAAAATCTTTGCTCACCATTTTTGCTCCAGGCAGATATAGTACATCCATAACTATCGGTTTCCTCATTAGCAGGGAGGAGTTTCTGCAATCAAATTGCCCTCGTGCCGCAATTTTAGCAAACACAGAAAGGGGCCTATATTGGAGACCAAAAGTCGTCTGGCACACTGCTTAGAGGTTCAACAACATGAATATCTTATTTCTAGCCTACAATCATCAATGTTACTACTAATGTGAAAACAAGACAAAATATGACTCTTCTTGCTCATTATAACCTCTATGGGCTAGGCGGGACGAATTCGTCCCACCTACGTAACAGCCACTTGAAGCCTGTGGCGCGATTTTCAAAACCTTAAAAATCCTATTACTTCAATTTCTCAAACATATGACTATTTTACAGCTATTTAAAGACAAGACTCTCGTTAATCTAACCACACTGTCCGATTTCAAAAAGGCTTTACAACGAAAGCAAAACATTAGATTATGTCAGCAGAGTACCAAGCCAGAAATAATCAGACACCCATTTTTCAAGCTAGCATATAATGTCACAAAAACCCAGAAGACAGCTAAATGCAGCACTAACCTTTGATGATCTTCATCAGATGACAACCCTAGGACATTATGTTATACAATACATGCATGTTTTGTTCAATCAAGTTCATATTTATATCAAAAAACAGCTTTTTACATTAGCATGTGATGTTCAGAACTAGCATACCCCCCCCCCCCCCCCGCAAACTTCCGGGGAATTCGCTAACATTTTACTAAATTACTCACGATAAACGTTCACAAAAAGCATAACAATTATTTTAAGAATTATAGATACAGACCTCCTCTATGCACTCGATATGTCCGATTTTAAAATAGCTTGTCGGTGAAAGCACATTTTGCAATATTCTAAGTACATAGCCCAGGCATCACGGGCTAGCTATTTAGACACCCGGCAGGTTTAGCGCTCACCAATATCAGCTTTACTATTATAAAAGTTTGATTACCTTTTGTTGTCTTCGTCAGAATGCACTCCCAGGACTGCTACTTCAATAACAAATGTTGGTTTGGTCCAAAATAATCCATCGTTATATCCGAATAGCGGCGTTTTGTTCGTGCGTCCCAGACACTATCTGAAAGGGTAAATAAGGGTCGCACGCATGGCGCAATTCGTGACAAAAAAAATCTAAATATTCCATTACCGTACTTCGAAGCATGTCAACCGCTGTTTAAAATCCATTTTTATGCCATTTTTCTCGTAGAAAAGCGATAATATTCCGACCGGGAATGTCCATTTAGCTAAACTGAGGAAAGTAAACAAAGCTTTCGGTCGACGCGGGCACGAGCCTGAGTCTCACAGTACTGTAACCAGCCACTACCCAAACGAGCTACTTTTTTTTCAGCCAGAGCCTGCAAAGCCACGATTCAGCTTTTTACCGCCTTCTGCGACCCTATGGCAGCCGTAGGAAGTGTCACGGGACAGCTAAGATCCTCACTCTTCAATAAACAGAGACAAGAAGAACGACACCTTGTCAGACAGGCCACTTCCTGCATGAAACCTTCTCAGTTTTTTGCCTGCCAAATGAGTTCTGTTATACTCACAGACACCATTCAAACAGTTTTAGAAACTTTAGGGTGTTTTCTATCCATATGTAATAAGTATATGCATATTCTAGTTACTGGGTAGGAGTGGTAACCAGATTAAATCGGGTACGTTTTTTATCCAGCCGTGAAAATACTGCCCCCTAGCCATAACAGGTTAAGACAATTGTCAAATAATTTTAACATTCATTACAGATGTCAATTGTTGTATAACATCATGGCTCCGCTGTTGGCATCACCTTTTACAGTGGATTTCTGCTGTTGTGGGCCTTTTAATCATCTGTCTGACTTTGTCGTTCACACAGGAGAGAGACGGGACTATCGTGGATCCTCTGGGGAGCCTCAACAACCTCATGATGCTAACGAGGCAGAGAAGAGTCTCTGCAGATCAGAACACCTCAATAAACACCTGCAGAGATGCACAGGGAAGAGAACTCACTGCTGCTCTGACTGTGGGAAGAGATTTACTTCCTCATCAGGCATTAAAATTCATCAGAGAACACACACAGGAGAGAAACCTTATAGCTGTGGTCAATGTGGGAAGAGTTTTGGTCGATTTTGCAGTCTGACTCAACACCAGAGAATACACACAGGAGAGAAACCTTATAGCTGTGTTCAATGTGGGAAGAGTTTTGGTCAATCTGGCCATCTGACTCTACACCAGAGAACACACACAGGAGAGAAACCTTATAGTTGTACTCAATGTAGAAAGAGTTTTGTAAAATCTACAGATCTGACAGTGCACCAGAGAATACACACAGGAGAGAAATCTTATAGCTGTGACTAGAGATAATCTGATAGAAGTACATACATGAAGGAGTTGTTTCATGATATCAATGAATTAATGTCACAATGTAGAATGTTTTAACCTCTATGGGCTAGGTGGGACGCAAGCGTCCCACCCGTGGTGCACTCCATCAACAGCAGGTGCATTTCAAGAGCGGCAAATTTGAATCCAAATAAATGTCAAAATTCAAATTTTTCAAACATACAACTATTTTACACCCTTTGAAAGATAAACATCTCCTTAATCTAACCACGTTTTACGATTTCAAAAAGGTTTTACGGTGAAAGCATAAATTTAGAGTATGTTAGGACAGTACATTTACAAGAGTTGTGTGTAATGTTTTGTCAAGTCAAAGACAGGGTCACCAAAACCATAAAACCAGCTAAAATGATGCACTAACCTTTTACAATCTCCATCAGATGACACTCCTAGGACATTATGTTAGACAATGCATGCATTTTTAGTTCTATCAAGTTCATATTTATATCCAAAAACAGCGTTTTACTATGGCATTGATGTTGAGGAAATCGTTTCCCTCCAATAACCGGCAGTCAAGTCAGCATCACAAATTAAATAATTAAAATTAGAAAACATTGGTAAAATATTATATTGTCATTTAAAGAATTATAGATTTACATCTCTTGAACGCAATCAACTTGCCAGATTTAAAAATAACCTTACTGGGAAATCACACTTTGCAATAATCTGAGCACTGCGCCCAGAAAAATACACGTTGCGATACAGACTAGACGTCATGTTGGGGAGATCTAAAATCGAAAATACTATGTAAATAATCCATTACCTTTGATTCTCTTCATCAGATGTCACTTCCAGGTATCACAGGTCCATAACGAATGTAGTTTTCTTCAAAAAAGCTCATCATTTATGTCCAAAAATCTCCGTCTTGTTAGCACATGATCTAAGCCCGCCGGACTTCACTTCATGAACGAGGGGAAAAAATATATTTACGTTCGTTCAAACATGTCAAACGTAAAGCATGTAGAACACAACTTTCACAGCAGGTGGCTGCCGTCTTTGACTCCCCCCAGGAGGGAGTGGGTCCTGTGAACAGACCTAAGGTGTCATCCTTTTCTCAATGTGGCCGTGAACCAGACCAGGCACCATCTATATCTGAGGGTGAGACATTAGAGAAGGTTTTGACTTTGTTAGAGAAGGCTCTGGTCAGCAATACTCAGTCTGTGAACAGAGGGCCCCGTAAACAGTTCCACAAACGTCAGCGTGAGTTCGCCGTCTGTGGAAGCACTAATCACTGGACCAAAGCTCACTGTCAGATGCACCAGCTGTGCTTCAAGTGCTTCTCTCCGGGCCACATGAGCTTTGACTGTAGTGAGGCTGGCCAGCGACAGAGCCCTGGATGTGGACAGACTGGCAGGTCTCAGGAAAACTGGAATGCCTCCATTCTGAGGAGGGCAATGTGGGGCAGTCTTGTTTTTCCTCCACTGATGATGATATCAAATCTGTTTATTCTTACTTTTGTGAGTCAGTACCCAAGAACAACACAGTCATTTTTCAGAACACAATGAGAATTACTCAGAATGACAGTTTGTTTTACACCTCTGTGCCAGTACAGGATAAAGTTGAGCTGAAGGGGATGTTAGATAGTGGGTCCATGGCTACTACTCTGCGCGCAGATATTGTACCTCGGTTGAGGGAGGCAGGAGTGGTAGAGGGGAACTTTCTAGCTCCTTCAGATATCATCCTGGTGGGTTGTGGTGGGAAGCAAACTAGCCCAGTGGGCATGTGTGATTTAAAAATGCAGCTTTATGGTTTCAGCTATGTAGTCCCAGTGCTTATTGTAGATGGGCAGGTTGATGAACTCATTGTGGGCACTAATGTGTTGAAGTCTTTGATTAGACAGTTCAAATCAAATGACAGCTACTGGCGGGTGGTGGGTACACCAGGTTCCTCTAGCCAGTGCGATGACAGCCACTTCCTGCGTCTCCTGTCAAATCTGGAGAGATGGAGAGGAGACTCTATCCCAGATAAAGTAGGCACCATTAAGTTGAAGAGAGCAGTAACGCTCCAACCCATGAGTGAGCATCTGGTGTGGGGCCGCCTACCCCCAAAGACAAAACTCTCTGTGGGCAGTACTGTTGTCATCTCGTTGTGTGAATCGACACATACTAGTGGGGAGAGTAGTTACGCCTCTGTGGGGGGATGGATGGCTACCTGTGAAGATAGTGAATCCAACAACATCACCAGTTACCCTGAGACGAAATGCTAAAGTGGCGGATGTGTATCCTTGCATTGCATTAGAGGATTTTGATGATGTCAAGCAGCAAGCAGCTTACCAGAACGTGGCAAAAGTTCAATGTGACAGCTCACACGGCAGTCTGACAGCTAAGAGTTCAGTTAGTGGCAGTGTAGTTCATGGCAACAGTACACTGAGCAATCTTGGACTTCAAGGCCTGTCTGTTGAGGAGTGTCCAGTTTCACAGTTCTGGAAGGATAAACTTGTCAATTTAATTGGGAAGTATGACAGTGTTCTCTAGACATAGCCTAGATTGTGGTGAGGCAAAGGGGTTCTGCCATCGCATACGGCTGACTGATGACCGCCCATTTCGATTACCTTATCGTAGGCTTTCTCCAGCTCATTACCAAAAACTCAGGGAAACACTGGATGATATGGAGGAAAAGGAAATCGTCAGAAAATCCAGCAGTGAGTATGCCTCACCATTGGTGCTGGTATGGAAAAAGAATGGGGACTTGCGCCTATGTACTGACTTTAGGTGGTTAAATGCCCGCACTGTAAAGGACGCTCATCCCCTGCCTCATCAGGCTGATGTACTGGCCGCGCTGGGAGGTAATGCCTTCTTCAGCACAATGGACTTGACGTCAGGGTATTATAACGTGCCACTGCATGAAGAGGATAAGAAATACACTGCCTTTCCTCTCCTTTAGGCCTGCATGAGTACAATCGGTTGCCTCAGGGCCTCTGCAACAGCCCGGCTACGTTCATGAGAATGATGCTGACCATCTTTGGTGACCAAAACTTTCTAAGTCTCCTTTGTTATTTGGATGATCTGATGGTTTTTGCTAAGACTGAGGAAGAGAGTCTGCAGAGATTTGAGATGGTTTTTCAGCGGTTGCAGGAGCACAATCTTAAACTGTCTCCGTCTAAGTGCAAGTTTTTGAGGAGGTCTGTTAAGTTTTTGGGTCACATCATTTCTCAGGAGGGTGTAGCCACTGACCCTGCTAAAGTTCAAACTATTTTGAACGTGACTGAGAGCGAGATGATGGAAGCTGATGGTGTCACTCTATCAACACTACATTGAGAATTGTTACATGGTTGCTAGGCCATTGTTTCAGCTAACTACAGGTTAGCTGAAACAGGAGGAGGAGGCCTGGAGGAGGAGGAGGCCTGGTCCCTCTCGCAGGCTCACTGCTGCAGACTGGACTGCCGAATGTCAACTCGCTTTTGAAGCTTTGAAATCAGCACTAGTTGACCAGGCACTGCTGGCTCATCCAGATTTTTCTCAGCCATTTTTACTTTCTGTGGATGCATCTACTAGTGGTTTGGGAGCTGTACTATCCCAAGTGCAAGATGGGACGGCAATAGCCAGGCCAATAGCTTTTGCTAGTAAATCTCTTAATCATGCACAATCCAAGTATCCTGCTCACCGGCTGGAATTTCTAGCCATGAAATGGGCCATTCATGATAAATTTAGCCATTGCCTGCGAGGGCATAAGTTTACTGTGTGGACCGACAACAATCCACTCAAATATATTCTTACAAAGCCGAGACTTGATGCATGTGACCAGAGATGGGTCGCAAAGCTGGCACCCTTTGACTTTGATATCCAGTACATACCGGGTCCCAAGAATGTCATTGCTGATGCTTTGAGCAGAGAGCCATTTGTCCGCTCCACAGTTCTGCACCGACTGACAAGAATTCCATATGATGTCCTGCTGGAGGAAGCCAGAGGTCTTCGAGTGGATGATGTTCAAGACATGTTCCGCCTCTCCTGTGAACAGCCCGAGGCTGGCTGTGGAACGTCTATGGCTCCTGGGAGTGAGTTAAGTAGAGCTGGAGACGATGTCAGTGGGTTGGTTTCCTGTGAAGAGGTGTCTGCTGTCCTCCATGCTCACCGCCGATGGGATGATGGTGCCACGGTGAGGGCCATTTCACATGCGCAGCACCTTGAGAAGTTGATGTCCATGGGTCAGAGCCCTTTACCTGTCTTTACACACAAGGAGCTGTATGATAACCAGTCACTGGATCCTGTCATCAGCAGAGTCATGTTCTTTGTAGATAGAGGCCGGCGCCCATCTAGGAGAGAGCGAGTCCTTGAAGCTAATGAAACAGTTTATACTCTAAGACAGTGGGGAAAACTCACCACGCGGTTAGGGATTCTGTATCGTGTCTCAAAACACCCAGTGAGTAAGAAGAAAATATTCCAGTATGTTGTACCTGTGTCTTTGAGAGGCCTTGTGTTGAAGGGAGTTCATGATGACGCTGGTCATCAGGGTCAGCAGCGCACATTGTGGCTTACGAGACAGCGGTTTTACTGGGACTCTATGGAAAAGGATGTCAAGGAATACGTGGCCCACTGTAAGAGATGCGTGTTGAGTAAAGCACCTGAGCCTGAAGCAAGAGCTCCACTTGTCTCCATTGTGACAACGGCACCTTTGGAACTTGTGTGTATTGATTTCTGGACTGCAGAAGATTCAAACAACAAGTCTATTGATGTGTTAGTAGTGACTGATCACTTTACTAAGCTGGCATGTGTGTATCCGTGTCCAAACCAGTCTGCTAAGACTGTGGCTCGTGTTCTCTGGAATAATTTCTTCTGCGTTTATGGGTTCGCTGATTGTATCCATTCTGACAGGGGTGCTAACTTTGAAAGTTCACTTATTGCAGAATTACTTCAGTTCTCTGGTGTTGGAAAGTCCCACACCACACCTTATCATCCCATGGGGAACGGTCAAGCAGAACGTCTAAATCGCACGCTGGGTGGGATGATTAGAGCTCTGCCAGCTAGGTCCAAGGCTAAATGGCCTCAGATGTTGAACACATTGACATTCTCCTATAACTGCACTGTTCACGAGACTACTGGGTTTCCGCCCTTCTTCTTGATGTTTGGACGCACCCCTAGGTTGCCAGTAGATGTTATGTTTGAAAGTGTGCTGTTGGATGGGGACACGGTCGATGTGGATAAGTATGTCCAGTCTTTGGGTGAGGATCTGAGAGAAGCCATGACATTGGCTCAGCAGCATGCTAGTAAGCAACAAAAGAGACAAGCTGAGGCCTACAACAGACGGTCGAAGGGTCATTCGGTAGAGAAGGGAGACAGAGTTCTACTTGCTAACAAGGGAGAGAGGTGCAAGAAGAAACTGGCTGATCGCTGGGACAGTGCGGTGTACATAGTTGTTGCGAAGAACAGCTCACTGAACACATATCGTATACAGCACCCTACCACTGGACGCATCAAGACGGTGCATAGGAACCTGATTATGCCAGTCAACTTTCTGCCTTTGCCTTCTTGGGAGGAACCTGAGAGTCACGGATATCTATCGGGTGGTGACGTGTTCTCTGGGATGTCTGCAACGTCCAGCAAAATGGATGGGAGTGACGCAAGGACTGTTCACTGGGTAGCCTTCCTGAGTCTTCTGGGAGGATATTCCAAGAGGATGGTGAAGTCCCAGTTGATGGAAGTGAAGTGGAAAGGCCATATGACGTCCCCTTCAGTGAGGTGTGCTCAGTAGAAGTGGACCAGAGAGAGATCCCCAAAGCCTACAAGAGTTCTGATGGCGAAACTCCATTCAGTGGGGATGGTGCTGTGACAGATGTTGTTAACTTAGTTGAAGATGCTTTGTCAGTGTGGTCTGTGGCAATCTACCAGGATTCTGATCAGTCGTCTGACACTACTAGTGTTGAGTCTGTAACTGAAAGTGTGCTAGCTCCGGATAGGCCGAGTTGTAGTATTCCCCAACCTGAGGTTAGACCTCTGAGCACGGTTAGTGCTGTCCGTGACATTCCTGCTAGGTTTTTGGGTGAGGGTGTTCGGACTAGACTAGGTAGATTTATTAAGCCAGTGAATAGGTTAATCCAAACTATGTCTACACAGGAAATGAAACCGTTCTTGGTTTCTCAGTGACGGTAGGATATTGCCTACCTTTTCATTTTTTGGGGTGTATATGGTAATCTAACTGGGTCTTAGAGTGATTTGTGGGTTGGTCTAAAAATTTTGACAATTCATGTAACTTTGTGTGTAGTTCATCAGCATAAAATGTATTTGGCATTTTTTGTATACGGTTGAATAAGGGATTAGCTACCTCTTATTTTTCCTAATCCTTCGCGGGATAGCTTTCCAGCTGATCGACCATTTGTGGGTCTAGATTTAAGGGACTACACTGGGTTACTCCGTCGCTCTGTGGGTGTGAATTTTTTTTTCTTTCTTTGCTTTGTTACCTTCGAGGTAATGTGTTTTGTTTTGTGCCTATAATCTAGTGTAAAACAATGGGGGTGAATGTAGTAGAGTGATGTTGTTCCCCTAGATTATGCACCAAGTTGCACGCAAGGACAGTTCAAGTAGGCCAGGTCAAGAGGGGATGTTAATAAGTTAATAACAATAATAATAATTCAATGTGTTTTCTTTATTTAATTACAGCAGCATAGTTAATGTTATTTTTCCGTGTACAAACATTTTTTGATATCTATATTGTAAATACACCTAATTGTAAAAGTTTGTATATTTTGGTTTGGTCCATCGCGGGTTATCCGTACTTACGTACCCTTTTATCGTTCTCTTTTGCCGGACCTTCAGCTAGCAAGGTGCCCGAGAGCTGTGACTGCACCGAGGGCTAACATATTGTGTGTTGTCTCTTCGTGTGCAGGACCAATAAACATGATTCAACCATCATAATTCCAGTTGTGGCAGTGTCCTGATTAAAAGTACACAACGCAGAACGAACCACGCTACAAACCGGTTTGTAGCGTGGTTCGTTCTGCGCTGTGTACTTTTATGATGGTGAGACAACCATGTCTATGTATTACTCATCTCATATGTATATACTGTATTCTACTGTATCACTCATATGTATATACTGTATTCGATACTATTCTACTGTATTACTCATCTCATATGTATATACTGTATTCTATACTATTCTACTGTATCTGTCTATGTATTACTCATCTCATATGTCTATACTGTATTCTATCCTATTCTACTGTATCTGTCTATGTATTACTCATCTCATATGTCTATACTGTATTCTACTGTATCTTAGTCTATGTATTACTCATCTCATATGTATATACTGTATTCTACTGTATCTTAGTCTATGTATTACTCATCTCATATGTATATACTGTATTCTATACTATTCTACTGTATCTTAGTCTATGTATTACTCATCTCATATGTCTATACTGTATTCTATACTATTCTACTGTATCTTAGTCTATGTATTACTCATCTCATATGTATATACTGTATTCTATACTATCTACTGTATCTGTCTATGCTGCTCTGACATCACTCGTCCATATATTTATATATTCTTATTCCATTACTTACATTTGTGTGTATTAGGTATTTGTTGTGAAGTTGTTAGATATTGCTGCACTGTTGGAGCTAGGAACACAAGCATTTCGCTACACCCGCAATAACATCTGCTGAACACCTGTATGTGACAAATAACATTTGATTTATTATGAAGGTAATTTGTGTAAAATGTACCTTTCCCCACTCATTCACCCCATCTCTTTACATTGATGATGCATATTCAGTGGCCTGACTGTATCCATACTATATCAAAAGCCCATTCTGGTAGATCTGAACCTAATGCAGCTTAGAGTGATCGGAAGACAGAAGTCGCATTTAGGTGCCAGGTGTAACTGAGGCCATAGATGCTCCATATCCATTACTTTGAGTGTTTTATATAATATGACTAAATGTGTTTCTGTGTTGCAGGGACAGTCAATAAATGGAACAGCAAGGCCACAGAACATGACATAAGCAGAGCTGTGGGAGACCACCTCAAGCCCCTGGTAGAGCCGGGGGTGGTGTTTACCGCTCCACCACGCCTTCAGCAGGCTGGAAAAGTGGGATTGATACAGTTTTTCATACTAAGGTGGACCAAGAGTCTGTTGATTGGTCGGTCATAGGGTTCATTAGTTTTGCAATATGTTCAAATCAAATCAAGCTTTATTTATACAGCACATGTCAGACATGGATGCAACACAATGGCTTCACAGGAAAAAACAAATAAAAGACAATGAAAATAAACAAATATTTAGTACACAACAAACAGAAGACGTAACAACTGAAAGACTAATGAGCATTCTAAGGAAATGCCATTGATTAAAATATTCCTTGGATGCAATATCCAACCCAAAATATAAGTGTGTTCTTTAGGAGGGTCTCTGATATGACATGATGCAACACAATGTCTTCACAGGAAAAAACAAATACTTAGTACACAAACATAAGAGGATGAAATGCCATTGATTAAAATATTAATTGGATGCAACATCCAACCCAAAATATAAGCTTGTTTTTTAGGAGGGGCTCTGATAGACACTATGGGGGTGTCCACTGAAAGTTGACTAGTAACAACAACTGGGACCTAAAAGACACCCACCATGAGACCCACTAAATCTGCCCAAGAAGAGACAAACAAAAGAAAAACCCACACCAAACTTAAAGACAGGAAGTAAACCAAAAAGGTGGAGCAACTAAAGGTGTTGACTCTCCACATGTATCAAGACAACTGGAGCACTGGGCCAGACACTCTTAAATAGAACCTGGACCAGCTCAGGTGAAACACCTTCCCACTAACGAGATGGACAAGCCAGCACAGGTGTAACACATACTGACTAACGAGGTGACACCAATCAGTGCGTCCTACGTGCTAACGAGGTGACACCAATCAGTGCACCCAAGACACATTTCAGTTGTACAATCAATAAATCAAATGTATTTATAAAGCCCTTCTTACATCAGCTGATGTCACAAAGTGCTGTACAGAAACCCAGCCTAAAACCCCAAATAGCAAGCAATGCAATGCAGGTGTTGAAGCATGTCAGTTGGCTTTTCATTCAGAGTATCACTACAACTTCCATTTCACATAATCATCTACAATGCTTCACCTTCTACAATATAAACATGGTGTCTACTGGATGTCAACAATTAAAAACAAGAAAAAACACATATTTCTAAATAATAATTTACAATAGTATTATTTTTTCTCCTTTTTCTTTCCATAGAATCCTAAATCCCACTAGCTTCTAGAACTCTCGTCTTCCTAAATCTCACTAGCTTCTAGAACTCTTGTCTTCCTAAAACTCACTAGCTTCTAGAACTCTCCTCTTCCTAAATCCCACTAGCTTCTAGAACTCTCGTCTTCCTAAACCTCACTAGCTTCTAGAACTCTTGTCTTCCTAAAACTCACTAGCTTCTAGAACTCTCGTCTTCCTAAAACTCACTAGCTTCTAGAACTCTCGTCTTCCTAAAACTCACTAGCTTCTAGAACGAGCCCAAACAAAACTCAAATCAAATTGTAATAGTCACATGCGCCGGATACAACACTGGAAAGCTTACTTACGAGCCCCTAACCAACAGCGCACTTTCAATACGGAAAAGAATAAGAGATAAAACTCATCTCCAACACGGAAAAACGTGTCAAAATAAATTGTGATCCATGGCAACTCACTGGTTAAATGGCTAAACGCAAAACACATCTTTTTGACTGCCAACCCTTGAGATAATCAGCAACCAAGTTGTCCTTACCACCGACATGTCTGATTTCAAGAGGAAACTCCTGCAATATCCGTAGTAACTTTCCACCTCACTGCAGAGCTTCTCTCTCTTTTCAGGGTTCACTAGATAGGCATGTTGTTGGATCGGGGCCCAGTCCCCAATGTCATGCTCTAGTACATTTGGGTTGGCACATCTGAGAATGAACCCTGATATTCTAAAAGCAGGGCAACAATTCCAATATAATTGTACCAAAAATTGTCAGTTGGTTGCATGAATAACTATGATTACTAAATGTTACATAATTGTAAATATGAAATATCAAAACCAAATATACACCCCTTTGTTAATATGTATTGGCAATAATTAACTTAATGGTGAGACATGGAATGATAAAAAATGTATATTTTGTCAGGCTGGATGTTTGAAATATGAGGTGATTTGAGTCATTCTTCTTCAGTAGTGGAATAAAGACAATTAGCACTTGAATGTTGTAAATAAATACTGGAGTGATGTAAGATTGTTAATAAAATTGATTATAGGTGTATAGGCTGCAAGTATGTTGAAATTAAGTTGTTTTCAAGTCATTGAAAAAAACGACATCTTTTCAACTACAACCGAACATATATTGGACTTTTAGTCTTATTTTCAACGTCTTTTCAATTCCATTTTGCTAAATGAGAATAGTGCAATGTCAAAACACAGTTGCAACGTGTCCAAATCAATAACCAATATGCAGAAGAAGTTTGGGATATATTGAAAACCTAAACATTTTGAAGTGTTTCATTTTGATTCCAGTGGGTAACCAACATGGTAAGTGTAACACAACTCTTTTTGTGTTAATCACTTTTTGTTAAATCTCATAAATAGTACTCTTCCATTTCAGAGCCTGGATTTTCCCCCTGAGGCTAATATCCATATCATGTTGAAATCAATAGAACAGGGGACAAACGTTTAGTGTTCTACATTGACATCATTAAAATACTCCTACTACAATGTTAAAACATTCTATATTGTGACATTAATTCATTGATATCATGAAACAAATCCTTCATGTATGTATTTTCTGATGTTTGATCAGAGATATTTTACGACAGTATCTCTTCCCACATTGATCACAGCTATAGGGTTTCTCTCCTGTGTGTCTTCTCTGGTGCACTGTCAGATTGCTAGATTGACCAAAACTCTTCCCACATTGACCACAGCTATAAGGTTTCTCTCCTGTGTGTATTCTCTGGTGTAGAGTCAGTTGGCTAGACTGACCAAAACTCTTCCCACATTGGCCACAGCTATAAGGTTTCTCTCCTGTGTGTGTTCTCTGGTGTAATGTCAGCTGGCTAGACTGACCAAAACTCTTCCCACATTGACCACAGCTATAAGGTTTCTCTCCTGTGTGTATTCTCTGGTGTACAGTCAGAAATCTAGATGTAGTAAAACTCTTCCCACATTGATCACAGCTATAAGGTTTCTCTCCTGTGTGTATTCTCTGGTGCACTGTCAGCTCTCCAGATTGAACAAAACTCTTCCCACATTGACCACAGCTATAAGGTTTCTCTCCTGTGTGTGTTCTCTGGTGTACAGTCAGAGAGCCAGATGTAGTAAAACTCTTCCCACATTGATCACAGCTACAGGGTTTCTCTCCTGTGTGTATTCTCTGGTGTACTGTCAGATTGCTCGAGTGACCAAAACTCTTCCCACATTGATCACAGCTATAAGGTTTCTCTCCTGTGTGTATTCTCTGGTGTAAAGTCAGCTGGCTTGATGTAGTACAACTCTTCCCACATTTATCACAGCTATAAGATTTCTCTCCTTTGTGTGTTCTCTGGTGTATTTTAAGTTTTACTGAAGAGTTGAATCTTTTCCCACAGTCAGAGGAGCAGTGAGATTTCTTCCCTGTGGGTCTCTGCTGGTGTTTCTTGAGGAGTTCTGATCTGGAGAGACTCTTCTCTGCCTCGTCAGCATCATGAGGTTGTTGAGGCTCCCCAGAGGATCCACGATAGTCACTTCTCTCTCCTGTGTGAATGACAACGTCAGATGGTTAAATGCCCACAACAAAAATCCACTGTTTATTTGAGGTAAAGGGTGATGCCCAGAGCGTACCCATGAAGTTGTACAACAATTGACGTCTGTTAAATTTGAAAATAAACACAGTCAAGATAGCAACAATAGTCATATTTTGTCTTGTTTTCACATTAGTAGTAACATCGATGATTGTAGGCTATAAATAAGTTATTCATGTTGTTGAAACTCTAAGCAGTGTGCCAGACGACTTTTGGTCTCCAATTTGGGTCCCTTTCTGTGTTTGCGACAATTGCGGCACGAGGGCAAAGCACACACAATTTGGTTGCAGAAACTCCTCCCTGCTAATGAGGAAACCGATAGTTATGGATGTAGTATATCTGGTAATGAGGAAATGTAATGGACTGCTCGCTCCACTCCGGAGCGAGCAGTCGCACTTCGCTTCGCTCCACAGGTAATACTACACTTCTTTACATTACAACGGTTTGGTTTGTTTGATCTGAGCAATTTTTCTTAGCTATCAAAGATAATTGTGTAGTTTAGAGTAATTATCGAGGTTAGCTAGCCAGCCGCGACGCGACGCCTTGTCCTGACTCCAGACTTAGTCAACACACCTAGTCATCAAACCCACTGCTAGCTAGTGGGTTTGCTAGCTAAACAACCGTTACCGATTAGCAGCGCTGTAGATACTAATACATTACAACGGAACGGTTTGACTAGTGCAGTGTTAGCTAGCTAGCTACATAGTTGTCTTTGTCATAGCTTGATAATTGTGTAGTTTAGTAATTATCGAGGTTAGCTAGCCAGCTATTTCCGTCCCCCGCGACGCCATTGTTCCATACCTAGCCAACTATTACCGACGAGCAGCATTGTAGAAACTAAATACATTACAAAGGAACGTCTTGATTAGTGTTATGTTAGCTAGCTACAAAGTTGCTTTTGTATAATAGCCAACCTCTACCGACTAGCAGCAATGTAGAAACTATCACATTACAACGGAACGACTTGATTAGTGTAGTGTTAGTGTTAGTTAGCTAGCATTTTCGTCATTTTAGTCAATAAGATTTTTGCAACGTAAGCTTAACTTTCTGAACATTCGAGACGTGTAGTCCACTTGTCATTCCAATCTCCTTTGCATTAGCGTAGCCTCTTCTGTAGCTTGTCAACTATGTGTCTGTCTATCCCTGTTCTCTCCCCTCTGCACAGGCCATACAAACGCTTCACACCGCGTGGCCGCTGCCACTCTAACCTGGTGGTCCCAGCGCGCACGACCCACGTGGAGTTCCAGGTCTCCGGCAGCCTCTGGAACTGCCGGTCTGCGGCCAACAAGGCTGAGTTCATCTCAGCCTATGCTACCCTCCAGTCCCTAGACTTCCTGGCGCTGACGGAAACATGGATTACCACAGATAACACTGCGACTCCTACTGCTCTCTCCTCGTCTGCCCACGTGTTCACGCATACCCCTAGAGCATCGAGCCAGCGGGGTGGTGGCACTGGAATCCTCATCTCTCCCAAGTGGACATTCTCTCTTTCTCCCCTGACCCATCTGTCTATCTCCTCATTTGAATTCCATGCTGTCACAGTTACCAGCCCTTTCAAGCTTAACATCCTTATCATTTATCGCCCTCCAGGTTCCCTTGGAGAGTTCATCAATGAGCTTGACGCCTTGATAAGTTCCTTTCCTGAGGATGGTTCACCTCTCACAGTTCTGGGTGACTTTAACCTCCCCACGTCTACCTTTGACTCATTCCTCTCTGCCTCCTTCTTTCCACTCCTCTCCTCTTTTGACCTCACCCTCTCACCTTCCCCCCCTACTCACAAGGCAGGCAATACGCTTGACCTCATCTTTACTAGATGCTGTTCTTCCACTAATCTCATTGCAACTCCCCTCCAAGTCTCCGACCACTACCTTGTATCCTTTTCCCTCTCGCTCTCATCCAACACTTCTCACTCTGCCCCTACTCGGATGGTATTGCGCCGTCCCAACCTTCGCTCTCCCTCTCCCGCTACTCTCTCCTCTTCCATCCTATCATCTCTTCCCTCTGCTCAAACCTTCTCCAACCTATCTCCTGATTCTGCCTCCTCAACCCTCCTCTCCTCCCTTTCTGCATCCTTTGATTTTCTCTGTCCCCTAATCCTCCAGGCCGGCTCGGTCCTCCCCTCCTGCTCCATGGCTCGACGACTCACTGCGAGCTCACAGAACAGGGCTCCGGGCAGCCGAGCGGAAATGGAGGAAAACTCGCCTCCCTGCGGACCTGGCATCCTTTCACTCCCTCCTCTCTACATTTTCCTCTTCTGTCTCTGCTGCTAAAGCCACTTTCTACCACTCTAAATTCCAAGCATCTGCCTCTAACCCTAGGAAGCTCTTTGCTACCTTCTCCTCCCTCCTGAATCCTCCCCCCCCCCCCCCCCACTCCCTCTCTGCGGATGACTTCGTCAACCATTTTGAAAAGAAGGTTGATGACATCCGATCCTCGTTTGCTAAGTCAAACGACACCGTTGGTCCTGCTCACACTGCCCTACCCTGTGCTTTGACCTCTTTCTCCCCTCTCTCTCCAGATGAAATCTCGCGTCTTGTGACGGCCGGCCGCCCAACAACCTGCCCACTTGACCCTATCCCCTCCTCTCTTCTCCAGACCATTTCCGGAGACCTTCTCCACTACCTCACCTCGCTCATCAACTCATCCTTGACCGCTGGCTACGTCCCTTCCGTCTTCAAGAGAGCGAGAGTTGCACCCCTTCTGAAAAAACCTACACTCGATCCCTCCGATGTCAACAACTACAGACCAGTATCCCTTCTTTCTTTTCTCTCCAAAACTCTTGAACGTGCCGTCCTTGGCCAGCTATCTCTCTCAGAATGACCTTCTTGATCCTAATCAGTCAGGTTTCAAGACTGGGCATTCAACTGAGACTGCTCTTCTCTGTGTCACGGAGGCTCTCCGCACTGCTAAAGCTAACTCTCTCTCCTCTGCTCTCATCCTTCTAGTCCTATCTGCTGCCTTTGATACTGTGAACCATCAGATCCTCCTCTCCACCCTCTCCGAGCTGGGCATCTCCGGCGCGGCCCACGCTTGGATTGCGTCCTACCTGACAGGTCGCTCCTACCAGGTGGCGTGGCGAGAATCTGTCTCCGCACCACGTGCTCTCACCACTGGTGTCCCCCAGGGCTCTGTTCTAGGCCCTCTCCTATTCTCACTATACACCAAGTCACTTGGCTCTGTCATATCCTCACATGGTCTCTCCTATCATTGCTATGCAGACGACACACAATTAATCTTCTCATTTCCCCCTTCTGATAACCAGGTGGCGAATCGCATCTCTGCATGTCTGGCAGACATATCAGTGTGGATGACGGATCACCACCTCAAGCTGAACCTCGGCAAGACGGAGCTGCTCTTCCTCCCGGGGAAGGACTGCCCGTTCCATGATCTCACCATCACGGTTGACAACTCCCTTGTGTCCTCCTCCCAGAGTGCTAAGAACCTTGGCATGACCCTGGACAACACCCTGTCGTTCTCCACTAACATCAAGGCGGTGACCCGATCCTGTAGGTTCATGCTCTACAACATTCGCAGAGTACGACCCTGCCTCACACAGGAAGCGGCACAGGTCCTAGTCCAGGCACTTGTCATCTCCCGTCTGGATTACTGCAACTCGCTGTTGGCTGGGCTCCCTGCCTGTGCCATTAAACCCCTACAACTCATCCAGAACGCCGCAGCCCGTCTGGTATTCAACCTTGCCAAGTTCTCTCACGTCACCCCGCTCCTCCGCTCTCTCCACTGGCTTCCAGTTGAAGCTCGCATCTGCTTGCCTACGGAGCTGTGAGGGGAACGGCACCTCCGTACCTTCAGGCTCTGATCAGGCCCTACACCCAAACAAGGGCACTGCGTTCATCCACCTCTGGCCTGCTCGCCTCCCTACCTCTGAGGAAGCACAGTTCCCGCTCAGCCCAGTCAAAACTGTTCGCTGCTCTGGCACCCCAATGGTGGAACAAGCTCCCTCACGACGCCAGGACAGTGGAGTCAATCACCACCTTCCGGAGACACCTGGAACCCCACCTCTTTAAGGAATACCTAGGATAGGATAAAGTAATCCTTCTAACCCCCCCCCCCTCCCCTAAAAGATTTAGATGCACTATTGTAAAGTGGTTGTTCCACTGGATATCATAAGGTGAATGCACCAATTTGTAAGTCGCTCTGGATAAGAGCGTCTGCTAAATGACTTAAATGTAAAATGTAAAATATGACTAAAAGTTTGACTAAATGATTTCACTCAGAAACCCTATAACCTGTTGAAATGTATTCGAATTAAGGCTATAATAATGGGTTAATACTGTGCAATACTGTGTGTGAGTAAGACACGGGTACCACTTCAAAAAATGAGCAGGGCAGAGTTGATAAGACGACCTTGGGAAGGAACAGGAGAAGAGGCCTCCTTAAGTTAGGGAGAGAAACAACGGCCTGGGAACGGATAAGGAGACAGGTGGTCTGGGTACTGCTTGGTGGAGTTCTGTACTGGTGTGTGTGTGTGTGTTAATATAAAAGGCTTAGTACATTGTAAGGATTTTCAGAGCTCTCATAAATTAACGTTTAGACCCTTGTAGGCTGGCTATCCGTCTGCTTCATTCAACCAGAATCTAACACACTCTGGGGGGGGCAGACTGAGTAGTTTAATTGAAGTTCGGATTAAGAACATTGATAACTTAATTCACGTAACAGGAAACCACTAGTTATGGATGTAGTATATCTGGTAATGAGGAAACCACTAGTTATGGATGTAGTATATCTGCCTGGAGCAAAAATGATGAGACTTTTGGTCTCCAATATAGGCCCCTTTCTGTGTTTGGACTATAAGGGCGACACAATTTGGTTGCAGAAACTCCTCCCTGCTAATGAGGAAACCACTAGTTATGGATGTAGTATATCTGGTAATGAGGAAACCACTAGTTATGGATGTAGTATATCTGGTAATGAGGAAACCACTAGTTATGTATGTAGTATATCTGGTAATGAGGAACCCACTAGTTAAGGATGTAGTATATCTGGTAATGAGGAAACCACTAGTTATGGATGTAGTATATCTGGTAATGAGGCAACCACTAGTTATGGATGTAGTATATCTGGTAATGAGGAACCCACTAGTTATGGATGTAGTATATCTGGTAATGAGGAAACCACTAGTTATGGATGTAGTATATCTGGTAATGAGGAACCCACTAGTTATGGATATAGTATATCTGGTAATGAGGAAACCACTAGTTATGGATGTAGTATATCTGGTAATGAGGAAACCACTAGTTATGGATGTAGTATATCTGCTAATGAGGAA
Organism: Salmo salar; assembly: GCF_965601325.2. Taxonomy (NCBI): domain Eukaryota; kingdom Metazoa; phylum Chordata; class Actinopteri; order Salmoniformes; family Salmonidae; genus Salmo; species Salmo salar. The sequence goes on along the minus strand of NW_027675323.1, from coordinate 1,450,804 downwards.
ACCACTAGTTATGGATGTAGTATATCTGGTAATGAGGAAACCACTAGTTATGGATGTAGTATATCTGGTAATGAGGAAACCACTAGTTATGGATATAGTATATCTGCTAATGAGGAAACCACTAGTTATGGATGTAGTATATCTGCCTGGAGCAAAAATGGTGAGCTAAGATTTTAGTTTTTCACAATGTATTCTGAATATTACAGCGCAAGATCAGGAGTGCTACTCAAGGAAACTCACATTAAGCTCTGTGTCTACTCACTAATTCACCACCGTGGGGGAAACTCAGGGGAGTTCTCATAGGCTGACAGCAAAAATAGCCTCCATTTACAGGTTGATGATGAGTACATTTCACATTACTTTTGGATTATAATTGTAAGGCTCGTTTGAATCTCCTGCTTAATATGTTTGTGTTATTGTCACAAATCAACTGATTTATAGTTAAACACTTCAACCAGTTAAATGCTCTTTGGCTAGCTTTTCCATCAGCCTGACAATAAGGGTTTGTACACTAAGTGTTTAACAAATTGGCCCATAACTTCACCTAACAATAACATAGACCTACTGTAGGACCCATAACTTCACCTAACAATAACATAGACCTACTGTAGGACCCATAACTTTATCTAACAACAACATAGCCGTAGGACTATAAATCATTTAATATTTCAGGTGAAACATGGAAATTAAAATGTCTTTGTCATGACATTTCATAACCTGATCACCAAATAATTTTGTGAATAATCCCACTAGGCTACTCTGTAATGTGTTGTCATTCTAAATGTCCTGAATATAGGAAAATAGCTCTGTGTGTTGAACAATAGCCTATCCATCAAGGAACAGTTCTCTACACATTATGAGCTAAGTATCTCTGTTTCCAAACGGACTAACGAGACCCTACAGTAAATCAAGCAGACAATAACACATTATAAACATCAATTTGTTAGGGGTGTTGGATCCAATGTGGAGCACGGCATAACTGTCTTTACCAGAGTAATGAATGAAGAAGCACTTTGGTTGTTGTTGCATGTCGTCATGTTTGTCATGTGACTGTCATTCAGAAAATGATTTCCTGGATCAGCTGATGATAGTTGAACATGTGACTGTAACTAAACAGCTAAAGTATTATGTATTATGTGTAATTATTGAAGAACCACATTAATGACAGTATCCATTTGGGAGTTGTCAATAAAGTTAAGGTCACTCTTGGTTAGAACCATTGGATTAGCAAACTCTGAAATGATTTAGGATTTCTGTATCCATGAAAACTGTTTTTCCAGCGTAACATAAGGAGACACTAAATGTTACGTAGGTAGAGAGCATTTCAGAGATCTGAATACAAACAACTTTCCTAACAGGACAATAACCTAAACCACAAGGCCAAATCTACACTGGAGGAGCTTACCAAGATGACATTGAATGTTCCTGATTGGCCTAGTTACAGTTTGGACTTAAATCGTCTTTAAAATCTATAGCAAGACTTGAAAATGGCTTTCTAGCAATGATCAACAACCAACTTGACAGAACATGAAGGATTTTTAAAAGAATAATGAATATTCACATGAAGATCAGTCTCCTATTGGATGACATCACGACTTCCCATCAAGCCAACTCCTTGAAGGCCTTACTATGACATCACTCACTCCTTCTAGTTTGCAGTTGTTAAAAAAGCACTATTTTGCTCAAAACATTTATTTGTTTCCCATTAGTGTGTTTATACTTTACTGTATTTATATCACTTTTCAACAGGAAAAGTGAACAATTCATACAGTACAAAAACATATTTGAGTGTAGAATGCCCTTTTAAAAATCACACATTAGTTCAACATCTGCAGAGTTTGTGTCCCTGTTTTATTAGATAGTACTCACTGTATTTACTGGTGTTAATCAGATCAATGTCCCTGTTTTATTAGATAGTACTCACTGTATTTACTGGTGTTAACCAGATCAATGCCCCTGTTTTATTAGATAGTACTCACTGTATTTACTGGTGTTAACCAGATCAATGTCCCTGTTTTATTAGATAGTACTCACTGTATTTACTGGTGTTAATCAGATCAATGTCCCTGTTTTATTAGATAGTACTCACTGTATTTACTGGTAATAATCAGTTCTCCAGTCTTCTCTTCTTCGTCCTCCTCTAATGTGACAGTAATCTCCCCCTCTTCATCCTTCATTCCAAAAACGTCTTCATCTTCTTTCATTTCATCCTCCACTCCAAAAACGGCATCTTCCTCCTCGTCTTTCACTCTGAAAGCGTCTTTCTCTTCTTCTTTCACGGTAACAGCCTCACCTTCTACTTGTCTTTGTAATGTAACATCCTCCTCTTCCTCTTTCACGACAACGTTCTGCCACAGTCCCTCTTTCTCCGTCCAGCAGACCTCTTCTTTAGCAGGAGGAGAGTAGCTTAGTGAGCGCATGGTCGGGGATGTTAGCTAGCTAGGCTAATGCTAACTTAACCAGCCAGATAGTTGACTTACAACGTAAATATGAAATTAAATGGGGTAGCTAGTTGTTTCCACATAAGTATGTTTGAATCATAGTGGCAATTAAACCACGAAATTGTCTAAAGAACTTGAATGTTCCGACTTTGTCGGCTAGCGAGCTACCGAGGTGGCTGCAGTTGTTGAAGAAGCGTTCCGTCCACTAGATTATACGTCACACTAGAAACATCGCCTGAAAGACACATATCGCCATCTGCTGTCTGGAGGGAGGAAACGCAGTTGAGGAGGGAAAACTATTTTTATTCTTTCATTGAATTATAATATTATAAAGCAGTTTAGGGAAACGTTTTTTTTCTCTCCATTAAATATGAATATTATATCAACAAGTACAAAGAGCAACAAGTGTTTGATTAGTTCAGATTTTTTATGAGAATTTAAAACAAACTCTACATCTACTCCACATCTGTATTTCTGATTCAGTCAAATAACTAGATATCAAAATAAGCACCTAGTTATTGGTACCCTTGATAATGATGAGCAAAAATTACTGTATGAAATAAATAAATTAACTTTACCCACTACCAGGATATTTTAGCCCAAAACCTGGTTACCTCTCTGCTAGGAGGCTGAAACTTGGCCATAAGAGGATCTTCCAGCAAGACACATCAATATCCACAAAGAAATGGTTAATTGGGCACAAAAATCAACATTTTTAATGGCCATCTCAGTCTTCGGACTTGAACTCCATTGAAAATCTGTGGTTTGAATTGAACAGGGCAGTCCATAAGACAGACTAAATAAATCAAGGACATGGAGAGATTCTGTATGGAGGAATGGTCTAAGATCCCACCCAATGTGTTCTCTAATCTCATTAAACATTTCAGTGTCGTTATCCTCCCAAGGGGAGGGTGCTGGAGTACTGAAAACATGGGTGGCAATAATTCAGACCCCAACCTTTTGAGAATTACATTTTAAACTAAATCTCTTTCTCTGAGCAATTGTATTAGTATAAAATAATATAATTTCCTTTTTTTGTGTTGGTGTAACAATACATCATGTAGATGTATATAATGAACAGACTAGGTCTATACTGCTCCTACATGGTGTAACAATACATCATGTAGATGTATATAATGAACAGACTAGGTCTATACTGCTCCTACATGGTGTAACAATACATCATGTAGATGTATATAATGAACAGACTAGGTCTATACTGCTCCTACATGGTGTAACAATACATCATGTAGATGTATATAATGAACAGACTAGGTCTATACTGCTCCTACATGGTGTAACAATACATAATGTTGAAGTATATAATGAACAGACTAGGTTCTATCCTATTCTACTGTATCTGTATTCTACTGTATTACTCATCTCATATGTATATACTGTATTCTATACTATTCTACTGTATCTGTCTATGTATTACTCATCTCATATGTATATACTGTATTCTATCATATTCTACTGTATCTGTCTATGTATTACTCATCTCATATGTATATACTGTATTCTATACTATTCTACTGTATTTTAGTCTATGCCACTCTGACATTGCTCGTCCAAATATTTATATATTCTTAATTCCATTCCTTTACTTTAGATGTGTGTATTTGTTGTGAAGTTGTTACATATTATTGCACTGTTGTCCTTGAGTGGTCCAGCCAGAGCCCGGACTTGAACCCGATCAAACATCTCTGGAGAGACCTGAAAATAGTTGTGCAGCGATGCTCCCCATCCAACCTGACAGAGCTTGAGAGGATCTGCAGAGAAGAATGGAAGAAACTACCCAAATACAGGTGTGTCAAGCTTCTAGTGTCATACCCAAGAAGACTCAAGGCTGTAATCGCTGTTTCAACAAAGTACTGAGTTAAGGGTCTGAACACTTATGTAAATGTAGGATTGGGCCGTTGTCATCAAACTTCCATGATTAGTAAGAATTAGGGTAGATTTATAGGACTATTGTTTTTATGATTCATACATACTTTCCTAACCCTAAAATGTACCTAAATAATCTACAAGATCAGAGTATTTTTAAATCTACCAGTTGGTGTTGAAACAGAGACGAATGATGACTTTCTTGAATTGATCCCTAGTTTCTGACTCCGTGTATTCTATTGAGTCCGTCAACAAAATTAGAATGAAAAGGTATTTAAAGGCACAACATTCTAATTAAAGGTATTACCGTATTTAAAAGAATGGCTTAAGATGAAATGGACTCTAAACCCTATTGAATGAAAACTCCATGACAAAATCTGTTGGCCAACAACTGTGAGGGTTTTCAGCAAGGTATCAACACATGCAGAGTGTGAGTAAGCAAGACATACATTCCTAAATGGGGATCGGCCCCAGTCTCCTGGTAAAACACCAGAACCCTCCCCCTACAGCATTTATGTTCATTTTGAGAAAGTAGCACTACAGTCTCCGGGTAAAAAACTACTTTTGGGTAAAAATAGATGCAACACCTGTCTATGAATTTGAGAGGTTACATTGATGCTCCAGATACTCAACTAGTCTAAAGCAGACCAGTTTTATTGCTTCTTTAATCATAACAACAGTTTTCAGCTGTGCTAACATAATTGCAAAAGGGTTTTCTAATGATCAATTAGCCTTTTAAAATGATAAACTTGGATTAACTAACACAACGTGCCATAGGAACACAGGAGTGATGGTTGCTGATAATGGGCCTCTGTACGCCTATGTAGATATTCCATTAATAATCATCTGTTTCCAGCTACAATAGTCCTTTACAACATTAACAATGTCTACACTGTATTTCAGATCAATTTGATGTTATTTTAATGGACAAAAAATGGCTTTCTTTTAAAAACAAGGTTATTTCTAAGTGACCCCAAACTGTTGAACGGTAGTGTACATCTACATCCTCCCATGTTGCTGAACCACTGATCAATAACTCCCTATTACAGGAAAAAACACTATTTCCATTGGTTGTTAGTACTGTACTGACCTCTCGTCCTCTGTCTCTCTCGTACTCTGCCTTGTGTATTTATCTTCAAAATATTCTTATAGTCCCAACATAGAACCAAATAGACTTCCCAAAAATAATATGACATTTACTTTATTTCACATTTATTTAATCAGATATGTCAATTGAGAACCAATACGCATTTACAATGACAATCTGAATGAAGAAATACTAATATCAATCTATTTAATAATTAACATGTTTGAAATATCCCAATTATATAGTGAACAACATTTAGGGGTTTACACTTGCATTCAATCAATCTTAAGTTCATAATCAAAACATTTTTTTTTTACTCTTTTAATCCGATTTTCGACATGATCATGTCTTGAGCTGGAAAAAACATGTAGACCTATTTTTCAGTATGATTTCATTCATACAATATTATTTAATGTAGAATGAACAAAAACACAATTTCTCAATCAAAAACATAAGTCAGAACACAGCCTCTCTATTCTCTCATGTGATTTCAGGTCCTCTGACTGGGAAAATGTCTTTCCACAATGAGAGCAGTGGTATGTCTTCTCCTCCTGTGTATGTGTATGTATTCTTTCATGCTCTTTCAGGTACCTTAACCGGGTAAATCTCTTTCCACTGTGGGAGCAGTGGTAAGGCTTTTCTCCTGTGTGTATTCTCTCAAGCTCCTTCAGGCTCCCTAACTGGGTGCAACTCTTTCCACTGTGGGAGCAGTGGTAAGGCTTTTCTCCTGTGTGTATTCTCTCATGCTCCTTCAGGCTCCCTAACTGGGTGCAACTCTTTCCACAATGGGAACATTGGAAAGGCTTTTCTCCTGTGTGTGTTCTCTCATGCCTTTCCACGCTCCCTAACCACCTAAAACTCTTTCCGCACAAGGAGCAGTGGTAAGGCTTCTCTCCAGTGTGTATTCTCTTATGTGTTCTCAGGCTCCCTTACTGAGTAAAACTCTTTCCACACTGGGAGCAGTGATGTTGTCCTGCTGGTTTGGACATCTCAGGGTCTGGTTCCTCTGAAGAACTCTTCCTGCTGTCAGAAGGAGAGTCTGGTCTCTCTCCTGTCAAAGACAAACAGATTATATAATTAATTAAACAGAGACCTGAATGAAACATGATAAAACTTCCTATGATGTTTAATCTCGACTAGATTCCTCAATCACCTGAAGTCAGTTTTCACAAGTATTATTAAACCCACTTCAAAATGCAGGTCTCTGGTGCTTCTTAGGATGTCCAGGCAGGTGATTCACTTCTAACCGAAGTCTTGCAGGTGTTTACATGGTTTTCACATCTGCCAGGTCATCGAAAAATCAAATTTCAGTACGAGTGTATATATATATATATTTTTTTTGTACTTTTACACCTTTTTCTCACCAATTTCATGATATCCAATTGCAACTCCCCTACGGACTCCGGGGAGAGGCGAAGGTCGAGCCATGTGTCCTCTGAAACACGACCCTGCCAAGCCGCACTGCACATCTTGACACACTGCTCGTTTAACCCGGAAGACAGCCACACCAATGCGTCGGAGGAAACACTGTCCAGCTGGCGACCGAAGTCAGCGTGCATGCTGACCACCACAAGGAGTCGCTAGATCACAATGGGACAAGGACGTCCCGGCCAGCCAAACCCTCCCCAAACATAACGCTTTGTATTCAGGATATAAAGTTTGTTTCTTTGCCACATTCTTTTGTAGTATTACTTTAGTGCCAACAGCCTCTCTATTCTCTCATGTGATTTCAGGTCCTCTGACTGGGAATGCTTCCTTCTTTTCACTCTGTCATTTAGGTTAGTATTGTGGAGTAACTACAATGTTGTTGATCCATCCGCAGTTTTCTCATATCACAACCATTAAACACTAACTATTTTAAAGTCACCATTAGCCTCATGGTGAAATCTCTGAGAGGTTTCCTTCCTCTCCAGCAACTGAGTTAGTGACTGGGTATATTGATACACCATCTAAAGTGTAATTAATAACTTCACCATGCTCAAAGGGATATTCAATGTCTGCTTTTTTTTACCCATCCAGCAATACATGCCCTTCTTTGCGAGGCGTTGGAAAACCTCCCTGGTCTTTGTGGTTGAATCTGTGTTTGAAATTCACTGCTCAACTGAGAGACAATACAGATAATTGTATGTGTGGGGAACAGAGATGAGGTATTCATTCAAATATCATGTTAAACACTATTATTGCACACAGTGAGTCCATGCAACTTATGTGACTTGTTAAGCAAAATCTTTACTCCTGAACTTATTTAGGCTTTTAATTAAATGTGTAAACATTTCCAAAAACATAATTCCACTTTGACATTATGGGGTATTGAATCCATTTAACCCCAGTATCTCTACTTGCACATTCATCTTCTGCACATCCTACCATTCCAGTGTTTAATTGCTATATTGTAATTACTTCGCCACCATGGCCTATTTATTGCCTAACCTCTCTTATCCTACCTCATTTACACATGCTGTATATAGATTTTTCTACTGTATAATTGATTGTATGTTTGTTTTACTCCATGTGTAACTCTGTGTTGTTGTATGTGTCGAATTGCTATGCTTTATCTTGGCCAGGTCGCAGTTGCAAATGAGAACTTGTTCTCAACTGGCCTACCTGGTTAAATAAAGGTGAAATAAAAATAAATAAAAATATTTTTTAAATTTAGGCTGTAACACAACGAAATGTGGGACAAGTCAAGGGGTGTGAATACTTTCTGAAGGCACTGTATATATAAAACTCCCCCCACACAGCAATCTAATAGCATCAGTAAAATCTGTTGAAATTAAACCACAGATAAATATACCTAACATAGTACATCTATTAAACAATTCATCACAACACATACATCAGAAATAGTTACACATTATAGAGATCCATTCATGGATGTACAGGTCTGTTGGATAAACGTTCAGAAATGTCCACTGCTGATTTTTTCCAGGCGTCCATAGCGGACACCCTGGCCCTATGAATCCTGGCCGTGGACAAATTCTCAGTCAGAAACACAAGTCAGAACACAGCCTCTCTATTCTCTCGTGTGATTTCAGGTCCTCTGACTGGGAAAATGTCTTTTCACAATGAGAACAGTGGTATGTCTTCTCCTCCTGTGTATTAGTATGTTGGAAAGGCTTTTCTCCTGTGTGTTTTCTCGCATGCTTTTTCAAGCTCCCCGACCACCTAAAACTCTTTTCACATCGGGAACATTGGAAAGGCTTTTCTCCTGTGTGTTTTCTCGCATGCTTTTTCAAGCTCCCCGACCACCTAAAACTCTTTTCACACTGGGAACATTGGAAAGGCTTTTCTCCTGTGTGTATTCTCTCATGCGTTTTCAGGCTCACTAACCACCTAAAACTGTTTCCACAGTGAGAACAGTGATAAGGTTTCTCTCCCGTGTGTATTCTCTCATGCTTTTTCAGGACCCATAACCACCTAAAACTGTTTCCACAGTGGGAACAGTGATAAGGCTTCTCTCCCGTGTGTGTTCTCTCATGTCCAACCAGGGCCCCTAACTGAGTAAAATTCTTTCCACAGTGGGAACAGTGGTAGGGCTTTTCTCCTGTATGTGTTCTCTCATGCATTTTCAGGCTCCCTAACCACCTAAAACTCTTTCCACAGTGGGAGCAGTGGTGTTGGTTAGGCGTCTCTGGGTCTGTTTCCCCTGAGGAACTCTTCCTGCTGTCAGAGTCTGGTCTCTCTCCTGCCAAAGACAAACAGAGTATCTAGTTAAACAGAGACCTGAATGAAACCTGCATTAAATAAAAATGTCTTCCTATGAGGTTTAATCTAGACTAGATCCCTCAATACCCTGAGGTCAGTTTTCACAACATTACATCATTAATAATAAACTTGGTGACGGTGAGATTTAAAAACAAATGATGAAGAGCTCCAAATCTAATCTCTCAGGGAATGTCATGTTTATAGGCTGATCAGAGCTCTATAATAATACATAATGTCATGTTTATAGGCTGATCAGAGCTCTATAATAATAGATAATGTCATGTTTATAGGCTGATCAGAGCTCTATAATAATAGATAATGTCATGTTTATAGGCTGAGCAGAGCTCTATAATAATAGATAATGTCATGTTTATAGGCTGAGCAGAGCTCTATAATAATAGATAATGTCATGTTTATAGGCTGATCAGAGCTCTATAATAATAGATAATGTCATGTTTATAGGCTGATCAGAGCTCTATAATAATATATATTACTATTCCAGTCAGTGTTATAGGCTGCAGTTGATCCATTGTTAATAACGTTTTGTTGGTGTCCCACTTCATCTCTAAAGTAATAATGGACATTACTATCTCTCTAAATTATATTTTTTTGTTTAGCCACACCTTTCCTTCAAAATTGTTATTTTGAAGACTTACAAACTGTCCTTTTGCTATTATGTTCAGTCTCCCCAAAACACTTGTCCTTTTGCTAATATTTTCAGTCTCCCCAAAACGCTTGTCCTTTTGCTAATATGTTCAGTCTCCCCATAACACGTGTCCATTTCATTTCAATAATGCTTCTTATTGTAACGGGCGTCGTATAGAGGGGACCAAAACGCAGCGTGTTGAGTGTTCATTATTATATTTATTTACTCAAAACACTAATGACAAAATAACAAAAGGAAATTATCAACTTACAGTTCTGTCAGGTACAGAGACTAAACAGAATGCAACTGCCCACAAAAACCCAGGAAGAAAAACCCCTACTTAAATATGATCTCCAATCAGAGGCAACGAGGACCAGCTGCCTCCAATTGGAGATCAACCCCCCAAAAAAACATAGAAATAGAAAACCTAGAACTAACACATAGAAATAGAAAACATAGAAAAACACAAAACACCGCCTGTCAAACCCTGACCTACTCTACCATAGAAAATAACCAGTTACTATGGTCAGGACGTGACACTTATTTTATGTATTTCTCCAACATTATTTAGAAATCTGCTTTTTGCGGGTATACACACTCTACGCAAGGCCTACAATGGACACACGTCAAAAATTTCATTTATAACATGTTTGCCATTCTGTGAGACAATTAAGTTGTGATTTTGTGGTGGGGGGACTCTGATGGTATACACATGTTACAGTTAAGTAATAAGGCCAGAGGAAGTGTGGTATATGGCCAATATAGCACGGTTAAAGACTGTTCTTAAGCACGACTCAACACAGAGTGCCCGGATACAGAACTTAGCCGTGGTATATTGGCCATCTATCACAAACCCCTGAGGTGTCTTATTGCTATTATAAACATGTTACCAACATAATTAGAACAGTAAAAATACATGACATACCCGTGGTATACGGCCTGATATACCACGGCTGTCAGCCAATCAGCATTCAGTGCTTTAATCATCCATTTTAAAATGTAGCTTTAACATTATATTATAACATGAATTCCTATAGTACAGAACAACATCTTCAAGTATAGAATTTCAGTAGCATGCTGCTTTAAAACAACACGTTCGTTCAAAACCTTTGGAGAGTTAGAGCCCGTTTTTAAGACAGTACTTACTGATGGTAATCAGATCTCCTGACTCCTCTGTCAATATGACCGTTATCTCTCCCTCTTTCTCCTCCTTCACTCCAAAAACTACATCCTCCTTTCTCTTCCTCCTCTTCTTTTACTGTAACATCCTCCTCCTCTTTCACTCTGAACGCGTCTTCCTCTTCTTTCACTGAAACGTCTTTCTCTTCTTCTTTCACAGTAACAGTCTCACCCTCTACTTCTTGTTTTACTGTGACATCCTCCTCTTCCTTCTCCTCTTTCACGACAATGTTCAGCCCCAGAGCTTCTTTCTCCGTCCAGCAGACCTCCTCTTCTTTAACAGGAGGGGAGTAGTTTAGGGAGCTCATGTTCAGACCTCTTCTTTAGCAGGCGAGGAATACATCAGTGAGTTCATGGTCGGGGATGTTAGCTAGCTAGCTAGTTAGCATGAGCGACTAGTTTAGTGCTAGGCTAACTTATCAAGCCAGCTAGTTGACTAACAATGTACCTATAACATTTTAATGGTGTCTATTAACTAGATGTCAGAAGTATATTTAAAACACAGAGGCAAATATGCACAGAAACAGTCTAAATGTTTCGGCTGTAGGCTACCAAGGTGGCTGACTCGTTGTTGTTGATCCGTTCCGTCCACTAGATTATACGTCACGCTGCAGCATCGCCTGAAAGACGCACATCGCCGTCTGCTGACTGGAGGGAAATGCAGTTAAGATTGTTGTTTTTTTTGCACACAAATTTATTTTTCATTCCTTTCATGAAATAATAATATTATATTGAGACGTTCAAATAGAGCACTGCATATTTTAAGTGAGAATTTAAAACATACTATCATTCACATCTGTATTTAAGGCAGTTTCATATTCATTCATTTAAAGAAACCCACTGGTCACACTGGTTGAATTATCTGTCAGACTAGGAACTCCGCAGCCTAGTTGAACAGTGATCTATGTTCTATGAACGCTGCTGGGAGCAAACTGGAGAGTAGCTACAGGAAAACAAACCTAACTGCATGTCCAGGCCCTGGTATCTGTATTTAAGGCAGTTTCATATTCATAATTTTTTTTTTTTTTATTATTATTTATTTATTTTTTATTTTTTTAGTTTACAGTAATGTATTCGCTAACTATTATTTTATTTTTTTTGTAGTTTTTTAGTTTGCACAGATCTTTATTTAACTTGTTGTAAATAACAGTAACATGCAAAACATAAACATAACATAACATAACAGCCAGAGGGAATCCAAAGAAATTAGAGAAAAAGAAAAAAAACTATTATATCAAATCAAATACAGACATATATCGAATACATTTTTTTGACATATTGTTTTGTATACGTTTTAAAGATTCTACGTACTTTTCCAAATCAGATAAAAAAATTAAGAAAAGGGGCTTTATCTTCATAAATTTTGATTTGTGGATGAAAGATTTTCCTAATAAAATAAAGAGATTTATGACATACTCACGTTCAATTGTGGAATCAGTGTAGTAAAATAATATGTCAAACTTAGTAATATCAATGGTTGTATGCAATTTGCGGCTAAGATATAGTTTTACATCAGTCCAAAACACTTCACTATATAAACAATTACAGAATAAGTGTTCAATAGATTCAGTTTCTAGTTCACAAAAACTGCATTCACTGGTAACGTCAAATATATATTTAGAGATCAAGCTATTACACGGATAGCATCTATGGATTATCTTAAAGGAGATCTCCTTTACTTTATTGGTCACCATAAATCTGTGTGGAGTGAGCCAAGCACGGCGCCAGTTTACATCAAACGATGAAGCCCAACAAAATATAGCAGAGGGAATAGACTTCCTGTAGAAAATATCCCTTATTAAACGATTGTTGAATTTCGTATCTAGTAGACCAATGCCATTCACCTGAATATCGCTTACAATCGGAGATATTCCAAAATATGCATTATTCTGAAGTAAAGTTTTTATCCCACTAGGTATAGCTTTAATAACAGTGTCATATTCCTTGCTTGAAACCTCAAAGTTGTATATTTCCATAAATTCTCTCTGTGTAAATAGATTGCCACTGTTATTAACCAATTGGCTGACAAGAACAATGTTTTTCGAGAACCATTTATGGTTAAATAACATCTTATTTCTATGTAATATTGACCCATTGTTCCAAATAAAACATTTATGAGGTGAAAAGTTGTGTTTATACAACAAAGCCCATCACATTAAAGCCTGCTTGTGAATAACTGTTGTTGCTGTTGAAAGAAGCGTTCCGTCCACTAGATTATACGTCACACCAACAGCATCGCCTTAAATTCCCAGACCGCCATCTGCTGACTGGAGTGGGTAACGCAGTAGAGTAAAATGTTTATTTTAGTTTCAGACAAGTTTAATTGTAGGAAGCATAAGTTTTTACTCACCAGTGTAACAACACAGTGTGGTTAAAGACTTAGTAAGCTAGTCGTATTCACGATATGGTTACCTATAAGTACAAACAGTTATGTTTTTGTGTTATTACATATTTATTCACTTATTTATGGAAATCTTCTAAACTACCCACAATGCACTATTTCTTAACGTCATATGTATTATGAACTCTATGCTACCGAGTTTGTATGCCAGTGTAACGGTGTAATGCAGTTACATTTAAAAAATGTATTTAACCTTTATTTAACCAGGAAAGCCTGCTAAGGACAAATTATTATTTACAATGACGGCCAAACCCCTGCCAAACCCCGGCCAAACCCTAACCCAGACGATGCTGGGCCACTGTGCGTTGCCCTATGGGACTCCCTGTCACGGCCTGTTATGATACAGCCTAGTTTTGAACCAGGGTCTGTAGTGACGCCTCTAGCACTGAGATGCAGTACCTTAGATCGCTGCTCGTGTGTTTACATTACAGTCAGTGATAAAGGATGTTATTCTGGGTAACCCAATGTGATTCTGGTTAACCCACAGCAGATTTCTGGAGAAATTGGAAATTGAGTGGTCCTGGGATAGAAATGTATAAAGTTGACATTACATCATAAAATCCACCTTTTACATCATAAATTAGCAATTTATGTTTTAGTAACTTATGTTGTTGGTTTGGCCTCTCTTTATATGTTATTTGCCGAATCTCAGTTTTCCATGTGGGTTTTATGCTAAAGTTCCCTCTTTCAAGTTGGTAGCAAACTGGAAAATGCATCTTCTTTAGGAGTGCTATTTATATCCTGATCATTCATCCACACTGCATCTTCTTTAGGAGTGCTATTTATATCCTGATCATTCATCCACACTGCATCTTCTTTAGGAGTGCTATTTATATCCTGATCATTCATCCACACTGCATCTTCTTTAGGAGTGCTATTTATATCCTGATCATTCATCCACACTGCATCTTCTTTAGGAGTGCTATTTATATCCTGATCATTCATCCACACTGCATCTTCTATAGGAGTGCTATTTATATCCTGATCATTCATCCTCACTGCATCTTCTTTAGGAGTGCTATTTATATCCTGATCATTCATCCACACTGCATCTTCTTTAGGAGTGCTATTTATATCCTGTCACTACTGATCATTCATCCACACTGCATCTTCTTTAGGAGTGCTATTAATATCCTGATCATTCATCCACACTGCATCTTCTTTAGGAGTGCTATTTATATCCTGATCATTCATCCACACTGCATCTTCTTTAGGAGTGCTATTTATATCCTGATCATTCATCCACACTGCATCTTCTTTAGGAGTGCTATTTATATCCTGATCATTCATCCACACTGCATCTTCTTTAGGAGTGCTATTTATATCCTGATCATTCATCCACACTGCATCTTCTTTAGGAGTGCTATTTATATCCTGATCATTCATCCACACTGCATCTTCTATAGGAGTGCTATTTATATCCTGATCATTCATCCTCACTGCATCTTCTTTAGGAGTGCTATTTATATCCTGATCATTCATCCACACTGCATCTTCTTTAGGAGTGCTATTTATATCCTGTCACTACTGATCATTCATCCACACTGCATCTTCTTTAGGAGTGCTATTAATATCCTGATCATTCATCCACACTGCATCTTCTTTAGGAGTGCTATTTATATCCTGATCATTCATCCACACTGCATCTTCTTTAGGAGTGCTATTTATATCCTGATCATTCATCCACACTGCATCTTCTATAGGAGTGCTATTTATATCCTGATCATTCATCCACACTGCATCTTCTATAGGAGTGCTATTTATATCCTGTCGACTACTGATCATTCATCCACACTGCATCTTCTTTAGGAGTGCTATTTATATCCTGATGATTCATCCACACTGCATCTTCTTTAGGAGTGCTATTTATATCCTGTCGACTACTGATCATTCATCCACACTGCATCTTCTTTAGGAGTGCTATTTATATCCTGATCATTCATCCACACTGCATCTTCTTTAGGAGTGCTATTTATATCCTGATCATTCATCCACACTGCATCTTCTTCAGGAGTGCTATTTATATCCTGTCACTACTGATCATTCATCCACACTGCATCTTCTTTAGGAGTGCTATTTATATCCTGATCATTCATCCACACTGCATCTTCTTTAGGAGTGCTATTTATATCCTGATCATTCATCCACACTGCATCTTCTTTAGGAGTGCTATTTATATCCTGATCATTCATCCACACTGCATCTTCTTTAGGAGTGCTATTTATATCCTGATCATTCATCCACACTGCATCTTCTTTAGGAGTGCTATTTATATCCTGATCATTCATCCTCACTGCATCTTCTCTAGGAGTGCTATTTATATCCTGATCATTCATCCACACTGCATCTTCTATAGGAGTGCTATTTATATCCTGATCATTCATCCACACTGCATCTTCTATAGGAGTGCTATTTATATCCTGATCATTCATCCACACTGCATCTTCTTTAGGAGTGCTATTTATATCCTGATCATTCATCCACACTGCATCTTCTTTAGGAGTGATATTTATATCCTGTCACTACTGATCATTCATCCACACTGCATCTTCTTTAGGAGTGCTATTTATATCCTGATCATTCATCCACACTGCATCTTCTTTAGGAGTGCTATTTATATCCTGTTGACTACTGATCATTCATCCACACTGCATCTTCTTTAGGAGTGCTATTTATATCCTGATCATTCATCCTCACTGCATCTTCTTTAGGAGTGCTATTTATATCCTGATCATTCATCCACACTGCATCTTCTTTAGGAGTGATATTTATATCCTGTCACTACTGATCATTCATCCACACTGCATCTTCTATAGGAGTGCTATTTATATCCTGATCATTCATCCACACTGCATCTTCTTTAGGAGTGCTATTTATATCCTGATCATTCATCCACACTGCATCTTCTATAGGAGTGCTATTTATATCCTGATCATTCATCCACACTGCATCTTCTTTAGGAGTGCTATTTATATCCTGATCATTCATCCACACTGCATCTTCTTTAGGAGTGCTATTTATATCCTGATCATTCATCCACACTGCATCTTCTATAGGAGTGCTATTTATATCCTGATCATTCATCCACACTGCATCTTCTTTAGGAGTGCTATTTATATCCTGATCATTCATCCACACTGCATCTTCTTTAGGAGTGCTATTTATATCCTGATCATTCATCCACACTGCATCTTCTTTAGGAGTGCTATTTATATCCTGATCATTCATCCACACTGCATCTTCTTTAGGAGTGCTATTTATATCCTGATCATTCATCCACACTGCATCTTCTTTAGGAGTGCTATTTATATCCTGATCATTCATCCACACTGCATCTTCTTTAGGAGTGCTATTTATATCCTGATCATTCATCCACACTGCATCTTCTATAGGAGTGCTATTTATATCCTGATCATTCATCCTCACTGCATCTTCTTTAGGAGTGCTATTTATATCCTGATCATTCATCCACACTGCATCTTCTTTAGGAGTGCTATTTATATCCTGTCACTACTGATCATTCATCCACACTGCATCTTCTTTAGGAGTGCTATTAATATCCTGATCATTCATCCACACTGCATCTTCTTTAGGAGTGCTATTTATATCCTGATCATTCATCCACATTGCATCTTCTTTAGGAGTGCTATTTATATCCTGATCATTCATCCACACTGCATCTTCTTTAGGAGTGCTATTTATATCCTGATCATTCATCCACACTGCATCTTCTTTAGGAGTGCTATTTATATCCTGATCATTCATCCACACTGCATCTTCTTTAGGAGTGCTATTTATATCCTGATCATTCATCCACACTGCATCTTCTATAGGAGTGCTATTTATATCCTGATCATTCATCCTCACTGCATCTTCTTTAGGAGTGCTATTTATATCCTGATCATTCATCCACACTGCATCTTCTTTAGGAGTGCTATTTATATCCTGTCACTACTGATCATTCATCCACACTGCATCTTCTTTAGGAGTGCTATTAATATCCTGATCATTCATCCACACTGCATCTTCTTTAGGAGTGCTATTTATATCCTGATCATTCATCCACACTGCATCTTCTTTAGGAGTGCTATTTATATCCTGATCATTCATCCACACTGCATCTTCTATAGGAGTGCTATTTATATCCTGATCATTCATCCACACTGCATCTTCTATAGGAGTGCTATTTATATCCTGTCGACTACTGATCATTCATCCACACTGCATCTTCTTTAGGAGTGCTATTTATATCCTGATGATTCATCCACACTGCATCTTCTTTAGGAGTGCTATTTATATCCTGTCGACTACTGATCATTCATCCACACTGCATCTTCTTTAGGAGTGCTATTTATATCCTGATCATTCATCCACACTGCATCTTCTTTAGGAGTGCTATTTATATCCTGATCATTCATCCACACTGCATCTTCTTCAGGAGTGCTATTTATATCCTGTCACTACTGATCATTCATCCACACTGCATCTTCTTTAGGAGTGCTATTTATATCCTGATCATTCATCCACACTGTATCTTCTTTAGGAGTGCTATTTATATCCTGATCATTCATCCACACTGCATCTTCTTTAGGAGTGCTATTTATATCCTGATCATTCATCCACACTGCATCTTCTTTAGGAGTGCTATTTATATCCTGATCATTCATCCACACTGCATCTTCTTTAGGAGTGCTATTTATATCCTGATCATTCATCCTCACTGCATCTTCTCTAGGAGTGCTATTTATATCCTGATCATTCATCCACACTGCATCTTCTATAGGAGTGCTATTTATATCCTGATCATTCATCCACACTGCATTTTCTATAGGAGTGCTATTTATATCCTGATCATTCATCCACACTGCATCTTCTTTAGGAGTGCTATTTATATCCTGATCATTCATCCACACTGCATCTTCTTTAGGAGTGATATTTATATCCTGTCACTACTGATCATTCATCCACACTGCATCTTCTTTAGGAGTGCTATTTATATCCTGATCATTCATCCACACTGCATCTTCTTTAGGAGTGCTATTTATATCCTGTTGACTACTGATCATTCATCCACACTGCATCTTCTTTAGGAGTGCTATTTATATCCTGATCATTCATCCTCACTGCATCTTCTTTAGGAGTGCTATTTATATCCTGATCATTCATCCACACTGCATCTTCTTTAGGAGTGATATTTATATCCTGTCACTACTGATCATTCATCCACACTGCATCTTCTATAGGAGTGCTATTTATATCCTGATCATTCATCCACACTGCATCTTCTTTAGGAGTGCTATTTATATCCTGATCATTCATCCACACTGCATCTTCTATAGGAGTGCTATTTATATCCTGATCATTCATCCACACTGCATCTTCTTTAGGAGTGCTATTTATATCCTGATCATTCATCCACACTGCATCTTCTTTAGGAGTGCTATTTATATCCTGATCATTCATCCACACTGCATCTTCTATAGGAGTGCTATTAATATCCTGATCATTCATCCACACTGCATCTTCTTTAGGAGTGCTATTTATATCCTGATCATTCATCCACACTGCATCTTCTTTAGGAGTGCTATTTATATCCTGATCATTCATCCACACTGCATCTTCTTTAGGAGTGCTATTTATATCCTGATCATTCATCCACACTGCATCTTCTTTAGGAGTGCTATTTATATCCTGATCATTCATCCACACTGCATCTTCTTTAGGAGTGCTATTTATATCCTGATCATTCATCCACACTGCATCTTCTTTAGGAGTGCTATTTATATCCTGTCACTGTCATCAATGCAGGTAATTTATGACATGTATAAAGTATGTGTTTTATAAACTCATGAACACCAGCCAGTTTATCAGCCCGGTTCTGTTAGTTTAGGTGGATTATACTTCTTCACCACCAGAGGGGGACATTGAGTAATATTTCAGGTTAATTTGATACATTTTGATACTAAAATGGATGATAGTTTATTCTGATGTTGTGAATATGAGATTACACATGGAAACTATGTATTTATTTTATTATAGTAAATTATGAATTATTAGGAACTGTTAAATCCACTATATGATCATAATAACTTTGACAGACATCTTGATAGTTTTTTGTTAGTATATTATAGGGCAGATTTATGGAGAATTACTATCGGAGTGCTATTTATATCCCGTCACTACTGATCATTCATCCATACTGTGTGTGTCCCATCATTGCAGCTTTGGAAATAAATGAACTATCCATTCATTGCTCCTTCCTGTGTTGACTCACTGACTTGAGAGACGGGAACAGGAAGGTCACACTAGGTTGATATCTAGCTCAAGCTTGCAAACGTTAACCACACCTTTCCATGTACTGTGTGATTGGGTTATCTAGAGGGAACCCGTTAGCACGGTAGGCTCTGGTGCCTTCTTGCTGTGGGCTCAAATCGACAGAGGAAATCAACCTGCTTGCTACTTTTTGTTTTGTCAACTTTTCATTAGGGATGTTATGTTTGATACCGGAGCTACGAGGCCTGCGTCCAAATCGCTAAGCAGTAAACTTCAAAGCAGTGTACCGATGCCTGTATCACTTTATCAGCAGCACGTCATCAATGGCGTCTGAAGCTTCATTTGATCAAACAACCACCTGATTGGTTTGGTATTGGGCTTGTTCGACACTGCAGGCGACTGCCAACTGACTGATCTAGAAATCACCTTACATCATAAATAACTACTCATTATTATTTATAAATCAGTCAGCCAGTCACCATTTACCCACAATGCAGCATGGATTTGATGCTCTCGAACACGGCCAGTGGTTTAGTAGATGACAAAAAGGCCACACTGCGCATGCGATTCGGTGCTCAAACCTGTTGAACCTACATTGCCGTTCAAAAGTTTGGAGTCAATTAGAAATGTCCTTGTTTTCCATGAAAACATTCATGAAATGAGTTGCATAATGAATAGTAAATATAGTCAAGACCTTGACAAGGTTTTAAATAATGATTTTTAATTGGAATAATAATTGTGGCCTTCAGACTTTGAATCCTCCATTTGCAGCAATTACAGCCTTGCAGATCTTTGGCATTCTAGTTGTCAATTTGTTGAGGTAATCTAAAGAGATTTCACCCCATGTTTCCTGAAGCACCTCCCACAAATTGGATTGGATTGATGGGCACTTCTTACGTATCATACGGTCAAGCTGCTCCCACAACAGCTCAATAGGGTTGAGATCCAGTGACTGTGCTGACCACTCCATTATAGACAGAATACCAGCTGAATGCTTCTTCCCTAAATGGAGCTGTGCTTTGGGTCATTGTCCTGGTGTAGGAGGAAGTTGGCTCCAATTAAGCGCTGTCCACAGGGTATGGCATGGCTTTGCAAAATGGAGTGATAGCCTTCCTTCTTCAAGATCCCTTTCACCCTGTATAAATCTCCCACTTTACCACCACCAAAGCACCCCAGACCATCACATTGCCTCCACCATGCTTGACAGAAGGCGTCAAGCACTCCTCCAGCATCTTTTCATTTTTTCTGGAACTCACGAATGTTCTTGTTTGTGATCCGAACACATCAAACTTAGATTCGTCTGTCCATAACACTTTTTTCCAATCTTCCTCTGCCCAATGTCTGTGTTAGTTTGCCCATCTTAATCTTTTCCTTTTTTTAAAACGGTCTGAGATATGGATTTTTCTTTGCAACTCTGCCTAGAAGGCCAACATCCCGGAGTCGCCTCTTCACTGTTGACGTTTAGACTGGTGTTTTGCGGGTACAATTTGAATAAGCACCTAGTTGAAAACTTCTGAGGCGTCTGTTTCTCAAATTAGACACTAATGTACTTGTCCTCTTGCTCAGTTATGCACTGGGGCCTCCTTCCATTCTGGTTAGGCCAGTTTGCGCTGTTCTGTGTAGGGAGTAGTACACAGCATTGTACGAGATCTTCAGTTTCTTGGCAATTTTTCGCATGGAATAGCCTTCATTTCTCAGAAATAGAATAGACTAACAATTTTCAGAAGAAAATGATTTGTTTCTGGCCATTTTGAGCCTGTAATCGAACTCACAAATGCTGATGCTCCAGATACTCAACTAGTCTAAAGAAGACCAGTTTTATTGCTTCATTAATCAGAACAACAGTTTTCAGCTGTGCTAACATAATTGCAAAAGGGTTTTCTAATGATCAATTAGCCTTTTAAAATGATAAACTTGGAGAATATAAAATATAGAATATATTTTGATTTGTTTAACACTTTTTTTGGTTACTACATGATTCCATATGAGTTATTTCATAGTTTTGATGTCTCCACTATTATTCTACAATGTAGACAATAGTTAAAATAAAGAAAAAACATTGAATTTGGAGGTGTGTCCAAACAATTGACCGGTACTGAATATGCATTGTGGAGGAGAACTGATCTTAGATCTGTACAAAAGCATAACATCTACAGCAGGAACAACTGTCTGTGTTAAAAAGGCCCAGCTGAATTGAATTGAGCTATTTAAAATGACATATTTGAATGTGAAATGATTTTCGGCTAAAATATCCTGGTTGTGGGTAAAGTTTATTTATTTTATACAGTCATTTTAGCTCATCTTTATCAAGGGTATCAATAACTAGGTGCTTATTTTGATATCTAGTTATTTGACTGAATCAGAAATACAGATGTGGAGTAGATGTAGAGTTTGTTTTAAATTCTAAAAAAAAAATCTGAACTAATCAAACAACACTTGTTGCTCTTTGTACGTGTTGATATAATATTCATATTTAATGGACAGAAAAAAACGTTTCCCTAAACTGCTTTATAATATTATAATTCAATGAAGAATAAAAATAGTTTTCCCTCCTCAACTGCGTTTCCTCCCTCCAGACAGCAGATGGCGATATGTGTCTTTCAGGCGATGTTTCTAGTGTGACGTATAATCTAGTGGACGGAACGCTTCTTCAGCAACTGCAGCCACCTCGGTAGCTCGCTAGCCGACAAAGTCTGAACATTCAAGTTCTTTAGACACTTTCCTGGTTTAACTGTAACTGTGATTTAAACATACTTATGTGTAAACAACTAGCTACCCCATTTAATGTAATATTTACGTTGTAAGTCAACTAGCTGGCTGGTTAAGTTAGCACTAGCCTAGCTAGCTAACATCCCCGACCATGCGCTCACTAAGCTACTCTCCTCCTGCTAAAGAAGAGGGCTGTTGGACGGAGAAAGAAGCTCTGGGGCTGAACATTGTCGTGAAAGTGGAGAAGGAAGAGGAGGATGTCACAATACAACAAGAAGTAGAGGGTGAGGCTGTTACCGTGAAAGAAGAAGAGAAAGACGTTACAGAGAAAGAAGAGGAAGACGCGTTCAGAGTGAAAGAGGAGGAGGATGTTATTGTGAAAGAAGAGGAGGAAGTGAAAGAAAATGAAGACGTTTTTGGAATGAACGATGAAGCGGGGGAGATTACTGTCACATTAGAGGAGGACGAAGAAGAGAAGACTGGAGAACTGATTAACACCAGTAAATACAGTGAGTACTATCTTATAAAACAGGGACATTGATCTGATTAACACCAGTAAATACAGTGAGTACTATCTAATAAAACAGGGGCATTGATCTAATTAACACCAGTAAATACAGTGAGTACTATCTTATAAAACAGGGACATTGATCTGATTAACACCAGTAAATACAGTGAGTACTATCTAATAAAACAGGGACATTGATCTGGTTAACACCAGTAAATACACTGAGTACTATCTAATAAAACAGGGACATTGATCTGATTAACACCAGTAAATACAGTGAGTACTATCTAATAAAACAGGGACATTGATCTGATTAACACCAGTAAATACAGTGAGTACTATCTAATAAAACAGGGACATTGATCTGATTAACACCAGTAAATACAGTGAGTACTATCTAATAAAACAGGGACATTGATCTGATTAACACCAGTAAATACAGTGAGTACTATCTAATAAAACAGGGACATTGATGTGAGTAATATCTTATAAAACAGGGACACAAACTCTGCAGTTGTTGAACTAATGTGTGATTTTTAAAAGGGCATTCTACACTCAAATATGTTTTTGTACTGTATGAATTGTTCATGACGTCCTCCAGGGATTTTTAAACTTTTCCTGTTGAAAAGTTATATATAAATATATAAATACAGTAAATTATAAACACACTAAAGGGAAACTAATAAATGTTTTGCGCAAAATAGTGTTTTTTTAGACAACTGCAAACTAGACGGAGTGAGTGATGTCATAGTAAGGCCTTCAAGGAGTTGGCTTGATGGGAAGTCGTGATGTCATCCAATAGGAGACTGATCTTCATGTGAATATTCATTATTCTTTTTAAAATCCTTCCTGTTCTGTCAAGTATGTTGTTGATCATTGCTAGAAAGCCATTTTCAAGTCTTGCCATAGACTTTCAAGATGATTTAAGTCCAAACTGTAACTAGGCCACTCAGGAACATTCAATGTCATCTTGGTAAGCTCCTCCAGTGTAGATTTGGCCTTGTGGTTTAGGTTATTGTCCTGTTAGGACAGTTTTTTTGTATTCAGATCTCTGAAATGCTCTCTACCTATGTAACATTTAGTGTCTCCTTGTGTTACGCTGGGGAAACAGTTTTCATGGGCACAGAAATCCTAAATCATTTCAGAGTTTGCTAAATCCAATGGTAAAAACCGAGAGTCACCTTAACTTTATTGACAACACCCAAATGCATACTGTCATTAACGTGGTTCTTCAATAATTACACATAATTCTTAATACAGTAGCTGTTTATTTACAGTCACATGTTCAACTATCATCAGCTGATCCACGAAATCATTTTCTGAATGACAGTCACATGACAAACATCACGACATGCAACAACAACCAAAGTGCTTCTTCATTCATTACTCTGGTAAAGACAGTTATGCCGTGCTCCACGTTGGATCCAACATCCCAAACAAATCGATGTTTATAATGTGTTACTGTCTGGCTGATTTACAGTAGGGTCTCGTTAGTCCGTTTGGAAACGGAGATACTTAGCTCATAATGTGTAGAGAACTGTTCCTTGATGGATAGGCTATTGTACAACACACAGAGCTATTTTCCTTTATTCAGGACATTTAGAATGACAACACATTACAGAGTAGCCTAGTGGGATTATTCACAGAATTATCTGGTGATCAGGTTATGAAATGTCATGACAAAGACATTTTAATTTCCATGTTTCACCTGAAATATTAAATGATTTATAGTCCTACGTCTATGTTGTTGTTAGATAAAGTTATGGGTCCTACAGTAGGTCTATGTTATTGTTAGGTGAAGTTATGGGCCAATTTGTTAAACACTTAGTGTACAAACCCTCATTGTCAGGCTGATGTTAAAGCTAGCCAAAGAGCATTTTACTGGTTGAAGTGTTTTTTAAGTGTAAAGCAGTTGATTTGCGACAATAACACAAACATATTAAGCAGGAGATTCAAACGAGCCCTACAATTATAATCCAAAGTAATGTGAAATGCACTCATATGCAACCTGTAAATGGAGGCTATTTTTACTCTCAGCCTATGAGAACTCCCCAGAGTTCTCCCCCATGGTGGTGAATTAGTGAATAGACACAGACCTTAATGTGAGTTTCCTTGAGTAGCACTCCTGATCTTGTGCTGTAATATTCAGAATACATTGTGAAAAACGAAAATCTTCTCTCACCATTTTTGCTCCAAGCAGATATACTACATCCATAACTAGTGGTTTCCTCATTACCAGATATACTACATCCATAACTAGTGGTTTCCTCATTACCAGATATACTACATCCATAACTAGTCGTTTCCTCATTAGCAGATATACTACATCCATAACTAGTCA
The DNA here is from genome assembly GCF_965601325.2 of Salmo salar. Taxonomy (NCBI): domain Eukaryota; kingdom Metazoa; phylum Chordata; class Actinopteri; order Salmoniformes; family Salmonidae; genus Salmo; species Salmo salar. The sequence goes on along the minus strand of NW_027675323.1, from coordinate 1,425,627 downwards.
TTAGCAGGGATGAGTTTCTGCAACCAAATTGTGTGCTTTGCCCTCGTGCCGCAATTTTAGCAAACACAGAAAGGGGCCTATATTGGAGACCAAAAGTCGTCTGGCACACTGCTTAGAGTTTCAACAACATGAATAACTTATTTCTAGCCTACAATCATCGATGTTACTACTAATGTGAAAACAAGACAAAATATGACTATTCTTGCTCATTTTAAGGCAAATGTCAAATAATTGTAATATTCATGACAGAAGTCAATTGTTGTCCAACATCATGGCTACGCTGTTGGCATCACCTTTTACAGTGGATTACCGCTGTTGTGGGCCTTTAACCATCTGTCTGACTTTGTTGTTCACACAGGAGAGATACTTAACTATCGTGGATCCTCTGGGGAGCCTCAACAACATCATGATGCTGACGAGGCAGAGAAGAGTCTCTGCAGATCAGAACACCTCAAGAAAAACCTGCAGAGATCCACAGGGAAGAGAACTCACTGCTCCTTTGACTGTGGGAAGAGATGCACCTCATCAGGCATTAAAATGAATCAGAGAATCCACACAGGAGAGAAACCCTATAGCTGTGATCAATGTGGGAAGAGTTTTACTCAGTCAAGCAGCCTGATATCACACCAGAGAACACACACAGGAGAGAAACCTTATAACTGTGATCAATGTGGGAGGAGTTTTACTACATCTGATCATCTGACAGTACACCAGAGAACACACACAGGAGAGAAACCTTATAGCTGTGATCAATGTGGGAAGAGTTTCACTACATCAAGCATTCTGACTGTACACCAGAGAAGACACACAGGAGAAAAACCTTATAGCTGTGATCAATGTGGGAAGAGTTTTGGTCAATCTGGACATCTGACAGTGCACCAGAGAACACACACAGGAGAGAAACCTTATAGCTGTGATCAATGTGGGAAGAGTTTTGGTCAATCTGGAGATCTGACAGTGCACCAGAGAACACACACAGGAGAGAAACCTTATAGCTGTGGTAAATGTGGGAAGAGTTTTGGTCGATCTGCACATCTGACTCAACACAAGAGAACACACACAGGAGAGAAATATTTTGGCTGTGGTTAATGTGACAAGAGATACTCTGATAAAAGGCCTCTGATCAAACATCAGAAAATACATGAAGGAGTTGTTTCATGATATCAATGAAATGAAATCTCACAATGTAGAATGTTTAAACATTGTAGTAGGAGTATTTTAATGATGTCACAATGTAGAATGTTTTAACATTGTAGTAGGAGTATTTTAATGATGTCACAATGTAGAACCCTAAACGTTTGTCCCCTGTTCTATTGATTTCAACATGATATGGATATTAGCCTCAGGGGGAAAATCCAGGCTCTGAAATGGAAGAGTTACTATTTATGTGATTTAATAAAAAGTGACTAACACAAAAGGAGTTCTGTTACACTTACCACGTTGGTGACGCACAGGAATCACAATGCAACACTTCAAAATGTAGCGATCTGTTTTCTACAAGTTGTCCTCTAACCAGGGATGTACACATTATTCCCAGATTCCATGTGGTTTTTGAGCTGTTCGTTTTAACAGGATGTGCAACCTCATGTCCCTCCTCTTGCATAATTGATTTCAACATGATATCGATGAGTGATGACAAATAAGTTCCTTTGTTTAGCGACCCCTACATTTAAATGCATCACTCCAAAATGTAGCTGACTGTCTTCTGCAGGTTGTCTTCTAACCAGTGAGGTAAAATATATCTCCCATTTCCATGTGTTTTTTTAGTTGTGTTAGTTTCAACATCACGTACAACCTGATTTCCTTATTGCTACTTGTCAAAACTACAGCGTTTCTGGTGCAGTTTATAAGCTGCTTGTTTTAAAAATTACAAGTAATATGATTATTGTGGCAGATGTTTGTGTATATAGCACATGTTATGTTTACGTTTTCAATTTATCACAAACTGTTTCTGCTTATTGGTTATTGATTTGGACACTTTAAAACTGTGTTTTGACATTGGGGATATCCCATCTAGCAACATGTCATTGAAAAGACGTTGAAAATATGACTATGCAACCAAATATTTCATATTTACATTTCATGATCAGATTTAGTAATCGATTTATTGATGATATTTATTCATGCAACCAACTGACAATTTTTGGTACAATTATATTGACATTGTTGCCCTGCTTTTAAAATATCAGGGTTCATTCTCAGATGTGCCAACCCAAATGTACTAGAGCATGACATTGGGGACTGGGCCCGTTCCAACAACATGCCTATCTAGTGAACCCTGAAAAGGGAGAGAAGCTCTGCAGTGAGGTGGAAAGTTACTACGGATATTGCAGGAGTTTCCTCTTGAAATCAGACATGCGGACAACTTGGTTGCTGATTGTCTCAAGGGTGGGCAGTTAAAAAGTTTTGTGTTTAGCTAGTGCGTTGCCATGGATCACAATGTATTTTGACTGCACGTTTTTCCGTATTGGAGATGAGTTTTGTTTGGGCTCGTTCCAAGGGGACGAGAGTTCTAGAAGCTAGTGAGTTTTAGGAAGACGAGAGTTCTAGAAGCTAGTGAGTTTTAGGAAGACGAGAGTTCTAGAAGCTAGTTGGATTTAGGAAGACGAGTGTTCTAGAAGCTAGTGGGATTTAGGAAGACGAGAGTTCTAGAAGCTAGTGAGTTTTAGGAAGACGAGAGTTCTAGAAGCTAGTGAGTTTTAGGAAGACGAGTGTTCTAGAAGCTAGTGGGATTTAGGAAGACGAGAGTTCTAGAAGCTAGTGGGATTTAGGAAGACGAGAGTTCTAGAAGCTAGTGGGATTTAGGATTCTATAGAAAGAAAAAGGAGAAACAAATAATACTATTGTATATTATTATTTAGAAATACGTTTTTTTTATTGTTTTAATTGTTGACAGCCATTAGACACCATGTTTATATTGGTGAAGGTGAAGCATTGTAGTTGATTATCATGTGAAATGGAAGTTGTTTTCTGTTGGTGGTGAGCAAACTATAGGATATATTTGTTGTCTTAAGGGGGAAGGTGTTACAGGCTTTGGTTTTGAGGTTTTTCCATTTATGTTTTGAGGTTGGACGTCAGCCCGTCTAGCTCGTTAGCACGTCTAGCTCGTTAGCCCGTCTAGCCCGTCTAGCCCGTTAGCCCGTCTAGCTCGTTAGCACGTCTAGCTCGTTAGCCCGTCTAGCTCGTTAGCACGTAGGACGCACTGATTGGTGTCACCTCGTTAGTCAGTATGTGTTACACCTGTGCTGGCTTGTCCATCTCGTTAGTGGGAAGGTGTTTCACCTGAGCTGGTCCAGGTTCTATTTAAGAGTGTCTGGCCCAGTGCTCCAGTTGTCTTGATACATGTGGAGTGTCAACACCTTTAGTTGTTCCACCTTTTTGGTTTACTTCCTGTCTTTAAGTTTGGTGTGGGATTTTCTTTTGTTTGCCTCTTCTTGGGCAGATTTAGTGGGTCTCATGGTGGGTGTCTTTTAGGTCCCAGTTGTTGTTACTAGTCAACTTCCAGTGGACACCCCCATAGTGTCTTTCAGAGCCCCTCCAAAAAACATGCTTATATTTTGGGTTGGATGTTGCATCCAATTAATATTTTAATCAATGGATTTTCCTTAGAATGCTAATTCGTCTTTCAGTTGTTAATCTTATGTTTGTTGTGGTAAATATTTCTGTTTATTTTTTTCCTGTGAAGCATCCATGTCTGAAATGTGTTGTATAAATAAAGCTTGATTTGAACATATTGCAAAAGAAATTAACATAATGACTGACAATCAACAGACTCTTGCAAAACTAATACGTATCTTGGTCCATCTTATTATGAAAAAAGTATAAATTCAGTATATTTCCCACTATGTCAAAATAGTGCTGGTATGTACGTTTAGTATCACTTTTCAACCAACCCAGTGCATTTGTTGAAGATAAATGTTTAATTCAACAATATGTCAAAGGATTCAACTACTGGAAACGGACACAAACAAATGGATCAACCAGATCAATCCCACTTTTCCAGCCTGCTGAAGGCGTGGTGGAGTGGTAAACACCACCCCCGGCTCTACCAGGGGCTTGAGGTGGTCTCCCACAGCTCTGCTTATGTCATGTTCTGTGGCCTTGCTGTTCCATTTATTTACTGTCCCTGCAACACAGAAACACATTTAGTCATATTATATAAAACACTCAAAGTAATGGATATGGAGCATCTATGGCCTCAGTTACACCTGGCACCTAAATGTGACTTCTGTCATCTGATCACTCCAAGCTGCATTAGGTTCAGATCTACCAGGATGGGCATTTGACATAGTCTGGATGCAGTCAGGCCACTGAATATGCATAAGCAATGTAAAGAGATGGGGTGAATGAGTGGAAAAGTACATTTGACACAAATGACCTTCATAATATCAAAGAACAAATGTGTGTGCCTGAGGGGAAATTAACTTCATACAGCCAAGAGGGGTGAGAAATTACACCAATATCAGTGGACAATTTGCACTAATGTAAATAAACATAGATGATGGAACATATTCCCTTTAGCTGACGTGATGAACCGCTAAGGGGACATAAATATTTACCATCTAAACCATGTGTGACCTCTCACCTCTCTGGCTGTAGAAGTGTTCTTCCTAACCAGTCCCCCAAAACAGCGCTCTGACTGAGCTCCACCCTCACTGGGTCTTCAGAGGAGAGGAAGGCTGAGGAGGGATGGAAGGATGAATGGATCAGTCACTCAATAAAGTGTAGAGCTGCTGTCTGACAAAATCACTATTTTAGTAGTTCATTAAAGTAAATAAGGCTTTATGACTGCTGAATACCAACTATCAATCACTTAGATCATGTATTTTCAGGTAGAGATACATCCTTGGGACGTCCATAGCCCATTGAAGTTGACATTTAAAATGGTTAAGGTAGGGGTTAAGGTTAGGGTTTAGGGTAGTGATGTCCCAAGGATCCCAGAAAGCATTGACCATCGTGCATTATTCTGTCTCTTTTACATAGCAGGTGTAAAATAAACACAGACAAGACAAGTAGGCACGCAGTGCATTATGGTCATTGTAGTTTAAAAATAGCATCTAATTATGTAGGGTGACCATACGTCCTCTTTTTCCCGGACATGTCCTCTTTTTGGACCAAAAAAAATGCGTCCGGCCGGGATTTCTAAATCTCCCAAAATGTCCGGGATTCGGCTTTTGCTTCCTACAGTCGCCATTCATTGTGTGCGTTTTGGGGGTTTTGCATTGCTTTGACCGCTTTCAAGTGCTCGTACTAAGACCGAAACAATTGTTAACGCTGTGATAGCACCACATTCTGTCGACATAGCTCAGAAAGCACTAGAAGACATACCTTACTGTGGTGTTTCTACTGCTTATTCAGTATTTTGATTGGAAGAATGGTGGCGTGCAAAGTAAATTAGTTGAAGTTAAAAACACTCCAAATGAGACAGCTGATACGATCGCGCAATACATCAAAGAAACACTGGAAAATAATGGGATTTTTTCCAAATATATTGCATTTACAGTAGGGTGACCATACGTCCTCTTTTTCCCGGACATGTCCTCTTTTTGGAAAACTAAAATTTGGTCACCCTAAATTATGCCAATCTGTATGTGGGGTTGTTAGAGAAGAATGTGATTGTCAGCCCTAACAATCCATTCTAGCAGCTCATCAGGCTCTGAAAAAGTCTTCATTGATGACGTGTTCCATCTATTCCAGGGGACAGCAGAGGAACTTCATCGATTCCACTCCTTCATCAATACAAGCAGTGAACATCTGAAATTCACCCTCACCTTTGATGCGCATGAAACAAGTTACCCGATGGTTGGACAATACTTTTCTCGTTAATCATCTTAAATACTTAAACTGGAAATCAACCAATCCTCCATTGTTAACGCAGTGGAAAGGTCAAATGCTTTATTATCTACACATGTAAAGTGGGTGAGACGGAGAGAAATAAAATGGTTAGGTTATGGTAAAGTTTATAAAAGATCAAATAAAATATTTTTCCCAAAAATTGTTTTAAGTCCCAATGCAAAGTTACACCTCACTGTTCTATTTTTGGAGTTATTACATAAAACCAATCAGAATTCAGAAGAATGATAAAGGCAGGTGTGATGTAATATGGAAGACCGGTCTATTCCCTGTGATGTAAACAACAACAGAAAGAACTTCAAATTAAACCAATCGTTTAAACCAACGTTTTGGAAATACATAACGCTATCTAACCAAATATCAAAGAATGTTAGCTACTACTATACTAACAAAAAACTATCAAGATGTCTGTCAAAGTTATTATGATCATATAGTGGATTTAACAATTCCTACTAATTCCTAATGTACTATAATAAAATAAATACATAGTTTCCATGTGTAATCTTATATTCACAACATCAGAATAAACTATCATCCATTTTAGTATCAAAATATATCAAATTAACCTGAAATATTACTCAACGTCCCCCTCTGGTGGTGAAGAAGTATAATCCACCTAAACTAACAGAACCTGGCTGATAAACTGGCTGGTGTTCATGAGTTTATAAAACACATACTTTATACATGTCATAAATTACCTGCATTGATGAGATACACAGTGTGGATGAATGATCAGTAGTGACAGGATATAAATAGCACTCCTAAAGAAGATGCAGTGTGGATGAATGATCAGGATATAAATAGCACTCCTAAAGAAGATGCAGTGTGGATGAATGATCAGGATATAAATAGCACTCCTAAAGAAGATGCAGTGTGGATGAATGATCAGGATATAAATAGCACTCCTAAAGAAGATGCAGTGTGGATGAATGATCAGGATATAAATAGCACTCCTAAAGAAGATGCAGTGTGGATGAATGACCAGGATATAAATAGCACTCCTATAGAAGATGCAGTGTGGATGAATGATCAGGATATAAATAGCTCTCCTATAGAAGATGCAGTGTGGATGAATGATCAGTAGTGACAGGATATAAATAGCACTCCTAAAGAAGATGCAGTGTGGATGAATGATCAGGATATAAATAGCACTCCTAAAGAAGATGCAGTGTGGATGAATGATCAGGATATAAATAGCACTCCTATAGAAGATGCAGTGTGGATGAATGATCAGGATATAAATAGCTCTCCTAGAGAAGATGCAGTGTGGATGAATGATCAGTAGTGACAGGATATAAATAGCACTCCTAAAGAAGATGCAGTGTGGATGAATGATCAGTAGTTAACAGGATATAAATAGCACTCCTAAAGAAGATGCAGTGAGGATGAATGATCAGGATATAAATAGCACTCCTATAGAAGATGCAGTGTGGATGAATGATCAGGATATAAATAGCACTCCTAAAGAAGATGCAGTGTGGATGAATGATCAGGATATAAATAGCACTCCTAAAGAAGATGCAGTGTGGATGAATGATCAGGATATAAATAGCACTCCTAAAGATGATGCAGTGTGGATGAATGATCAGGATATAAATAGCACTCCTAAAGAAGATGCAGTGTGGATGAATGATCAGGATATAAATAGCACTCCTAAAGAAGATGCAGTGTGGATGAATGATCAGGATATAAATAGCACTCCTATAGAAGATGCAGTGTGGATGAATGATCAGGATATAAATAGCACTCCTAAAGAAGATGCAGTGTGGATGAATGATCAGGATATAAATAGCACTCCTAAAGAAGATGCAGTGTGGATGAATGATCAGGATATAAATAGCACTCCTAAAGAAGATGCAGTGAGGATGAATGATCAGTAGTGACAGGATATAAATAGCACTCCTAAAGAAGATGCAGTGTGGATGAATGATCAGGATATAAATAGCACTCCTAAAGAAGATGCAGTGTGGTTGAATGATCAGTAGTGACAGGATATAAATAGCTCTCCTAGAGAAGATGCAGTGTGGATGAATGATCAGTAGTGACAGGATATAAATAGCACTCCTAAAGAAGATGCAGTGTGGATGAATGATCAGTAGTGACAGGATATAAATAGCTCTCCTAGAGAAGATGCAGTGTGGATGAATGATCAGTAGTCGACAGGATATAAATAGCTCTCCTAAAGAAGATGCAGTGTGGATGAATGATCAGGATATAAATAGCACTCCTATAGACGATGCAGTGTGGATGAATGATCAGGATATAAATAGCAGTCCTAAAGAAGATGCAGTGTGGATGAATGATCAGTAGTGACAGGATATAAATAGCACTCCTAAAGAAGATGCAGTGTGGATGAATGATCAGGATATAAATAGCACTCCTAAAGAAGATGCAGTGTGGATGAATGATCAGGATATAAATAGCACTCCTATAGAAGATGCAGTGTGGATGAATGATCAGGATATAAATAGCACTCCTAAAGAAGATGCAGTGTGGATGAATGATCAGGATATAAATAGCACTCCTAAAGAAGATGCAGTGTGGATGAATGATCAGGATATAAATAGCACTCCTAAAGAAGATGCAGTGTGGATGAATGATCAGGATTTAAATAGCACTCCTAAAGAAGATGCAGTGTGGATGAATGATCAGGATATAAATAGCACTCCTAAAGAAGATGCAGTGTGGATGAATGATCAGGATATAAATAGCACTCCTAAAGAAGATGCAGTGTGGATGAATGATCAGGATATAAATAGCATTCCTAAAGAAGATGCAGTGTGGATGAATGATCAGTAGTGACAGGATATAAATAGCATTCTGAAGATGATGCATTTTCCAGTTTGCTACCAACTTGATAGAGGGAACTTTAGCATAAAACCCACATGGAAAACTGAGATTCGGCAAATAACATATAAAGAAAGGCCAAACCAACAACAGAAGTTACTAAAACATAAATTGCTAATTTATGATGTAAAAGGGGGATTTTATGATGTAATGTCAACTTCATACATTTCTATCCCAGGACCACTCAATTTCCAATTTCTCCAGAAATCTGCTGTGGGTTACCCAGAATCACATTGGGTTACCCAGAATAACATCCTTTATCACTGACTGTAATGTAAACACACAAACAGCGATTTAAGGTACTGCATCTCATTGCTAGAGGTGTCACTACAGACCCTGGTTCAAAACTAGGCTGTATCATAACAGGCCGGATTGGGAGTCCCATAGGGCAGCGCACAGTGGCCCAGCATCGTCTTGGTTAGGGTTTGGCCGGGGTTTGGCCGTCATTGTAAATAAGAATTTGTCCTTAGCTGGCTTGCCTGTTTAAATAAAGGTTAAATACATTTTTTTTTAAATGTAACTTCATTACACCGTTACACTGGCATACAAACTCAGTAGCATAGAGTTGATAATACATATGACGTTGGGAAATAGTGCATTGTGGGTAGTTTAGAAGATTTCCCGAAATAAGTTAATCAATTTGTAATAATGCAAAACCATAGCTGTTTGTACTTATAGGTAACCATATCGTGACTACAACTAGGCTACTAAGTCTTTAACCACACTGTGTTGTTACACTGGCGAGTAAAAACTCATGCTTCCTACACTTTAACTTTTTGTCTGACAATAAAATAATCATTTTACTCAACTGCGTTACCCACTCCAGTCAGCAGATGGCGGTGTGGGAATTTAAGGTAATGCTGTTGGTGTGACGTATAATGTAGTGGACGGAACGCTTCTTTCAACAGCAACAACAGTTAGTCAGACACCACGGTAGCTTGCTAGACAAAATAGCCGAACAATAAAGCTCTTTAGATGCTTTAGTGTATATTAGCCACTGTGTTTTAAACCCACTTCTGTCGTCTAGTTAGTTATCCGATTTAATTTCATATTTACGGTGTTGTTGTTATTAGTCAGCTAGCGGGCTGGTTAAGTTAGCATTAGCCTAGCTAGCTAACATCTCCGACCATGCGTTCACTAAGCTACTCTCCTCCTGCTAAAGAAGAGGAGGTCTGCTGGACGGAGAAAGAAGCTCTCGTCAAAGAGGAGGAGGAGGAGGAAGAGGAGGCTGTTTCAATACAAAACCAAGTAGAGGGTGAGGCTGTTACCGTGAAAGAAGAAGAGAAAGACATTACAGTGAAAGAAGAGGAAGACGTGTTCAGAGTGGAAGAGGAGGAGGATGTTACTGTGAAAGAAGAGGAAGTGTTCAGAGTGAAGGAGGAGGAGAAGGAGGATGTTACAGTAAAAGAAGAGGAGGAAGAGAAAGAGGAGGATGCAGTTTTTGGAGTGAAAGATGAGGAGGGGGAGATGACTGTCACATTGGAGGAAGAAGAGGAGGTTGGAGATCTGTTTAACACCAGTAAGTACCGTCTCTGCAGTCGTGGAACCAATATGCAGTAAAGGGGTTCTACACTTTAATGTTGTTCTGTAGGAATGGCTGAAGCTTCACTGTAACGTGTAGAACTGTCACATCGAAGAAGGAAGAAGAGGAAGAATCTGGATATCTGGGCCCGGTTTCCCAAAGGCATGTTAAGGCATCCAATGGTTCTAACGATGAACGGGCCCTGATTAACACTAGTAAGTACTGTCTTAAATACAGAGGCACAAACTCTGCAGTTGTTGATCTGATGTGTGGTGTTAAAGGGGAAATCTGCAATTGTTACATCCATATTTGGACTTTTTAATTATTTATTTATAGCCATTGATTCTTGAAGAATATAACACATGCCTCATGAGCTTAGTTCAACTGTCATACGCCATTAGAACCCCAAATGAGCTTTTTTTTACTCCAATGTTTAGAAACAATGTAAATCAACACTGTATAGCCTCAACATGGTTAAAACTATAATGTTGATATTATGGATGGTCAGTCCTTGCATCCATAGGTCTGTCTGTCTAGTTACATTTCTCCAACCCCATAATCATCTTATTACCAAAACAGTGGTGGAATGACAGCTTTGTTATTGTTTGAACTGCAGATTGATGGGTTGTGTGGGTTTTTTAAACAGCAACAAAATGGCTGCCCAGAGACTTGGTTTGGTAAACAGATTAGGGATGCGGGAAGGAGAAGTGTAACCACTCTCAAATTCATAGAGAATGCTATTGTAGCAACCGTAACCAAACACCTAGCGACCTCTTCAAGAAGTTCAGACATCTTGGCGTAACAGTTATAAGGTGTTGGCTTGACAGTCGCTGGACCCAGGTTTGAGTCCAGCTCAGGGCCTCCCCCTGAATTCACTACACTATAAATACAAAGACTGGCCATCCATGATGTCATAATGATAGTTTAACCAGGTTTCTAGGATATATAGTATATTCTAGAATTCATCCATGGTGTCATAATGATAGTTTAACCAGGTTTCTAGGATATATAGTATATTATAGAATTCATCCATGATGTCATAATGATAGTTTAACCAGGTTTCTAGGATATATAGTATATTCTAGAATTCATCCATGAGGTCAAAATTATTGTTTTAAACAGATTGAGGCAATTCATGAATTGGTTTGAAACCTTTGTTTTCTTCTCAAAGTTGGTGCCTCGACGGATTGGTAAAAAATGGTTTGTCATAAAACACTATTTGGCATAACGTGACAGTTTCTAGCGCTCCCATAGGCTCTCAGAAGGCGCCAGAACGTTGAATGATGACTTTGCAGGCCATGGCTGAAAAACAGTAGCGCATTTGGTAAGTGGTCGATCTGAGAACAATGAGACTGGGGCGCGCGTGCACGAGACGACTCCATGTTTACTTTCTCTCTCTTTGAACGAAAACAACGACTCCCGGTCGGAATATTATCGCTTTTTTACGAGAAAAATCGCATAAAAATTGATTTTAAACAGCGGTTGACATGCTTCGAAGTACGGTAATGGAATATTTTGATTTTTTTTGTCACGAAACGTGCCGGGCACGCACCCTTCTTTACCCATCGGATAGTGTCTTGAACGCACGAACAAAATGCCACTATTTGGATAGAACTATGGATTATTTGGAACCAAACCAATATTTGTTATTGAAGTAGAAGTCCTGGGAGTGCATTCTGACGAAGAACAGCAAAGGTAATCCAATTTTTCTCATAGTAAATCAGAGTTTGGTGAGCACCAAACTTGGTGGGTGTCAAATTAGCTAGCCTGTGATGGCCGGGCTATCTACTCAGAATATTGCAAAATGTGCTTTCACCGAAAAGCTATTTTAAAATCGGACATAGCGATTGCATAAAGGAATTCTGTATCTATAATTCTTAAAATAATTATGTTTTTTGTGAACGTTTATCGTGAGTAATTTAGTAAATTCACCGGAAGTGTTCGGTGGGAATGCTAGTCACATGCTAGTCACATGCTAACGTAAAAAGCTGTTTTTTGATATAAATATGAACTTGATTGAACAAAACATGCATGTATTGTATAACATAATGTCCTAGGAGTGTCATCTGATGAAGATCATCAAAGGTTAGTGCTGCATTTAGCTGTGGTTTTGTTTTTTGTGACATTATATGCTAGCTTGAAAAATGGGTGTCTGATTATTTCTGGCTGGGTACTCTGCTGACATAATCTAATGTTTTGCTTTCGTTGTAAAGCCTTTTTGAAATCAGACAGTGTGGTTAGATTAACGAGAGTCTTGTCTTTAAAATGGTGTAAAATAGTCATATGTTAGAGAAATTGAAGTAATAGCATTTCTAAGGTATTTGAATATCGCGCCACAGGCTGCAAGTGGCTGTTGAGTAGCCCATAGAGGTTAACAAACCTCCAAACGAGCTTCAATGCCATTCAATGCAATACCAAACTCCTTCTGTGGCCACCAACTGCTCTTAAACGCTAGTAAAATTAAACGCGTGCTCTTCAACCGATTTTGCCTGCACCCGCCGCCTGACTAGCATCACTACTCTGGACGGTTCTGACTTAGGTATTTCTTGTATTCATATTCTAAGTGTCTGATTAGACATTAAACTCTCCTTCCAGACTCATATTAAGCATCTCCAACCCATAATGACATCTAGAGTCGGCTTCTTATTTCGCAACAAAGCCTCTTTCACTCACGCTGCCAAACATACCCTCGTTAAACTGACTATCCTACCGATCCTTGACTTCTGCGATGTCATATTCAAAATAGCCTCCAACACTCTACTCAGCAAACTGGATGCAGTCTATCAGAGTGCCATCCGTTTTGTCACTAAAGCCCCATATACCACCCACCACTGTGACCTGTATGCTCTCGTCGGCTGGCCCTCGCTACATATTCGTCGCCAAACCCACTGGCTCCAGGTCATCTATAAGTCTTTGCTAGGCCGCCTTAACTCAGCTCACTGGTCACCATAGCAACACCCACCCATAGCACGCGCTCCAGGAGGTATATCTCACTAATCATCCCCAAAGCCAACACCTACATTGGCCGCCTTTCCTTCCAGTTCTCTGCTGCCAGTGACTGGAACGAATTGCAAAAATCGCTGAAGTTGGAGACTTATATCTCCCTCACTAACATTAAGCATCAGCTATCTGAGCAGCTTACCGATCGCTGCAGCTGTACACAGCCCATCTGTAAATAGCCCATCCAACTGCCTACCTCATCCCCATGTTTTTATTTACTTTTTTTGCTCTTTTGCACCCCAGTATTTCTACTTACACATCATCATCTGCACATCTATCTCTCCAGTGTTAATTTGTTAAATTGTAATTACTTCACTACTATGGTCTATATATTGCCTTACCTCCGTACTCCATTTGCACACACTGTATATAGATTTTTCTATTGTGTTATTGACTGTTCGTTTGTTTATCCAACGTGTAACTCTGTTTATTTTGTCGCACTGCTTTGCTTTATCTTGGCCAGGTCACAGTTGTAAATGAGAACTTGTTCTTAACTGGCCTACCTGGTTAAATAAAGGTAACATATATATATATGTGTAACTTTATTGACAACACCCAAATGGATACTGTCATTAATGTGGTTCTTCAATAATGAATAATTACACATAATTCTAAATACTGTAGCTGTTTAGTTAGTCACATGTTCAACTATCATCAGCTGATCCAGGAAATCATTTTCTGAATGACAGTCACATGACAAACATCAGGACATGCAACAACAACCAAAGTGCTTCTTCATTCATTACTCTGGTAAAGACAGTTATGCCGTGCTCCATGTTGGATCCAACATTCCTACTTTGGTCATAATGTGTAGAGAACTGTTCCTTGATGGATAGGCTTTTGTACAACACACACAGAGATATTTTCCTATATTCATGTAACATTTAGTAATGATAATTCTTCATGTAACCAACTGACACATTTTTGGTACAATTATATTGACATTGTTGCCCTGCTTTTATAATATCAGGGTTCATTCTCAGATGTGCCAACCCAAATGTACTAGAGCATGACATTGGGGACTGGGCCCCGTTCCAACAACATGCCTATCTAGTGAACCCTGAAAAGAGAGAGAAGCTCTGCAGTGAGGTGGAAAGTTACTATGGATATTGCAGGAGTTTCCTCTTGAAATCAGACATGTCCGTGGTGAGGACATATTGGTTGTTGATTGTCTCAAGGGTGGGCAGTCAAAAAGATGTGTTTTGTGTTTAGCCAGTGTGTTGCCATGGATCACAATTTATTTTGACTGCATGTTTTTCCTTATTGGAGATGTGTTTTGTTTGGGCTCGTTCCAAGGGGATGAGAGTTCTAGAAGCTAGTGAGTTTTAGGAAGACGAGAGTTCTAGAAGCTAGTGGGTTTTTGGAACACGAGAGTTCTAGAAGCTAGTGAGTTTTAGGAAGACGAGAGTTCTAGAAGCTAGTGGGTTTTTGGAACACGAGAGTTCTAGAAGCTAGTGAGTTTTAGGAAGACGAGAGTTCTAGAAGCTAGTGAGTTTTAGGATTCTATAGTAAGAAGAGAAAAAGTAGAAAAAAATATTTCAATTGTATATTATTATTTAAAAGTAAGTGTTTTTTCTTGTTTTTAATTGTTGACAGCCAGTAGACATCATGTTTATATTGGTGAAGGTGAAGCATTGTAGTTGATTATCATGTGAAATGGAAGTTGTTTTCTGTTGGTGGTGAGCAAACTTGTCCAACAAAAATATAGGATATATTTGTTGTCTTAAGGGGGAAGGTGTTACAGGCTTTGGTTTTTCCATTTATGTTTTGAGGTTGGACTTTAGCTCGTCTAGCCCGTTAGCACGTCTAGCTCGTTAGCACGTGTAGCCCGTTAGCACGTAGGACGCACTGATTGGTGTCACCTCGTTAGTCAGAATGTGTTACACCTGTGCTGGCTTGTCCATCTCGTTATGGTTGAATATTGCATCCAATTGTTAATATTTTAATCAATGGATTTTCCTTGGAATGTTCCGTAGTCTTTCAGTTGTGTAGTAAATATCCGTTTATTTTCATTGTTTTTTCCTGTGAAGCCATTGCGTTGCATCCATGTCTGAAAAGTGCTGTATAAATAAAGCTTGATTTGATTTGAGCATATTGCAAAACAAAGGAACCAATGATTGACAATCAACAGACTTCATTATTTTTTTATTTTATTTAACCTTTATTTAATTAGGCAAGTCGGTTAACCTCTAGAGGACCCCTTCCCGCTCTGATCCCGCTAACGGGATTTATTGATAAGATACCATGGCGGGAAATTCAAAACTGCAAGAATCTAATAATTTCAATTTCTCAAACAATCAACTATTTTTCACCATTTGAAAGATAAACATCTCCTAAATCCAACCACATTGTCCGATTTCAAAGAGGCTTTACGGCGAAGCATAAAGTTAGGTTATGTTAGGAGAGTACATTGAAAATAGCTGTGTGTAATGTTTTGTCAATTCAAAGACAGGCGTCAACAAAAGCAGAAAACCAGCTAAAATTATGCACTAACCTTTGACAATCTTCATCAGATGACACTCCTAGGACATTATGTTATACAATACATGCATTTTTTGTTCCATCAAGTTCATATTTATATCCAAAAACAGCATTTTACAGTGGCGGTGAAATTCAGAATTTTTTTTCCCTCAAATGCTTCCGGTGAAGCAGCGTTACAATTTACAAAATTACTATTCGAAAACATTGGTAAATTATAATATTGTCATTCAAAGAATTATAGATTAACATCTCATAAATGCTACCGCATTGCCAGATTTAAAAATAACTTTACTGGGAAATCACACTTTGCAATAAACCGGGTGCTATGCTAAGAACAATAGGCTAGGATATACAGGTTAGCACCATCTTGGAACCATCTAATATCAATAATACTATTGTAAATAATCCCTTACCTTTGATTATCTTCATCAGAAGGAACTTCCAGGAATCCCAGATCCACAACAAATGTGGTTTCTTTCGACAAAGTTCATAATTTATGTCCAAATAACTCCAAGTTGTTCCATGTTGTTAGCGCGTTCAGTAGGCTCCTCAAAATGTAGGGGGGGGGGGGGGAGTCACGACGAAAAGTTAAAAAAAAAATCTATTTACGTTCGTTCAAACATGTCAAACGTTGTTTAGCATCAATCTTTAGGGCCATTTTTAACGTGAAACATCAGTAATGTTTCAACCCGACCTCTCCTGTGTCTTGAAAAACGTTTTGAAAAATGTCTTGCCTCACCTGAACGCGCATGTGCGCACAATAATGAAGTGACGACATCCCAGGGACGTCAACTTCCCTTCCTTGTCATCCGGTCTCTGTTCATCATAGACGCTTCAAACAACTTTATAAAGATCGTTGACATCTAGTGGAAGCCGTAGGAAGTGCAAAATGAATCCTTTGTCACTGTGTGATCTATTAGCAATGTCTCGAAAATAGTACAGCCACAAAATTCTCATTTCCTGCTTGTATTCTTCTCAGGTTTTTGCCTGCCATATGAGCTTTGTTATACTTACAGACACCATTCAAACAGTTTTAGAAAATTCAGAGTGTTTTCTATCCAAATATGTTAATAATATGCATATCCTAGCTTCTGAGTTGGTGTAGCAGGCAGTTAAAAATGGGCGCATATTTTTTTCAAAATTCTCAATACTGCCCCCTAGCCCCAACAGAACAAATTATTATTTACAATGATTGCCTACCAGGGAACAGTGGGTTAACTGCCTTGTTCAGGGGCAGAACAACATATACTGCTCAAAAAAATAAAGGGAACACTAAAATAACACGTCCTAGATCTGAATGAATGAAATAATCTTATCAAATACTTTTTTCTTTACATAGTTGAATGTGCTGACAACAAAATCACACACAAATAATCAATGGAAATGCAATTTATCAACCCATGGAGGTCTGGATTTGGAGTCACACTCAAAATTAAAGTGGAAAACCACACTACAGGCTGATCCAACTTTGATGTAATGTCCTTAAAACAAGTCAAAATGAGGCTCAGTAGTGTGTGTGGCCTCCACGTGCCTGTATGACCTCCCTACAACGCCTGGGCATGCTCCTGATGAGGTGGCGGATGGTCTCCTGAGGGATCTCCTTCCAGACCTGGACTAAAGCATCCGCCAACTCCTGGACAGTCTGTGGTGCAACGTGGCGTTGGTGGATGGAGCGAGACATGATGTCCCAGATGTGCTCAATTGGATTCAGGTCTGGGGAACGGGCGGGCCAGTCCATAGCATCAATGCTTTCCTCTTGCAGGAACTGCTGACACACTCCAGCCACATGAGGTCTAGCATTGTCTTGCATTAGGAGGAACCCAGGGCCAACCGCACTAGCATATGGTCTCACAAGGGGTCTGAGGATCTCATCTCGGTACCTAATGGCAGTCAGGCTACCTCTGGCGAGCACATGGAGTGCTGTGCAGCCCCCCAAAGAAATGCCACCCCACACCATGACTGACCCACCGCCAAACCAGTCATGCTGGAGGATGTTGCAGGCAGCAGAACGTTCTCCACGGCGTCTCCAGACTCTGTCACGTGCTCAGTGTGAACCTGCTTTCATCTGTGAAGAGCACAGGGCGCCAGTGGCGAATTTGCCAATCTTGGTGTTCTC
The DNA here is from genome assembly GCF_965601325.2 of Salmo salar. Classification (NCBI taxonomy): domain Eukaryota; kingdom Metazoa; phylum Chordata; class Actinopteri; order Salmoniformes; family Salmonidae; genus Salmo; species Salmo salar. The sequence goes on along the minus strand of NW_027675323.1, from coordinate 1,407,808 downwards.
TGGCAAATGCCAAACGTCCTGCACGGTGTTGGGCTGTAAGCACAACCCCCACCTGTGGACGTCGGGCCCTCATACCACCCTCATGGAGTCTGTTTCTGACCGTTTGAACAGACACATGCACATGTGGCCTGCTGGAGGTCCTTTTGCAGGGCTCTGGCAGTGCTCCTCCTGCTCCTCCTTTCACAAAGGCGGAGGTAGCGGTCTTGCTGCTGGGTTGTTGCCCTCCTACGGCCTCCTCCACGTCTCCTGATGTACTGGCCTGTCTCCTGGTAGCGCCTCCATGCTCTGGACACTACGCTGACAGACACAGCAAACCTTCTTGCCACAGCTCGCATTGATGTGCCATCCTGGATGAGCTGCACTACCTGAGCCACTTGTGTGGGTTGTAGACTCCGTCTCATGCTACCACTAGAGTGAAAGCACCGCCAGCATTCAAAAGTGACCAAAACATCAGCCAGGAAGCATAGGAACTGAGAAGTGGTCTGTGGTCCCCACCTGCAGAACCACTCCTTTATTGGGGGTGTCTTGCTAATTGCCTATAATTTCCACCTATTGTCTATTCACATGCTGTTGTGCAAATGGAAATGTATTGTCAATCAGTGTTGCTTCCTAAGTGGACAGTTTGATTTCACAGAAGTGTGATTGACTTGGAGTTACATTGTGTTGTTTAAGTGTTCCCTTTATTTTTTTGAGCAGTGTATTTTTACCTTGTCAGCTCTAACCACTAGGCTACCTGCCACCCTCTTGCATAACCAATGAGCACATATCTTAGTATGAAAAACAGTATCAATTCAGTATATCTTCCACTATGTCAAAACAGTATCACTTTTCAACCAACCCAGTGCATTGGTTGAAACTGAAAAGTTTTGAAGTCAACAATACGTCAAGGATTCAACAACTGAAATCTGAAACAAACAACTGGATCAAACAGATCAATCCCACTGGACATTAGGTTTCATTCAGACCCTGCAGGGTTTAGATTCAGCCAGGACTAGTTAAACTAGGATATTTAAGTAGCTTTCGTGATCGTGTCTTAAATTTGGCTTAGTTAGTCGGAGACTGGAGTAAGGTAAGTAAGCCTGAATGAGAACACCTGGGTTAAGCCTGATTAGGTTCAGTATGAACACCTGGGTTAATCCTGATTAGGTTCAGTATGAACACCTGGGTTAATCCTGATTAGGTCCAGTATGAACACCTGGGTTAATCCTGATTAGGTTCAGTATGAACACCTGGGTTAATCCTGATTAGGTTCAGTATGAACACCTGGGTTAATCCTGATTAGGTTCAGCATGAACACCTGGGTTAAGCCTGATTAGGTGCAGTATGAACACCTGGATTAATCCTGATTAGGTTCAGTATGAACACCTGGGTTAATCCTGATTAGGTTCAGTATGAACACCTGGGTTAATCCTGATTAGGTTCAGTATGAACACCTGGGTTAATCCTGATTAGGTTCAGTATGAACACCTGGGTTAATCCTGATTCGGTTCAGTATGAACACCTGGGTTAATCCTGATTAGGTTCAGTATGAACACCTGGGTTAATCCTGATTAGGTTCAGTATGAACACATGCTGTTGGTCTAGTGGTGCTCATTAAAACCCGGAATAGAAAACACCAATACTGGTGTGAATCTGGAGACGAAACAACGGCAGAGGCAAAAATAATTTGTTCAAAAAAACGCTCCAAAACAAATGTTGTCAAACCATCCAGTTATTGAAGGTACATTTAGTCTGCTAAATTTAGTCATTTAGCAGATGCTCTTATCCAGAGCGACTTACAGTAGTGAATGCATACATTTAATTTCATTTTCATGCATTTTTTGTACTGGCCCCCCGTGGGAATCAAACCCACAACCCTGGCGTTGCAAACACCATGCTCTACCAACTGAGCCACAGGGAAGGCCAGTATGTATAACACACCATGCTGGCGTTGTAAACACCATGCTCTACCAACTGAGCCACACTGCTGCTACTGAGCAGTAGAACAAGCGGGTTGGGCTGCAATTTGCTGTGAATTCAATGGAAATGTAACCACAAGAAGAGTACAACAACTAGAGGTGAGATATCTGCATTATTATCAGGATTACAAGAAGAAACAACAACTAGAGGTGAGATATCTGCATTATTATCAGGATTACAGGAAGAAACAACAACTAGAGGTGAGATATCTGCATTATTATCAGGATTACAAGAAGAAACAACTTCAGGTGAGATATCTGCATTATTATCAGGATTACAAGAAGAAACAACTTCAGGTGAGATATCTGCATTATTATCAGGATTACAAGAAGAGTACGACAACTAGAGGTGAGATATCTGCATTATTATCAGGATTACAAGAAGAAACAACTAGAGGTGAGATATCTGCATTATTATCAGGATTACAAGAAGAAACAACAACTAGAGGTGAGATATCTGCATTATTATCAGGATTACAGGAAGAAACAACAACTAGAGGTGAGATATCTGCATTATTATCAGGATTACAGGAAGAAACAACAACTAGAGGTGAGATATCTGCATTATTATCAGGATTACAGGAAGAAACAACAACTAGAGGTGAGATATCTGCATTATTATCAGGATTACAGGAAGAAACAACAACTAGAGGTGAGATATCTGCATTATTATCAGGATTACAGGAAGAAACAACAACTAGAGGTGAGATATCTGCATTATTATCAGGATTACAAGAAGAAACAACAACTAGAGGTGAGATATCTGCATTATTATCAGGATTACAAGAAGAAACAACAACTAGAGGTGAGATATCTACATTATTATCAGGATTACAGGAAGAAACAACAACTAGAGGTGAGATATCTGCATTATTATCAGGATTACAGGAAGAAACAACAACTAGAGGTGAGATATCTGCATTATTATCAGGATTACAAGAAGAAACAACAACTAGAGGTGAGATATCTACATTATTATCAGGATTACAGGAAGAAACAACAACTAGAGGTGAGATATCTGCATTATTATCAGGATTACAGGAAGAAACAACAACTAGAGGTGAGATATCTGCATTATTATCAGGATTACAAGAAGAAACAACTTCAGGTGAGATATCTGCATTATTATCAGGATTACAAGAAGAGTACGACAACTAGAGGTGAGATATCTGCATTATTATCAGGATTACAAGAAGAAACAACTAGAGGTGAGATATCTGCATTATTATCAGGATTACAGGAAGAAACAACAACTAGAGGTGAGATATCTGCATTATTATCAGGATTACAGGAAGAAACAACAACTAGAGGTGAGATATCTGCATTATTATCAGGATTACAGGAAGAAACAACAACTAGAGGTGAGATATCTGCATTATTATCAGGATTACAGGAAGAAACAACAACTAGAGGTGAGATATCTGCATTATTATCAGGATTACAGGAAGAAACAACAACTAGAGGTGAGATATCTGCATTATTATCAGGATTACAAGAAGAGTACAACAACTAGAGGTGAGATAACTGCATTATTATCAGGATTACAGGAAGAAACAACAACTAGAGGTGAGATATCTGCATTATTATCAGGATTACAGGAAGAAACAACAACTAGAGGTGAGATATCTGCATTATTATCAGGATTACAGGAAGAAACAACAACTAGAGGTGAGATATCTGCATTATTATCAGGATTACAAGAAGAGTACAACAACTAGAGGTGAGATAACTGCATTATTATCAGGATTACAGGAAGAAACAACAACTACAGGTGAGATCTGCATTATTATCAGGATTACAGGAAGAAACAACAACTAGAGGTGAGATATCTGCATTATTATCAGGATTACAGGAAGAAACAACAACTAGAGGTGAGATATCTGCATTATTATCAGGATTACAAGAAGAAACAACAACTAGAGGTGAGATATCTGCATTATTATCAGGATTACAGGAAGAAACAACAACTAGAGGTGAGATATCTGCATTATTATCAGGATTACAGGAAGAAACAACAACTAGAGGTGAGATATCTGCATTATTATCAGGATTACAGGAAGAAACAACAACTAGAGGTGAGATATCTGCATTATTATCAGGATTACAAGAAGAAACAACAACTAGAGGTGAGATATCTGCATTATTATCAGGATTACAGGAAAAAACAACAACTAGAGGTATCTGCATTATTATCAGGATTACAGGAAGAAACAACAACTAGAGGTGAGATATCTGCATTATTATCAGGATTACAGGAAGAAACAACAACTAGAGGTATCTGCATTATTATCAGGATTACAGGAAGAAACAACAACTAGAGGTGAGATATCTGCATTATTATCAGGATTACAAGAAGAAACAACAACTAGAGGTGAGATATCTGCATTATTATCAGGATTACAGGAAGAAACAACAACTAGAGGTGAGATATCTGCATTATTATCAGGATTACAGGAAGAAACAACAACTAGAGGTGAGATATCTGCATTATTATCAGGATTACAGGAAGAAACAACAACTAGAGGTGAGATATCTGCATTATTATCAGGATTACAAGAAGAAACAACAACTAGTGGTGAGATATCTGCATTATTATCAGGATTACAGGAAGAAACAACAACTAGAGGTGAGATATCTGCATTATTATCAGGATTACAAGAAGAAACAACAGCTAGAGGTGAGATCTGCATTATTATCAGGATTACAGGAAGAAACAACAACTAGAGGTGAGATATCTACATTATTATCAGGATTACAGGAAGAAACAACAACTAGAGGTGAGATATCTGCATTATTATCAGGATTACAGGAAGAAACAACAACTAGAGGTGAGATATCTGCATTATTATCAGGATTACAAGAAGAAACAACAACTAGAGGTGAGATATCTGCATTATTATCAGGATTACAGGAAGAAACAACAACTAGAGGTGAGATATCTACATTATTATCAGGATTACAAGAAGAAACAACAACTAGAGGTGAGATATCTGCATTATTATCAGGATTACAAGAAGAAACAACAGCTAGAGGTGAGATATCTGCATTATTATCAGGATTACAGGAAGAAACAACTTCAGGTGAGATATCTGCATTATTATCAGGATTACAGGAAGAAACAACAACTAGAGGTGAGATATCTGCATTATTATCAGGATTACAGGAAGAAACAACAACTAGAGGTGAGATATCTGCATTATTATCAGGATTACAGGAAGAAACAACAACTAGAGGTGAGATATCTGCATTATTATCAGGATTACAGGAAGAAACAACAACTTCAGGTGAGATATCTGCATTATTATCAGGATTACAGGAAGAAACAACAACTAGAGGTGAGATATCTGCATTATTATCAGGATTACAAGAAGAAACAACTTCAGGTGAGATATCTGCATTATTATCAGGATTACAAGAAGAAACAACAACTAAAGGTGAGATATCTGCATTATTATCAGGATTACAAGAAGAAACAACAGCTAGAGGTGAGATATCTGCATTATTATCAGGATTACAAGAAGAAACAACAACTAGAGGTGAGATATCTGCATTATTATCAGGATTACAAGAAGAAACAACAACTAAAGGTGAGATATCTGCATTATTATCAGGATTACAGGAAGAAACAACAACTAGAGGTGAGATATCTGCATTATTATCAGGATTACAAGAAGAAACAACAACTAGAGGTGAGATATCTGCATTATTATCAGGATTACAGGAAGAAACAACTTCAGGTGAGATATCTGCATTATTATCAGGATTACTAGAAGTGAGATATCTGCATTATTATCAGGATTACAGGAAGAAACAACAACTAGAGGTGAGATATCTGCATTATTATCAGGATTACTAGAAGTGAGATATCTGCATTATTATCAGGATTACAGGAAGAAACAACAACTAGAGGTGAGATATCAACATTATTATCAGGATTACAGGAAGAAACAACAGCTAGAGGTGAGATATCTGCATTATTATCAGGATTACAAGAAGAGTACAACAACTAGAGGTGAGATAACTGCATTATTATCAGGATTACAGGAAGAAACAACAACTACAGGTGAGATCTGCATTATTATCAGGATTACAGGAAGAAACAACAACTAGAGGTGAGATATCTGCATTATTATCAGGATTACAGGAAGAAACAACAACTAGAGGTGAGATATCTGCATTATTATCAGGATTACAAGAAGAAACAACAACTAGAGGTGAGATATCTGCATTATTATCAGGATTACAGGAAGAAACAACAACTAGAGGTGAGATATCTGCATTATTATCAGGATTACAGGAAGAAACAACAACTAGAGGTGAGATATCTGCATTATTATCAGGATTACAGGAAGAAACAACAACTAGAGGTGAGATATCTGCATTATTATCAGGATTACAAGAAGAAACAACAACTAGAGGTGAGATATCTGCATTATTATCAGGATTACAGGAAAAAACAACAACTAGAGGTATCTGCATTATTATCAGGATTACAGGAAGAAACAACAACTAGAGGTGAGATATCTGCATTATTATCAGGATTACAGGAAGAAACAACAACTAGAGGTATCTGCATTATTATCAGGATTACAGGAAGAAACAACAACTAGAGGTGAGATATCTGCATTATTATCAGGATTACAAGAAGAAACAACAACTAGAGGTGAGATATCTGCATTATTATCAGGATTACAGGAAGAAACAACAACTAGAGGTGAGATATCTGCATTATTATCAGGATTACAGGAAGAAACAACAACTAGAGGTGAGATATCTGCATTATTATCAGGATTACAGGAAGAAACAACAACTAGAGGTGAGATATCTGCATTATTATCAGGATTACAAGAAGAAACAACAACTAGTGGTGAGATATCTGCATTATTATCAGGATTACAGGAAGAAACAACAACTAGAGGTGAGATATCTGCATTATTATCAGGATTACAAGAAGAAACAACAGCTAGAGGTGAGATCTGCATTATTATCAGGATTACAGGAAGAAACAACAACTAGAGGTGAGATATCTACATTATTATCAGGATTACAGGAAGAAACAACAACTAGAGGTGAGATATCTGCATTATTATCAGGATTACAGGAAGAAACAACAACTAGAGGTGAGATATCTGCATTATTATCAGGATTACAAGAAGAAACAACAACTAGAGGTGAGATATCTGCATTATTATCAGGATTACAGGAAGAAACAACAACTAGAGGTGAGATATCTACATTATTATCAGGATTACAAGAAGAAACAACAACTAGAGGTGAGATATCTGCATTATTATCAGGATTACAAGAAGAAACAACAGCTAGAGGTGAGATATCTGCATTATTATCAGGATTACAGGAAGAAACAACTTCAGGTGAGATATCTGCATTATTATCAGGATTACAGGAAGAAACAACAACTAGAGGTGAGATATCTGCATTATTATCAGGATTACAGGAAGAAACAACAACTAGAGGTGAGATATCTGCATTATTATCAGGATTACAGGAAGAAACAACAACTAGAGGTGAGATATCTGCATTATTATCAGGATTACAGGAAGAAACAACAACTTCAGGTGAGATATCTGCATTATTATCAGGATTACAGGAAGAAACAACAACTAGAGGTGAGATATCTGCATTATTATCAGGATTACAAGAAGAAACAACTTCAGGTGAGATATCTGCATTATTATCAGGATTACAAGAAGAAACAACAACTAAAGGTGAGATATCTGCATTATTATCAGGATTACAAGAAGAAACAACAGCTAGAGGTGAGATATCTGCATTATTATCAGGATTACAAGAAGAAACAACAACTAGAGGTGAGATATCTGCATTATTATCAGGATTACAAGAAGAAACAACAACTAAAGGTGAGATATCTGCATTATTATCAGGATTACAGGAAGAAACAACAACTAGAGGTGAGATATCTGCATTATTATCAGGATTACAAGAAGAAACAACAACTAGAGGTGAGATATCTGCATTATTATCAGGATTACAGGAAGAAACAACTTCAGGTGAGATATCTGCATTATTATCAGGATTACTAGAAGTGAGATATCTGCATTATTATCAGGATTACAGGAAGAAACAACAACTAGAGGTGAGATATCTGCATTATTATCAGGATTACTAGAAGTGAGATATCTGCATTATTATCAGGATTACAGGAAGAAACAACAACTAGAGGTGAGATATCAACATTATTATCAGGATTACAGGAAGAAACAACAGCTAGAGGTGAGATATCTGCATTATTATCAGGATTACAGGAAGAAACAACAACTAGAGGTGAGATATCTGCATTATTATCAGGATTACAAGAAGAAACAACTTCAGGTGAGATATCTGCATTATTATCAGGATTACAGGAAGAGTACAACAACTAGAGGTGAGATATCTGCATTATTATCAGGATTACAAGAAGAAACAGCTAGAGGTGAGATATCTGCATTATTATCAGGATTACAGGAAGAAACAACAACTAGAGGTGAGATATCTGCATTATTATCAGGATTACAGGAAGAAACAACAACTAGAGGTGAGATATCTGCATTATTATCAGGATTACAGGAAGAAACAACAACTAGAGGTGAGATATCTGCATTATTATCAGGATTACAAGAAGAAACAACAACTAGAGGTGAGATATCTGCATTATTATCAGGATTACAGGAAGAAACAACAACTAGAGGTGAGATATCTGCATTATTATCAGGATTACAAGAAGAAACAACAACTAGAGGTGAGATATCTGCATTATTATCAGGATTACAGGAAGAAACAACAACTAGAGGTGAGATATCTGCATTATTATCAGGATTACAAGAAGAAACAACAACTAGAGGTGAGATATCTGCATTATTATCAGGATTACAGGAAGAAACAACAACTAGAGGTGAGATATCTGCATTATTATCAGGATTACAGGAAGAAACAACAACTAGAGGTGAGATATCTGCATTATTATCAGGATTACAGGAAGAAACAACAACTAGAGGTGAGATATCTGCATTATTATCAGGATTACAAGAAGAAACAACAGCTAGAGGTGAGATATCTGCATTATCTGCTTGATGCTGATCATGGGAGGATCAGGACAGTCATGGGTACATCTGCTTGATGCTGATCATGGGAGGATCAGGACAGTCATGGGTACATCTGCTTGATGCTGATCATGGGAGGATCAGGACAGCCATGCTGCTTCAGGTAGTTGTGCAGCACAGCTGTAGCAATGATCACCTTGCAGCAACTTCTTGGCTTGAAACCAAGTGTATTGCGAAAACACTGGAATCTATTTTTCCATACGCCAAACACACGCTGGACCATCCCTCTCGTGTGGATATGAGGTCTGTTGTATCTTTGCTGCTCAGCTGTTGTGGGATTTATGTCTGGAGTGAATAAAAAGTTACTCTAGTAGTCCACTGTGTTGTCCTCTCTGAAACTGAGACCAATGAAGAGTTGAGGGAAATCCTTCAATGGTGAGTTGCACCTTTCCAACAGGCAACAATGTTTGAGAACTCTAAATGAGGATTAGCATCCACCCTGAACATTGATGGTTGACCAGTTGTTATGGTTATGGTACTCCTCAGCATCAGGAGTTGATGGTAAACCAGTTGTTATGGTTACGGTACTCCTCAGCATCAGGAGTTGATGGAGAACCCGTTGTTATGGTTACGGTACTCCTCAGCATCAGGAGTTGATGGAGAACCCGTTGTTATGGTTACGGTACTCCTCAGCATCAGGAGTTGATGGAGAACCAGTTGTTATGGTTACGGTACTCCGCAGCATCAGGAGTTGATGGAAAACCAGTTGTTATGGTTACGGTACTCCTCAGCATCAGGAGTTGATGTAAAACCAGTTGTTATGGTTACGGTACTCCGCAGCATCAGGAGTTGATGGAAAACCAGTTGTTATGGTTACGGTACTCCTCAGCATCAGGAGTTGATGGTAAACCAGTTGTTATGGTTACGGTACCCCTCAGCATCAGGAGTTGATGGAAAACCAGTTGTTATGGTTACGGTACCCCTCAGCATCAGGAGTTGATGGACACTTGATGGGAACATGACATCCATCTAACCAGCCAATCACTCCTGGGAACTGCCCACATTCAGATATTCATATTGCACTTTATAGTTGGCTTGGCCAGCAGCATCAGGAAACTAGATGTAAAGACTCCTCCTGCAGACTTTATAGTTGGCTTGGCCAGCAGCATCAGGAAACTAGATGTAAAGACTCCTCCTGCAGACTTTATAGTTGGCTTGACCAGCAGCATCAGGAAACTAGATGTAAAGACTCCTCCTGCAGACTTTATAGTTGGCTTGGCCAGCAGCATCAGGAAACTAGATGTAAAGACTCCTCCTGCAGACTTTATAGTTGGCTTGGCCAGCAGCATCAGGAAACTAGATGTAAAGACTCCTCCTGCAGACTTTGTGAACTATTAAACACACAGTTGCTTCACTGGCACCGACACAAATCACCAGTTTCACAATGAAAGATTCCAGATGCCAAAAACCTCACAGTGATCAGAACTTGGAGAGAATTGGGTGAAGGCCTTCCTCTTTGAGACAGAGAGGAAAGTCTAGGCTCAAGCAGAGATATGTGGGAAGGTGTTTCACCTGAGCTGGTCCAGGTTCTATTTAAGAGTTTCTGGCCCAGTGCTCCAATGCATTTTCTTTGTACATACGAAAGCGGCCTCAAAGTAATGTAATGGATTACTCCTATCCACAGGTACTGGTGTGGCTGGCCTCTGTAGTGCATGTTGGTCTTCATTTAGACATTCCACATCATCCAGGCTCCCTCACAAACAGCACTAAGTAGAAGTTAAACCTGCCTCTTTGAAAGATTCATTTAATCTTCCATTTAGTCCTGGAGTAGCTCTAATCCTCCCTCTTGCAATCGCCTTTGATTTGTCCAGAACAGTCTAAATCTACGACTATTTTAAGATAAGTCTGTGCAAGTCGCTTTGAGTTAAGACAGCTCAAACAAGCATTTTAGTCTGGGACTAAGCTTAAGCCTTCTATGTGAAACCGGCTCTGTGTTTTATATAATATGACTAAATGTGTTTCTGTGTTGCAGGGGCAGTCAATAAATGGAACGGCAAGGCCACAGAACATGACATAAGCAGAGCTGTGGGAGACCACCTCAAGCCCCTGGTAGAGCCGGGGGTGGTGTTTACCACTCCACCACGCCTTCAGCAGGCTGGAAAAGTGGGATTGATACTGTTTTTCATACTAAGAGGGACCAAGAGTTTGTTGATTGGTCAGTCATTGGGTTCATTTGTTGAAATCAAATTAAGTTTTATTTATACAGCACATTTCAGACACGGATGCAACACAATGGCTTCACAGGAAAAAATAAATAAAAATGAAAATATTTAGAACACAACAAACAGAAGACTAACAACTGAAAGACTAATGAACATTCTAAGGAAATGACATTGACTAAAATATTAATTGGATGCAACATCCAACCCAAAATATAACTTGTTTTTTAGGAGGGGTTCTGAAAGACACTATGGGGGTGTCCACTGAAAGTTGACTAGTAACAACAACTGGGATCTAAAAGACACCCACCATGAGACCCACTAAATCTGCCCAAGAAGAGGAAAACAACATAAAAACCCACACCAAACTTAAAGACAGGAAGTAAACCAAAAAGGTGGAGCAACTAAAGGTGTTGACTCTCCACATGTATCAAGACAACTGGAGCACTGGGCCAGACACTCTTAAATAGAACCTGGACCAGCTCAGGTGAAACACCTTCCCACTAACGAGATGGACAAGCCAGCACAGGTGTAACACATACTGACTAACGAGGTGACACCAATCAGTGCGTCCTACGTGCTAACGAGCTAGACGTGCTGACGAGCTAACGAGCTAGACGTGCTAACGAGCTAGACGTGCTGACGAGCTAGACGTGCTGACGGAGCTAGACGTGCTAACGAGCTAGACGCGCTAACGAGCTAGACGCGCTGACGGAGCTAGACGTGCTAACGAGCTAGGCGTGCTAACGAGCCAGACGTGCTAACGAGCTAGACGTGCTAACGGGCCATACGTGCTAACGGGCTAGACGTGCTAACGAGCTATACGTGCTAACGAGCTAGACGTACTAAAGTCCAACCTCAAAACATAAATGGAAAAACCAAAGCCTGTAACACCTTAAGACAACAAATATATCCTATATTTTTGTTGGACAAGTTTGCTCACCACCAACAGAAAACAACTTCCATTTCATATTAAAATCAACTAAAATGCTTCACCTCCTGTCAACAATTAAAAACAAGAAAAACACACGTATTTCTAAATAATAATATACAATTGAAATATTTTTTTCTCCTTTTTCTCTTCTTTCTATAGAATCCTAAAACTCACTAGCTTCTAGAACTCTCGTCTTCCTAAAACTCACTAGCTTCTAGAACTCTCGTCTTCCTAAAACTCACTAGATTCTAGAACTCTCGTCTTCCTAAAACTCACTAGCTTCTAGAACTCTCGTCTTCCTAAAACGAACTAGCTTCTAGAACTCTCGTCTTCCTAAAACTCACTAGCTTCTAGAACTCTCGTCTTCCTAAAACTCACTAGCTTCTAGAACTCTGGTCCACTTGGAACGAGCCCAAACAAAACTCATCTCCAATACGGAAAAAGTCCAAATAAATTGTGATCAAATGTACACCCCTTGGTTAATATGTATTGGCAATAATTAACTTAATGGTGAGGCATGGAATAATAAAACGTATATTTTGTCAGGCTGAATGTTTGAAATATGAGGTGATGTGAGACATGATTCTTCAGTAGTGGAATAAAGACAATTAACGCTTGAATGTTGTGAAGAAATACTGGAGTGATGTAGGATTGTTAATAAAATTGATTACAGACCAAATGATTATACTGCGTCCATGTGTATTTATTTCTTTATTTTAACCTTCATTTAACAGTAACCGAAAGGTTGCTGGATTGAATCGCGAGCTGACAAGGTAAATCTGTCGTTCTGCACCTGAACATGGCAGTTAACCCTCTGTTCCCCGGTAGGCAATAATTGTCAATAAGTCAGTTATGAACAAATTCTGATTTTCAATGACGGCCCAACGCTCTAACCACTAGGCTACCTGCAACTAAGTTGAAATTAAGTTGTTTTCAAGTCACTGAAAAAACTTGGCATAGTCTTCTTTTCAACGTCTTTTCAATTACATGTTGCTAGGTGGGATATCCCCAATGTCAAAACACAGTTTAAACGTGTCCAAATCAATAACCAATAAGCAGAAACAGTTTGGGATGAATTGAAAACCTAAACATAACATGTGCTATATACACAAACATCTGCCACAATAATCATATTACTTGTATTTTTTAAAACAAGCACCTTATAAACTGCACCAGAAACGCTGTTGTTTTGACAAGTAGCAATAAATCACTGATATCGATTAGGGGGGAAATCAGGTTGTACGTGCTGTTGAAACTAACACAACTAAAAAACACATGGAAATGGGAGATATATTTTACCTCACTGGTTAGAGGACAACCTGCAGAAGACAGTCAGCTACATTTTGGAGTGATACATTTAAATGTAGGGGTCGCTAAACAAAGGAACTTATTTGTCATCACTCATCGATATCATGTTGAAATCAATTATGCAAGAGGAGGGACATGAGGTTGCACATCCTGTTAAAACGAACAGCTGAAAAACCACATGGAATCTGGGAGTAATGTGTACATCCCTGGTCAGAGGACAACTTGTAGAAAGCTGCTAGCTACATTTTGAAGTGTTGCATTTTGATTCAAGTGGGTCACCAACGTGGTAAGTGTAACACAACTCTTTTTTTTGTTAGTCATTTTTTGTTAAATCACATAAATAGTAACTCTTCCAATTCAGAGCCTGGATTTTCCCCCTGAGGCTAATATCCATATCATGTTGAAATCAATAGAACAGGGGACAAACGTTTAGGATTCTACATTGTGACATCATTAAAATACTCCTACTACAATGTTAAAACTTTCTACATTGTGACATTAATTCATAGATATCATGAAACAACTTCTTCATGTATGTATTTTCTGATATTTGATCAGAGATTTTTTTTATCAGATTATCTCTGGTCACAGGTATGAGGTTTCTCTCCTGTGTGTGTTCTCTGGTGTTTAGTCAGACCACCAGACTCAGTAAAACTCTTCCCACACTGACCACAGCTATAGAGTTTCTCTCCTGTGTGTGTTCTCTGGTGTACTGTCAGCTGGCTAGATTTAACAAAACTCTTCCCACATTGACCACAGCTATATAGTTTCTCTCCTGTGTGCGTTCTCTGATGTAAAGTCAGATGGTCAGATCTAGTAAAACTCTTCCCACATTGATCACAGCTATAAGATTTCTCTCCTGTGTGCGTTCTCTGGTGCACTGTCAGATGGCCAGATTGACTAAAACTCTTCCCACATTGACCACAGCTATAAGATTTCTCTCCTGTGTGTATTCTCTGGTGTAGAGTAAGATAGGTAGATGCCGCAAAACCCTTCCCACATTGACCACAGCTATACGGTTTCTCTCCTGTGTGCGTTCTCTGGTGTAAAGTCAGATGGTCAGATCTAGTAAAACTCTTCCCACATTGATCACAGCTATAAGGTTTCTCTCCTGTGTGCGTTCTCTGGTGTAAAGTCAGCTGGCCAGATGTAGTAAAACTCTTCCCACATTGATTACAGCTATAAGATTTCTCTCCTGTGTGTATTCTCTGGTGCACTGTCAGATGGCCAGATTGACTAAAACTCTTCCCACATTGACCACAGCTATACGGTTTCTCTCCTGTGTGAATTCTCTGATGAATTTTAATGCCTGATGAGGTGAATCTCTTCCCACAGTCAGAGCAGCAGTGAGTTCTCTTCCCTGTGGATGTCTGCAGGTGATTCTTGAGGTGTTCTAATCTGGAGAGACTCTTCTCTGCCTCTTCAGCATCAAGAGGTTGTTGAGACTCCCCAGAGGATCCACAACTGTCCCGCCTCTCTCCTGTGTGAACAACAAAGTCAGACAGATGATTAAAGGCCCACAACAGCGGTAATCCACTGTAAAAGGTGATGCCAACAGCGGAGCCATGATGTTGGACAACAATTGACATCTGTAATGAATGTTAAAATTATTTGACAATTGTCTTAAAATGAGTAGGAATAGTCATATTTTGTCTTGTTTTCACATTAGTAGTAACATCGATGATGGTAGGCTAGAAATAAGTTATTCATGTTGTTGAAACTCGAAGCAGTGTGCCAGACAACTCTTTGTATCCAATATAGGCCCCTTTTTGTGTTTGCTAAAATTGCGATGCACACACAATTTGATTGCATAAACTCCTCCCTGCTAATGAGGAAACCGCTAGTTATGGATGTAGTATATCTGGTAATGAGGAAACCACTAGTTATGGATGTAGTATATCTGGTAATGAGGAAACCACTAGTTATGGATGTAGTATATCTGGTAATGAGGAAACCACTAGTTATGGATGTAGTATATCTAGTAATGAGGAAACCACTAGTTATGGATGTAGAATATCTGGTAATGAGGAAACCACTAGTTATGGATGTAGTATATCTAGTAATGAGGAAACCACTAGTTATGGATGTAGAATATCTGGTAATGAGGAAACCACTAGTTATGGATGTAGTATATCTGGTAATGAGGAAACCACTAGTTATGGATGTAGTATATCTGGTAATGAGGAAACCACTAGTTATGGATGTAGTATATCTGCTAATGAGGAAACCACTAGTTATGGATGTAGTATATCTGGTAATGAGGAAACCACTAGTTATGGATGTAGTATATCTGGTAATGAGGAAACCACTAGTTATGGATGTAGTATATCTGCTAATGAGGAAACCACTAGTTATGGATGTAGTATATCTGGTAATGAGGAAACCACTAGTTATGGATGTAGTATATCTGCTAATGAGGAAACCACTAGTTATGGATGTAGTATATCTGGTAATGAGGAAACCACTAGTTATGGATGTAGTATATCTGGTAATGAGGAAACCACTAGTTATGGATGTAGTATATCTGGTAATGAGGAAACCACTAGTTATGGATGTAGTATATCTGAAATGGTGAGCAAAGATTTTAGTTTTTCACAATGTATTCTGAATGGGGGAAAACTCAGGGGAGTAACCTCCATTACCAGGTTGCTTATGAGTTCATTTCACACTACTTTGGATTATAATTGTAAGGCTTGTTTGAATTTCCTGCTTAATATAATGTTTGTGTCGTCATCGCAAATCAACCGCTTTGTACTTAAAAAACACTTCAACCAGTAAAATGCTCTTTGGCTTTTCCATCAGCCTGACAATGAGGGGTTGTACACTGTTTGCTAAATTGGCCCATAACTTCACCTAACAACAATCATACCTATGTAATGAACGAAGAAGCACTTTGGTTGTTGTTGCATGACATACATAGTGTCCTCTAGGACCCATAACAATAACATAGACCTACTGTAGGACCCATAACTTCCCCTAACAATAACAGAACTACTGTTGGACCCATAACTTCACCTAACAATAACATAGACCTACTGTAGGACCCATAACTTCACCTAACAACAACATAGACCCACTGTAGGACCCATAACTTCACCTAACAACAACATAGACCTACTGTAGGACCCATAACTTCACCTAACAACAACATAGACCTACTGTAGGACCCATAACTTCACCTAACAACAACATAGACCTACTGTAGGACCCATAACTTCACCTAACAACAACATAGACCTACTGTAGGACCCATAACTTCACCTAACAACAACATAGACCTACTGTAGGACCCATAACTTCACCTAACAACAACATAGACCTACTGTAGGGCCCATAACAACAAATATAGGAAAATAGCTCTGTGTGTTGAACAATAGCCTATCCATCAAGGAACATTTCTCTACACATTATGAGCAAAGTAGGGATGTTGGATCCAACGTGGAGCGTATCTCTGTGTCCAAACAGACTAACGAGACCCTACTGTAAATCAACCAGACAATAACACATTATAAACATCCATTTGTTAGGGATGTTGGATCCAACATGGAGAACGGCATAACTGTCTTTACCAGAGTAATGAATGAAGAAGCACTTTGGTTGTTGTTGCATGTTGTGGCTTCTGTCATGTGACTGTCATTCAGAAAATGATTTCCTGGATCAGCTGATGATAGTTGAACATGTGACTGTAACTAAACAGCTACAGTATTAAGAATGATGTGTAATTATTGAAGAACTGCGTTAATGACAGTATCCATTTGGGTGTTGTCAATAAAGTTAAGGTGACTCTCGGTTAGAACCATTGGATTTAGCAAACTCTGAAATGATTTAGGATTTCTGTGCCCATGAAAACTGTTTCCCCAGCGTAACATAAGGAGACACTAAATGTTACATAGGTAGAGAGCATTTCAGAGATCTGAATACAAAAAACTGTCCTAACAGGACAATAACCTAAACCACAAGGCCAAATCTACACTGGAGGAGCTTACCAAGATGACATTGAATGTTCCTGAGTGGCCTAGTTACAGTTTGGACTTAAATCATCTTGAAAGTCTATAGCAAGACTTGAAAACGGCTTTCTAGCAATGATCAACAACCAACTTGACAGAACAGGAAGGATTTTAAAAAGAATAATGAATATTCACATGAAGATCAGCCTCCTATTGGATGACATCACGACTTCCCATCAAGCCAACTCCTTGGAGGCCTTACTATGACATCACTCACTCCTTCTAGTTTGCAGTTGTTAAAAAAACACTATTTTGCTCAAAACATTTATTTGTTTCCCTTTAGTGTGTTTATAATTTACTGTATTTATATCACTTTTCAACAGGAAAAGTTAAAAAATCCCTGGAGGACGTCATGAACAATTCATACAGTACAAAAACATATTTGAGTGTAGAATGCCCTTTTAAAAATCACACATTAGTTCAACAACTGCAGAGTTTGTGTCCCTGTTTTATAAGATAGTACTCACTGTATTTACTGGTGTTAATCAGATCAATGTCCCTGTTTTATTAGATAGTAATCACTGTATTTACTGGTGTTAATCAGATCAATGTCCCTGTTTTATTAGATAGTACTCACTGTATTTACTGGTGTTAATCAGATCAATGTCCCTGTTTTATTAGATAGTACTCACTGTATTTACTGGTGTTAATCAGATCAATGTCCCTGTTTTATTAGATAGTACTCACTGTATTTACTGGTGTTAATCAGATCAATGTCCCTGTTTTATTAGATAGTACTCACTGTATTTACTGGTGTTAACCAGATCAATGTCCCTGTTTTATAAGATAGTACTCACTGTATTTACTAGTGTTAATCAGTTCTCCAGTCTTCTCTTCTTCGTGCTCCTCTAATGTGACAGTAATCTCCCCCTCTTCATCTTTCACTCCAAAAACTGCATCTTCCTCCTTTTCTTTCACAGTAACATCCTCCTCCTCTTTCACTCTGAACGCGTCTTCCTCTTCTTTCACTGTAACGTCTTTCTCTTCTTTTTTCACGGTAACAGCCTCACCCTCTACTTGTTTTTGTATTGTAACAGCCTCCTCTTCCTCCTCCTCTTTCACGAGAGCTTCTTTCTCAGTCCAACAGACCTCTTCTTTAGCAGGAGGAGAGTAGCTTAGTGAACTCATGGTCGGGGATGTTAGCTAGCTAGGCTAGTGCTAACTTAACCAGCCAGCTAGTTGACTTACAACGTAAATATTAAATTAAATGGGGTAGCTAGTTGTTTCCACATAAGTATGTTTAAAGCAAAGTGACAAATAAACCACGAAATTGTCTAAAGAACTTGAATGTTCCGACTTTGTCGGCTAGCGAGCTACCGAGGTGGCTGCAGTTGTTGAAGAAGCGTTCCGTCCACTAGATTATACGTCACACTAGAAACATCGCCTGAAAGACACATATCGCCATCTGCTGTCTGGAGGGAGGAAACGCAGTTGAGGAGGGGAAACTATTTTTATTCTTCATTGAATTATAATATTATAAAGCAGTTTAGGGAAACGTTTTTTTTCTCTCCATTAAATATTAATATTATATCAACACGTACAAAGAGCAACAAGTGTTGTTTGATTAGTTCATTTTTTTATGAGAATTTAAAACAAACTCTACATCTACTCCACATCTGTATTTCTGATTCAGTGAAATAACTAGATATCAAAACAAGCACCTAGTTATTGATACCCTTGAAAAAGATGAGCAAAAATTACTGTAAAAAATAAATAAATAAACTTTACCCACTACCAGGATATTTTAGCCCAAAACCTGGTTACCTCTCTGCTAGGAGGCTGAAACTTGGCCATAAGTGGATCTTCCAGCAAGACACATCAACATCCACAAAGAAATGGTTAATTGGGCACAAAATCCACATTTTCAATGGCCATCTCAGTCTTCAGACTCATAAAACATTTCAGTGTCATTATCCTCCCAAGGGGAGGGTGCTGGAGTATTGAAAACATGGGTGGCAATAATTCAGACCCCTACCTTTTGAGAATTACATGTTAAATTAAATCTATTTTTCTGAACAATTGTATTAGTTTAAAATAATATAGGACTTGCTATAGGACTAGGTCTATACTGCTCCTACATGGTGTAACAATACATCATGTAGATGTATATAATGAACAGACTAGGTCTATACTGCTCCTAAATGGTGTAACAATACATCATGTAGATGTATATAATGAACAGACTAGGTCTATACTGCTCCTACATGGTGTAACAATACATCATGTAGATGTATATAATGAACAGACTAGGTCTATACTGCTCCTATATGGTGTAACAATACATCATGTAGATGTATATAATGAACAGACTAGGTCTATACTGCTCCTACATGGTGTAACAATACATCATGTAGATGTATATAATGAACAGACTAGGTCTATACTGCTCCTACATGGTGTAACAATACATCATGTAGATGTATATAATGAACAGACTAGGTCTATACTGCTCCTACATGGTGTAACAATACATCATGTAGATATATACTACCGTTCAAAAGTTTGGGGTCACTTAGAAATGTCCTTGTTTTTTAAAGAAAGCACATTTTTCATCCATTAAAATAATAATAAAATTTATCAGAAATACAGTGTAGACATTGTTAATGTTGTAAAAAAATTAACAAACAAAAAAATTAAACAAATTCACCTTTATTTAACCAGGTAGGCCAGTTGAGAACAAGTTCTCATTTACATCTGCGACCTGGCCAAGATAAAGCAAAGCAGTGCGACACAAACAACAACTTGTTCTTTAACAAAGCGTTTGTAAACAGTGTTGTTGCATAACAATCAGGCAGTAGAACAACAATAATCATCACCCTCTTGACCAATCTTCCCTCCCCTTAACATTGGGTTGATTCAGAACCTGTCAGTGTACCTGGTGGACATTGGGTTGATTCAGACCCTGCCAGTGTACCAGGTGGACATTGGGTTGATTCAGACCCTGTCAGTGTACCAGGTGGACATTGGGTTGATTCAGACCCTGTCAGTGTACCAGGTGGACATTGGGTTGATTCAGACCCTGCCAGTGTACCAGGTGGACATTGGGTTGATTCAGACCCTGTCAGTGTACCAGGTGGACATTGGGTTTGATTCAGACCCTGCCAGTGTACCAGGTGGACATTGGGTTGATTCAAACCCTGTCAGTGTACCAGGTGGACATTGGGTTTGATTCAGACCCTGTCAGTGTACCAGGTGGACATTGGGTTGATTCAGACCCTGTCAGTGTACCAGGTGGACATTGGGTTTGATTCAGACCCTGCCAGTGTACCAGGTGGACATTGGGTTTGATTCAGACCCTGTCAGTGTACCAGGTGGACATTGGGTTTGATTCAGACCCTGTCAGTGTACCAGGTGGACATTGGGTTGATTCAGACCCTGCCAGTGTACCAGGTGGACATTGGGTTTGATTCAGACCCTGCCAGCATGGCCAGAAATGTATTCCAAGGTCAGTAACTTATAACCACAGAACCACCCCAGACCTTTCATGGATGACTAAAAACACCTAAGTATTATATTTACTGTCATGGTCTAGTATGTCATCGCCTCAGACACCAGTCACAATGCTGGCTGAGGTACTAGTAAAACATGACATATTATTTCCTAACCATTCACAATGCTGGCTGAGGTACGAGTAAAACATGACATATTATTTCCTAACCATTCACAATGCTGGCTGAGGTACGAGTAAAACATGACATATTATTTCCTAACCATTCACAATGCTGGCTGAGGTACGAGTAAAACATTACATATTATTTCCTAACCATTCACAATGCTGGCTGAGGTACGAGTAAAACATGACATATTATTTCCTAACCATTCACAATGCTGGCTGAGGTACTAGTAAAACATGACATATTATTTCCTAACCATTCACAATGCTGGCTGATGTACGAGTAAAACATGACGTATTATTTCATAATTGTCAAAAAATCCCCACTCCTTAATCAACTGGTCTCTCTCTGTTTAACCAGAATAACGTGAGTTGTGACCTTCAAGCTGTTAGACTGTTAGTCCATAATCAACTAGTCTCTCACTGAGACAGCTTTGATGGCCCAATAAATGTTTCTGCCAGCCAATGTGATAATTCCAGTACAATACATGTGTAAAGGGTGTTGAGCTTGTTAAAGAAGAGATAGAGAGGTAACCATACACATTGCACATGGACCGTAAGAAATCCTGAAGGTATTGAAATGCCTGGGCTCGCAGGGGATGTGTTAATTCATAACCCATCATTTATACCTGTTAATTCATAACCCATCATTTATACCTGTTAGTTCATAACCCATCATTTATACCTGTTAATTCATAACCCATCATTTATACCTGTTAATTCATAACCCATCATTTATACCTGTTAATTCATAACCCATCATTTATACCTGTTAATTCATAACCCATCATTTATACCTGTTAATTCATAACCCATCATTTATACCTGTTAATTCATAACCCATCATTTATACCTGTTAATTCATAACCCATCATTTATACCTGTTAGTTCATAACCCATCATTTATACCTGTTAATTCATAACCCATCATTTATACCTGTTAATTCATAACCCATCATTTATACCTGTTAGTTCATAACCCATAATTTATACCTGTTAATTCATAACCCATCATTTATACCTGTTAATTCATAACCCATCATTTATACCTGTTAGTTCATAACCCATCATTTATACCTGTTAATTTATAACCCATCATTTATACCTGTTTGTTCATAACCCATCATTTATACCTGTTAATTCATAACCCATCATTTATACCTTTTGCTTGAAAGGGGCGGAGCTCCCTGACCTTACTTGGCAGGAACTAATGGGGATTCATAATAAACCCCAGGAAGAGTAGCTGCTAACTTGGCAGGAACACTGGAGCTCTGTCAGAGTGAACATCGGGTTCTTGTTCACCTCCTTGACCAAGGCCCTTCTCCCCCGATTGCTCAGTTTGGCCGGGCAGCCAGCTCTAGGAAGAGTCTTGGTGGTTCCAAACTTCTTCCATTTAAGAATGATGGAGGCCACTGTGTTCTTGGGGACCTTCAATGCTGCAGACATTTTTTGCTACCTTTCCCCAGATCTGTGCCTCGACACTATCCTGTCTCAGAGCTCTATGGATAATTCCTTTGACCTCATGGCTTG
Source organism: Salmo salar (assembly GCF_965601325.2). Taxonomy (NCBI): domain Eukaryota; kingdom Metazoa; phylum Chordata; class Actinopteri; order Salmoniformes; family Salmonidae; genus Salmo; species Salmo salar. The sequence continues at coordinate 1,385,181 of NW_027675323.1, read as the reverse complement.
GCTTTTGCTCTGACATGCACTGTAAACTGTGGGACCTTATATAGACAGGTGTGTGCCTTTCCAAATCATGTCTAATCAATTGAATTTACCACAAGTCGACTCCAATCAAGTTGTAGAAACATCTCAAGGATGATCAATGGAATCAGGATGCATCTGAGCTCAATTTTGAGTCTCATTGCAAAGGGTCTGAATACTTAAGTTAATCAATTTGCAAAAATGTCAAACTGTTTTTGGTTTGTCATTATGGGGTATTTTGTGTAGATTGATGATGGGGGAAAATTTTACAATTTTAGAATAAGGCTGTAACGTAACAAAATGTTGAAAAAGTGAAGGGGTCGGAATACTTAACGAATGCTCTGTATATCACTGGCAGGGCTTTCTACCTCTGGCAGTGTTTTCTACCGCTGGGAGTGTTTTCTACCACTGGGAGTTTTGTACACAGTCATGTGATACGTGGTATAGAAAAGTCCAATCTTAGGAGAGTACATGGAGAGTACACGCACTTTACAGTGTGTCTGCAGGTGTCTATCTGTCAAAACCACTGATACAGGAGCCCCTCCACCCTCTGGTGGGATGGATCATGTCTACAGAGAAACCTAGATTCAAATACTTAGATTTGTGTGTATTGGGTCTATGTTGTGAAATAGTTAGATATTACTTGATAGATATTACTGCACTGTCGCAGCTAGAAACACAAGCATTTCGCTACACCCACAATAACATCTGCTAAACACGTGATGTAACCAATAAAATGTGATTTGATTTGAAATAAACGTCCTATTTAACAAAGGTGCTTTTGGCTGGAGTCAAAATGACTCCAAAGGATTTGAATTAAAAGTAAATTTTGACACAGAAACACTAAACCATGATTTATATATATTAAAAACAAGTTGTTTGACAAAGTCATTAAAAATTGGAATAATTGAATGAACCACATTTTGGCTATGATAAAAGATATGCCTCTGGGGTCAAAATGATCCATGTCAGAAGTATGGTTCAATGAAAATATGTAGTGGGTGTAAAGTTTGTATTAAATTCTCACTCATTAAAAACGAATCAATCAACACATGCTTCTCTTTGAACGACTTAATATAATATTAAACTTTCCTGAAATAAATGAAAAATAAACGTTTGGTTCCTCAACTGCGTTGCCCCCTCCAGTCAGCAGATGGCGATGTGCGTCTTTTAGGTTCAGGCGATGCTGCCAGTGTGACGTAGAATCTAGTGGACGGGACGCTCCTTCAACAACAACAGCTAGTCAGACACCTCGGTAGCTTTCTAGCAAACATAGCTACAACATTCACGCTCTTTACACTGTTTTGGTGTATATTAGTCGCTGTGTATTAAACACACTTCTTATTTACGTTGTTTGTCAGCTAGCTGGTTTGCTAAGTTAGCTTAGAACTAGGCTAGTCGCTAATGCTAGCTAGCTAACATCCCCGACCATGAGTTCACTAAGCTACTCTCCTCCTGCTAAAGAAGAGGAGGTCTGCTGGACGGAGAAAGAAGCTCTAGTGAAAGAGGAGGAGGAAGAGGAGGCTGTTACAATACAAAAACAAGTAGAGGGTGAAGTTGTTAGCGTGAAAGAAGAAGAGAAAGACGTTACAGTGAAAGAAGAGGAAGACGCGTTCAGAGTGAAAGAGGAGGAGGATGTTACTGTAAAAGAAGAGGCGGCAGAGAAAGAGGAGGATTCCGTTTTTGGAGTGAAAGAGGAGGAGGGGGAGATGACTGTCACATTGGAGGAAGAAGAGGAGGTTGGAGATGTGTTTAACACCAGTAAGTACCGTCTCTGCAGTCGTTGAACCAATATGCAGTAAAAGGGTTCTACACTTTAATGTTGTTCTGTAGGAATGGCTGAAGCGACACTGTAACGTGTAGAACATCAAGAGTGGACCATCAACAAAACGTTAACAATTGATCAAATGCATCCAATGACAATGACTGAAATACTGTAGTCCTCAATATCTCCTATTAGATTAGCCCAATATGTTCTCTTAAAGGGGCAATCAGCAGTTGTTACATCCATTTTGGGACTTATACATTAATGATATGTACCCATCTGTTTCTTGAATAAATCACTTATAAATGCCTCATGATTTTAGTTCAACTGTTGTACCCTATCAGAACCCAAATAAGCTTTTTTTACTCCAATGTTTGTCAGTAAATATAAACAAACACTGTATATCCTCAAAACATGGTTAAAACTATAATGTTGATATCATGGATGGTTACATTTCTCCAGCCCCATCCCTCAGCTTTTTACCGAAACGGGCAGGGAGTTCGCTTTGTTATTGTTTCTACTGCTGATTGCTGCCCCCGTTACTCCTCAAGGTCCAAGGACTGTATGTTATTTTCAGAGGTAGACTGGCTCTGGCAGCTAAAATAGTCAAATATTCCATCTAAATGTGAATCGATTCTCAATTGCGATACGTTTCTAGAAACATAAATTGCTGTAGTTTCATATCACATCAAAATAATTTCACACAATACTTAAATATCACATCAAAATAATTTCACATAATACTTTCCGGACTAGTCTCCCAGTCCCTGCTGCTGAAAAACATCCCCACAGCATGATGCTGCCACCACCATGCTTCACCGTAGGGATGGTGCCAGGTTTCCTCCAGACCTGACTCTTGGCATTCAGGCCAATGAGTTAAATCTTGGTTTCATTAAGCCAGAGAATCTTGTTTCTCATGGTCTTAGAGTCTTAAGGTGCCTTTTGTCAAACTCCAAGAGGGCTGTCATATGCTTTATACTGAGGAGTGGCTTCTGTCTGGCCACTCTACCATAAAGGTCTGATTGGTGGAGTGCTGCAGAGATGGTTGTCCTTCTGGAAGGTTCTCCCATCTCCACAGAGGAACTCTGGAGCTCTGTCAGAGTGACCATCAGGTTTGTGGTCACCTCCCTGACCGAGGCCCTTCTCCCCCAATTGCTCAGTTTGGCCGGGTGACCAGCTCTAGGAAGAGTATTCCATTTAAGAATGATGGAGGTCACTGTGTTCTTGGGGACCTTCAATGCTGCAGAATTTGTTTTTGGTACCGTTCCCCAGATCTGTGCCTCGACACAAGCTTGTCCTGGAGCTCTACGGACAGTTCCTTCGACCTCATGGCTTGGTTTTTGCTCTGACATGCACTGTCAACTCTGGGACGTTATATAGACAGGTGTGTGCCTTCCAAATCATATCCAATCAATTGAATTTACCACAGGTGGACTCCGAACAACTTGTAGATACATCTCAAGGATGATTAATGGAAACAAGATGCACCTGAAAGCAATTTCGAGTCTCATAGCAAAGGGTCTGAATACTTCAGTAAATAAGGTATTTCTGTTTTTTACCTGTTTTCACTTTGTCATTATGGGCTATTGATGACACCCCTCTGAAACAAGATAGCCTAACCATCAGAAAAACCTCTTCCTTAGCCTACTCCTCCCGCTGCTGCTGGCCTTCGTACATTCTGATGTTCTGCTCCTAAAGTTTCTGGTAATAGGCTACACCAGCAGTCGTTATGCTCCTATAGTTTCTGGTAATAGGCTACACCAGCAGTCGTTATGCTCCTATAGTTTCTGGTAATAGTCTACACCAGCAGTCGTTATGCTCCTATAGTTTCTGGTAATAGTCTACACCAGCAGTCGTTATGCTCCTATAGTTTCTGGTAATAGGCTACACCAGCAGTCGTTATGCTCCTATAGTTTCTGGTAATAGGCTACACCAGCAGTCGTTATCATCAAATCAAATTTATTTATATAGCCCTTTGTACATCAGCTGAAATCTCAAAGTGCTGTACAGAAACCCAGCCTAAAACCCCAAACAGCAAGCAATGCATGTGAAAGAAGCACGGTGGCTAGGAAAAACTCCCTAGGAAAAACTCCCTAGAAAGGCCAAAAACCTAGGAAGAAACCTAGAGAGGAACCAGGCTATGAGGGGTGGCCAGTCCTCTTCTGGCTGTGCCGGGTGGATATTATAACAGAACATGGTCAAGATGTTAAAATGTTCATAAATGACCAGCATGGTCAAATAATAATAATCATAGTAGTTGTCGAGGGTGCAACAAGCACGTCCGGTGAACAGGTCAGGGTTCCATAGCCGCAGGCAGAACAGTTGAAACTGGAGCAGCAGCATGGCCAGGTGGACTGGGGACAGCAAGGAGTCATCATGCCAGGTAGTCCTGAGGCATGGTCCTAGGGCTCAGGTCCTCCGAGAGAAAGAAAGAAAGAGAGAAAGAGAGAATTAGAGAGAGCATATTTACATTCACACAGGACACCGGATAAGACAAGAGAATACTCCAGATGTAACAGACTGACCCTAGCCCCCCGACACATAAACTACTGCAGCATAAATACTGGAGGCTGAGACAGGAGGGATCAGAAGACACTGTGGCCCCATCCGATGATACCCCCGGACAGGGCCAAACAGGCAGGATATAACCCCACCCACTTTGCCAAAGCACAGCCCCCACACCACTAGAGGGATGTCGACAACCACCAACTTACCGTCCTAAGACAAGGCCGAGTATAGCACACAAAGCTCCTATAGTTTCTGGTAATAGGCTACACCAGCAGTTGTTATGCTCCTATAGTTTCTGGTAATAGGCTACACCAGCAGTCGTTATGCTCCTATAGTTTCTGGTAATAGACTACACCAGCAGTCGTTATGCTCCTATAGTTTCTGGTAATAGACTACACCTGCAGTCGTTATGCTCCTATAGTTTCTGGTAATAGTCTACACCAGCAGTCGTTATGCTCCTATAGTTTCTGGTAATAGGCTACACCAGCAGTCGTTATGCTCCTATAGTTTCTGGTAATAGGCTACACCAGCAGTCGTTATGCTCCTATAGTTTCTGGTAATAGGCTACACCAGCAGTCGTTGTGCTCCAATAGTTTCTGGTAATAGACTACACCAGCAGTCGTTATGCTCCTATAGTTTCTGGTAATAGGCTACACCAGCAGTCGTTGTGCTCCAATAGTTTCCGGTAATAGACTACACCAGCAGTCGTTGTGCTCCAATAGTTTCTGGTAATAGACTACACCAGCAGTCGTTATGCTCCTATAGTTTCTGGTAATAGGCTACACCAGCAGTCGTTATGCTCCTATAGTTTCTGGTAATAGACTACACCAGCAGTCGTTATGCTCCTATAGTTTCTGGTAATAGACTACACCAGCAGTCGTTATGCTCCTATAGTTTCTGGTAATAGACTACACCAGCAGTCAGCAACCTTTTCCATTTGGTGCCAATTTATCTGACCATTTCTACTGATCTGGTGCCAGTTATGATTTTCATATTTTCATTTTCGTGGAACAGTTTCATTTTAATTCCTAATAGTATCTCAAAATCATTGTCTGTGATTAATCTACATTCTATCTAAATCTAAATATAAATTATACAAATCTAAAAGTAACTTTTATTGCCAACTATGTAAAAATAGCCAACAAATAAAAACATTGCAGACTGCAGTTAGAAAATATCCTGATCAAAATAAATACCTTATAAATCACATTGGCTGCACATGGCCTGTCTACAATGATTTTGAAACATTGTATCTACTATCAACTGGGTAGCCTGAAACTGAAGAAGGCAAGCTTGCAACATTGTATAAAATATTCTGGGCCCACAGAGTTTCCTGCGCCAGTGAGTTTGGGACAGACACAGCTGTAGGCTATTAGACTAGTCCTACTTATATATGTGTAACCAGGTAGACTAGTCCTACTTCTATATGGGTAACCAGGTAGACTAGTCCTACTTCTATATGTGTAACCAGGTAGACTAGTCCTACTTCTATATGGGTAACCAGGTAGACTAGTCCTACTTCTATATGGGTAACCAGGTAGACTAGTCCTACTTCTATATGTGTAACCAGGTAGACTAGTCCTACTTCTATATGTGTAACCAGGTAGACTAGTCCTACTTCTATATGGGTAACCAGGTAGACTAGTCCTACTTCTATATGTGTAATCAGGTAGACTAGTCCTACTTCTATATGTGTAACCAGGTAGACTAGTCCTACTTCTATATGTGTAACCAGGTAGACTAGTCCTACTTCTATATGTGTAACCAGGTAGACTAGTCCTACTTCTATATGGGTAACCAGGTAGACTAGTCCTACTTCTATATGGGTAACCAGGTAGACTAGTCCTACTTCTATATGTGTAACCAGGTAGACTAGTCCTACTTCTATATGTGTAACCAGGTAGACTAGTCCTACTTCTATATGGGTAATTAGGTAGACTAGTCCTACTTCTATATGTGTAACCAGATAGACTAGTCCTACTTCTATATGGGTAACCAGGTAGACTAGTCCTACTTCTATATGTGTAACCAGGTAGACTAGTCCTACTTCTATATGTGTAACCAGGTAGACTAGTCCTACTTCTATATGGGTAATCAGGTAGACTAGTCCTACTTCTATATGTGTAACCAGGTAGACTAGTCCTACTTCTATATGTGTAACCAGGTAGACTAGTCCTACTTCTATATGTGTAACCAGGTAGACTAGTCCTACTTCTATATGTGTAACCAGGTAGACTAGTCCTACTTCTATATGTGTAACCAGGTAGACTAGTCCTACTTCTATATGTGTAACCAGGTAGACTAGTCCTACTTCTATATGTGTAATTAGGTAGACTAGTCCTACTTCTATATGTGTAACCAGGTAGACTAGTCCTACTTCTATATGTGTAATTAGGTAGACTAGTCCTACTTCTATATGTGTAACCAGGTAGACTAGTCCTACTTCTATATGGGTAACCAGGTAGACTAGTCCTACTTCTATATGTGTAACCAGGTAGACTAGTCCTACTTCTATATGGGTAACCAGGTAGACTAGTCCTACTTCTATATGTGTAACCAGGTAGACTAGTCCTACTTCTACATGCGTAACCAGGTAGACTAGTCCTACTTCTATATGTGTAACCAGGTAGACTAGTCCTACTTCTATATGGGTAACCAGGTAGACTAGTCCTACTTCTATATGGGTAATTAGGTAGACTAGTCCTACTTCTATATGTGTAACCAGGTAGACTAGTCCTACTTCTATATGGGTAATTAGGTAGACTAGTCCTACTTCTATATGGGTAACCAGGTAGACTAGTCCTACTTCTATATGTGTAACCAGGTAGACTAGTCCTACTTCTATATGGGTAACCAGGTAGACTAGTCCTACTTCTATATGTGTAACCAGGTAGACTAGTCCTACTTCTATATGGGTAACCAGGTAGACTAGTCCTACTTCTATATGGGTAACCAGGTAGACTAGTCCTACTTCTATATGTGTAACCAGGTAGACTAGTCCTACTTCTATATGTGTAATTAGGTAGACTAGTCCAACTTCTATATGTGTAACCAGGTAGACTAGTCCTACCTCTATATGTGTAACCAGGTAGACTAGTCCTACTTCTATATGTGTAACCAGGTAGACTAGTCCTACTTCTATATGTGTAACCAGGTAGACTAGTCCTACTTCTATATGTGTAACCAGGTAGACTAGTCCTACTTCTATATGTGTAACCAGGTAGACTAGTCCTACTTCTATATGTGTAACCAGGTAGACTAGTCCTACTTCTATATGTGTAACCAGGTAGACTAGTCCTACTTCTATATGTGTAACCAGGTAGACTAGTCCTACTTCTATATGTGTAACCAGGTAGACTAGTCCTACTTCTATATGTGTAACCAGGTAGACTAGTCCTACTTCTATATGTGTAACCAGGTAGACTAGTCCTACTTCTATATGTGTAACCAGGTAGACTAGTCCTACTTCTATATGTGTAACCAGGTAGACTAGTCCTACTTCTATATGTGTAACCAGGTAGACTAGTCCTACTTCTATATGTGTAACCAGGTAGACTAGTCCTACTTCTATATGTGTAACCAGGTAGACTAGTCCTACTTCTATATGTGTAACCAGGTAGACTAGTCCTACTTCTATATGTGTAACCAGGTAGACTAGTCCTACTTCTATATGTGTAACCAGGTAGACTAGTCCTACTTCTATATGTGTAACCAGGTAGACTAGTCCTACTTCTATATGTGTAACCAGGTAGACTAGTCCTACTTCTATATGGGTAATTAGGTAGACTAGTCCTACTTCTATATGTGTAACCAGGTAGACTAGTCCTACTTCTATATGGGTAATTAGGTAGACTAGTCCTACTTCTATATGGGTAACCAGGTAGACTAGTCCTACTTCTATATGTGTAACCAGGTAGACTAGTCCTACTTCTATATGGGTAATTAGGTAGACTAGTCCTACTTCTATATGGGTAACCAGGTAGACTAGTCCTACTTCTATATGTGTAACCAGGTAGACTAGTCCTACTTCTATATGTGTAACCAGGTAGACTAGTCCTACTTCTATATGTGTAACCAGGTAGACTAGTCCTACTTCTATATGTGTAATCAGGTAGACTAGTCCTACTTCTATATGTGTAACCAGGTAGACTAGTCCTACTTCTATATGTGTAACCAGGTAGACTAGTCCTACTTCTATATGAGTAATCAGGTAGACTAGTCCTACTTCTATATGGGTAACCAGGTAGACTAGTCCTACTTCTATATGGGTAACCAGGTAGACTAGTCCTACTTCTATATGAGTAATCAGGTAGACTAGTCCTACTTCTATATGGGTAACCAGGTAGACTAGTCCTACTTCTATATGTGTAACCAGGTAGACTAGTCCTACTTCTATATGTGTAACCAGGTAGACTAGTCCTACTTCTATATGGGTAACCAGGTAGACTAGTCCTACTTCTATATGTGTAACCAGGTAGACTAGTCCTACTTCTATATGTGTAACCAGGTAGACTAGTCCTACTTCTATATGTGTAACCAGGTAGACTAGTCCTACTTCTATATGTGTAACCAGGTAGACTAGTCCTACTTCTATATGTGTAACCAGGTAGACTAGTCCTACTTCTATATGTGTAACCAGGTAGACTAGTCCTACTTCTATATGTGTAACCAGGTAGACTAGTCCTACTTCTATATGTGTAACCAGGTAGACTAGTCCTACTTCTATATGTGTAACCAGGTAGACTAGTCCTACTTCTATATGTGTAACCAGGTAGACTAGTCCTACTTCTATATGTGTAACCAGGTAGACTAGTCCTACTTCTATATGGGTAACCAGGTAGACTAGTCCTACTTCTATATGGGTAACCAGGTGTGCGTCCTTACTCAACATTGACAGGAGTGTTTCAAACAAAAGACAATTAATAAATTGACAGAACTGAAGCATCTTGTGGGGTCAGGTCTGGGTGGTCTGCCAGGGGCCGTTTCATTTAGTATCCGTTTGGGTCAGTTGAGGAATGATTGTATTTCCCCATAGTATGTTGTACCGATGTTGACCAACTGAAAGGGAGTGTAACTTTATGACTATAATTACACTTCCCTGAAGGAGGGAAACGAGGTACAACACCTGTTTGGCCCCACCCCTTCCTGGGTCTTTGAAGAGCGATATTAAATTGAATATGACCTAAGGCTCGTATTTCTGTGTGTTATTATATTATAATTAAGTCTATGATTTGATATTTGATAGAGCAGTCTGACTGAGTGGTGGTAGGCAGCAGCAGGCTCGTAAGCATTCATTCAAACTTTACTGCGTTTGCCAGCAGCTCCTGTCAACTCCTGAGATTATGCTGGCAATACTAAAGTGCCTATAAGAACATCCAATAGTCAAAGGTATATGAAATACAAATGGTATGGAGAGAAATAGTAATATAATTCTTATAATAACTACAACCTAAAACTTCTTACCTGGGAATATTGAAGACTCATGTTAAAAGGAACCACCAGCTTTCATATGTTCTCGTGTTCTGAGCGAGGAACTTAAACGTTAGCTTACTTACATGGCACATATTGCACTTTTACTTTCTTCTCCAACACTGTGTTTTTGCATTATTTAAACCAAATTGAACATGTTTCATTATTTATTTGAGACTACATTTATTTTATTTATGGTATTATATTAAGTTAAAATAAAAGTGTTCATTCAGTATTGTTGTAATTGTCATTATTACAAATATATATATAAAAATCGTCCGATTTATCGGTATCGGCTTTTTTTGGTACTCCAATAATCGGTATCGGCGTTGAAAAATCATAATCGGCCGACCTCTACCATGTTACTGTTTGTTAAACACTTACTGTTCAAACCCTCATTGTCAGGCTGGTATCAAAGCTAGCCAAAGAGCATTTTACTGGTTGAAGTGTTTTTTAAAGTATAAAGCAGTTGATTTTAGACAATAACACAAACATATTAAGCAGGAGATTCAAACGAGCTTTACAATTAGAATCCAAAAGTAATGTGAAATGCACTCATAATCAACCTGTAAATGGAGGCTATTTTTGCTGTCAGCCTATGAGAACTCCCCTGAGTTTCCCCCACGGTGGTGAATTAGTGAATAGACACAGAGCTTAATGTGAGTTTCCTTGAGTAGCACTCCCGATCTTGCGCTGTAATATTCAGAATACATTGTAAAAAACTAAAATCTTTGCTCACCATTTTAGATATACTACATCCATAACTAGCTGTTTCCTTATTAGCAGGGAGGTGTTTCTGCCCTCGTGCCGCAATTTTATTAAACACAGAAAGGGGCCTATATTGGAGACCAAAAGTCATCTGGCACACTGCTTAGAGTTTCAACTTTACTAACTTACTTCTAGTTTCCACTAATGTGAAAACAAGACAAAATGCCTTTTTGCTAATTTGACTGTCATAATTGTCAAATAATTTAACTTCTCAGGGCTGCGTCCACCTGCGGGGCACAGCCAGTGAAATATCAGATTCAAAACAAAATGTCATAATTCAACTTTGTCAAACATACAACTATTTTACACCATTTTAAAGATACACTTCTCCTTGATGTAACCACATTGTCCGATTTCAAAAAGGCTTACAGCGCATTGTCTTGGCCAGTTGTAAATGAGAACTTGTTGACTGGCCTGGTGAAATGCGGTTCTTCAGTAATTACACATAATTCTTAATACTGTAGCAAACATTATATTAAACAGGACATTCAAACGAGCCTTACAATTATAATCCAAAATAGTGTGAAATGAACTCATATGCAACCTGGAAATGGAGGTTACTCCCCTGAGTTTTCCAACATTCGCTGTTACGAGTCTAGGGGTATGATTCTTCCTTGGGGTGCGAGAGGTCCTGGGTTCAAATTCCGGATGAGCCCCCACTTATGTTACGAATCCCTTTGGCCCAGCGGTCTGGGGGGGGGGGGGGGGGGATGGATACGAGACCCGTAACATAAATCATGCAAATTATAATCGTGACAAGTAACAGTGAGAACCAAAAACCACAGACAACTGAAATCTACCGTCAAACTCAAAAGGTTTATTTTAAACACACGGTAAAGGGGTGTGAGAAAAGGGGCTGAGTTGGACCCAAGCAAAGAAACAATAATCAAAAACACCCCTAAACTAGACTAGCCTATTTCCACAACAACTAGCTAACTAAACAAAAATACAGAGGGTGGTCCGCCCAGTTCTAACTAGGGTACTTAGACACAGTATTCCTACGGGTAATGTATGCCCATGGGCGACTTGTCTTGGTACCCCCTTTTCTCACCAACAAACAGAACACTTTAACAAAACAATACTCACAGGTGGGCTGGACAAAGTGACATGTAGTTTCAAAACAAAAGAGATCAACACACAGCGAGAGAGAATGAACACAAAGATTGATCTGGGGAGAAAACAACTGACTGGGTTTTTAAACCAAGGGAAAGGGGCTGTGATAGGTTGAGGGAAAAGGAACAGGTGTCTTCTGATTGATGACTGATTGGGGAGTGATGATTGTCACCTGTGAGGAGAGAAGGAGAGAAAAGAAACACACACACAGGATACCTGTATCCGTAACATTCGCATTCAGAATACATTGTGAAAAACTAAAATCTTTGCTCACCATTTTTGCTCCAGGCGGATATAGTACATCCATAACTATCGGTTTCCTCATTAGCAGGGAGGAGTTTCTGCAATCAAATTGCCCTCGTGCCACAATTTTAGCAAACACAGAAAGGGGCCTATATTGGAGACCAAAAGTCGTCTGGCACACTGCTTAGAGTTTCAACAACATGAATAACTTATTTCTAGCCTACAATCATCGATGTTACTACTAATGTGAAAACAAGACAAAAATATGACTTCTTGCTCATTTTAAGACAATTGTCAAATAATTTTAACATTCATTACAGACGTCAATTGTTGTCCAACATCATGGCTCCGCTGTTGGCATCACCTTTTACAGTGGATTACCGCTGTTGTGGGCCTTTAACCATCTGTCTGACTTTGTTGTTCACACAGGAGAGATACGGGACTATCGTGGACCCTCTGGGGAGCCTCAACAACCTCTTGATGCTGAAGAGGCAGAGAAGAGTCTCTCCACATCAGAACACCTCAAGAAACACCTGCAGAGATGCACAGAGAAGAGAACTCACTGCTGCTCTGACTGTGGGAAGAGATTTACTTCCTCATCAGGCATTAAAATTCATCAGAGAACGCACGCAGGAGAGAAACCTTATATCTGTAGTCAATGTGGGAAGAGTTTTAGTCAATCTAGCTATCTGACAATGCACCAGAGAACACACACAGGAGAGAAATCTTATATCTGTGGTCAATGTGGGAAGAGTTTTAGTCAATCTAGCTATCTGACAATGCACCAGAGAAGGCACACAGGAGATAAACCTTATAGCTGTGATCAATGTGGAAAGAGCTTTAGTCAATCTAGCTATCTGACTATACACCGACGAGAACACACAGGAGAGAAACCTTATAGCTGTAATCAATGTGGGAAGAGTTTTGTTTCATCTAGCCGTCTGACAGTACACAAGAGAACACACACAGGAGAGAAATCTTATAGCTGTGGTCAATGTGGGAAGAGTTTTGGTCAATCTGGCCATCTGATATCACACCAGAAAACACACACAGGAGAGAAATCTTATAGCTGTGGTCAATGTGGGAAGAGGTTTGCTGCATCTAGCACTCTGACTCAACACCAGAGAACACACACAGGAGAGAAATCGTATAGCTGTGGTCAATGTGGGAAGAGGTTTGCTGCATCTAGCACTCTGACTCTACACCAGAGAACACACACAGGAGAGAAACCTTATAGCTGTGGTCAATGTGGGAAGAGGTTTGCTGCATCTATCACTCTGACTCAACACCAGAGAATACACACAGGAGAGAAACCTTATAGCTGTGATCAATGTGGGAAGAGTTTTGGTCGATCTGGAGAGCTGACAGTGCACCAGAGAATACACACAGGAGAAAAACCTTATAGCTGTGGTCAATGTGGGAAGAATTTTGCTGCATCTAGAACTCTGACACTACACCAGAGAAGACACACAGGAGAGAAACCTTATAGCTGTGATCAATGTGGGAAGAGTTGTACTACATCTTGCTATCTGACTATACACCAACGAACACACACAGGGGAGAAATCGTATAGCTGTAATCACTGTGGGAAGAGTTTTACCACATCTGGCTCTCTGACTTCACACCAGAGAACGCACACAGGAGAGAAATCTTATATCTGTGGTCAATGTGGGAAGAGTTTTAGTCAATCTAGCTATCTGACAGTGCACCAGAGAACGCACACAGGAGAGAAATCTTATATCTGTGGTCAATGTGGGAAGAGTTTTAGTCAATCTAGCTATCTGACAATGCACCAGAGAACGCACACAGGAGAGAAATCTTATAGCTGTGATCAATGTGGGAAGAGTTTTAGTCAATCTAGCTATCTGACTATACACCTACGAGAACACACAGGAGAGAAACCTTATAGCTGTAATCAATGTGGGAAGAGTTTTGTTTCATCTAGCGGTCTGACAGTACACAAGAGAACACACACAGGAGAGAAATCTTATAGCTGTGACCAGAGATAATCTGATTAAAGACTTCTGATCAAATATCAGAAAATACATACATGAAGGAGTTGTTTCATGATATCAATGAAATGAAATCTCACAATGTAGAATGTTTTAACATTGTAGAAGGAGAATTTTAATGATGTCAGAATGTAGAACCCTAAACGTTTGTCCCCTGTTCTATTGATTTCAACATGATATGGATATTAGCCTCAGGGGGAAAATCCAGGCTCTGAAATGGAAGAGTTACTATTTATGAGATTTAACAAAAAGTGATTAACAAAAAAAGAGTTGTTCCACTTACCACGTTGGTGACCCACTTGAATCAAAATGCAACACTTCAAAATGTAGCTAGCTGTTTTCTACAAGTTGTCCTCTAACCAGGGATGTACACATTATTCCCAGATTCCGTGTGGTTTTTGAGCTGTTCGTTTTAACAGGACGTGCAACCTCATCTCCCTCCTGTCACACAAATGATTTTAGCATGATATCGATGAATAAGTGTTGTGTTCCTTTGTTTAGCGACCCCTACATTTAAATGCATCACTCCAAAATGTAGCTGACTGTCTTCTGCAGGTTGTCCTCTAATCTGTGAGGTAAAATATTTCTCCCATTTCCATGTGTTTTGTTTAGTTGTTAGTTTCAACAGCACCTACAACCTGATTTCCCCCCTAATCGATATCAGTGATTTATTGCTACTTGTCAAAACAACAGCGTTTTTGGTGCTTGTGCAGTTTATAAGCTGCTTGTTTTAAAAAATGCAAGTAATATGATTATTGTGGCAGATGTTTGTGTATATAGCACATTTTATGTTTACGTTTTCAATATATCCCAAACTGTTTCTGCATATTGGTTATTGATTTGGACACGTTAAAACTGTGTTTTGACATTGGGGATATCCCATCTAGCAACATGTCATTGAAAAGACGTTGAAAAGAAGACTATGCCCCGTTTTTTCAGTGACTTGAAAACAACTTAATTTCAACTTAGTTGCAGGTAGCCTAGTGGTTAGACCGTTGGGCCGTCATTGAAAATCAGAATTTGTTCATAACTGACTTATTGACAATTATTGCCTACCGGGGAACAGAGGGTTAACTGCCATGTTCAGGTGCAGAACGACAGATTTACCTTGTCAGCTCGCGATTTAATCCAGCAACCTTTCGGTTACTGTTAAATGAAGGTTAAAATAAAGAAATAAATACACATGGACGCAGTATAATAATTTGGTCTGTAATCAATTTTATTAACAATCCTACATCACTCCAGTATTTCTTCACAACATTCAAGCGTTAATTGTCTTTATTCCACTACTGAAGAAGCATGTCTCAAATCACCTCATATTTCAAACAAAATATACATGTTTTATTATTCCATGCCTCACCATTAAGTTAATTATTGCCAATACATATTAACCAAGGGGTGTACATTTGATCACAATTTATTTTGACTTTTTCCGTATTGGAGATGAGTTTTGTTTGGGCTCGTTCCAAGTGGACCAGAGTTCTAGAAGCTAGTGAGTTTTAGGAAGACGAGAGTTCTAGAAGCTAGTGGGTTTTAGGAAGACGAGAGTTCTAGAAGCTAGTGGGATTTAGGAAGACGAGAGTTCTAGAAGCTAGTGAGTTTTAGGAAGACGAGAGTTCTAGAAGCTAGTGAGTTTTAGGAAGACGAGAGTTCTAGAAGCTAGTTAGTTTTAGGAAGATGAGAGTTCTAGAAGCTAGTGAGTTTTAGGAAGAGGAGAGTTCTAGAAGCTAGTGAGTTTTAGGAAGACGAGAGTTCTAGAAGCTAGTGAGTTTTAGGATTCTATAGAAAGAAGAGAAAAAGGAGAAAAAAATATTTCAATTGTATATTATTATTTAGAAATAAGTGTGTTTTTCTTGTTTTTAATTGTTGACAGCCAGTAGACACCATGTTTATATTGGTGAAGGTGAATCATTTTAGTTGATTTTAATATGAAATGGAAGTTGTTTTCTGTTGGTGGTGAGCAAACTTGTCCAACAAAAATATAGGATATATTTGTTGTCTTAAGGTGTTACAGGCTTTGTTTTTTCCATTTATGTTTTGAGGTTGGACTTTAGCACGTCTAGCTCGTTAGCACGTCTAGCTCGTTAGCCCGTCTAGCTCGTTAGCATGTATAGCCCGTTAGCCCGTCTAGCTCGTTAGCATGTATAGCCCGTTAGCCCGTCTAGCTCGTTAGCATGTATAGCCCGTTAGCACGTCTAGCTCGTCAGCGAGTCTAGCTCGTTAGCCCGTCTAGCTCGTTAGCATGTATAGCCCGTTAGCCCGTCTAGCTCGTTAGCATGTATAGCCCGTTAGCCCGTCTAGCTCGTTAGCACGTCTAGCTCGTTAGCACGTAGGACGCACTGATTGGTGTCACCTCGTTAGTCTGTATGTGTTACACCTGTGCTGGCTTGTCCATCTCGTTAGTGGGAAGGTGTTTCACCTGAGCTGGTCCAGGTTCTATTTAAGAGTGTCTGGCCCAGTGCTCCAGTTGTCTTGATACATGTGGAGAGTCAACACCTTTAGTTGCTCCACCTTTTTGGTTTACTTCCTGTCTTTAAGTTTGGTGTGGGTTTTTCTTTTGTTTTCCTCTTCTTGGGCAGATTTAGTGGGTCTCATGGTGGGTGTCTTTTAGGTCCCAGTTGTTGTTACTAGTCAACTTCCAGTGGACACCCCCATAGTGTCTTTCAGAACCCCTCCTAAAACCCCACCTGTTTAGTTGTGGTTGTTGTCAGTGACTTTGTTAGTCCCTCTTCTGTTTGAGCAACATTTGAGATTTTTCTTGGTGGGGAACGTAACAACAAACAATGTAGTAAAACAAGCTGGTATTTTGGGTTGGATATTGCATCCAATTAATATTTTAATCAATGGCAATTCCTTAGAATGTTCATTAGTCTTTCAGTTGTTAGTCTTCTGTTTGTTGTTTACTAAATATTTCTGTTTATTTTCATTTTTTTATTTTTTCCTGTGAAGCCATTGTGTTGCATCCATGTCTGAAAGGTGCTGTATAAATAAAGCTTGATTTGATTTCAACAAATTAACCCAATGACTGACCAATCAACAGACTCTTGGTATGAAAAACAGTATCACGTTTCCAGCCTGCTGAAGGCGTGGTGGAGTGGTAAACACCACCCCCGGCTCTACCAGGGGCTTGAGGTGGTCTCCCACAGCTCTGCTTATGTCATGTTCTGTGGCCTTATCGTTCCATTTATTGACTGACCCTGCAACACAGAAACACATTTAGTCATATTATATAAAACACTCAAAGTAATGGATATGGAGCATCTATGGCCTCAGTTACACCTGGCACCTAAATGTGACTTCTGTCATCTGATCACTCCAAGCTGCATTAGGTTCAGATCTACCAGGATGGGCCTTTGACATAGTCTGGATGCAGTCAGGCCACTGAATATGCATAAGCAATGTAAAGAGATGGGGTGAATGAGTGGAAAAGTACATTTGACACAAATGACCTTCATAATATCAAAGAACAAATGTGTGTGTCTGAGGGGAAATTAACTTCATACAGCCAAAAGGGTTGAGAAATTATACCAATATCAGTGGACAATTTGCACTAATGTAAATAAACAATGATGGAACATATTACCTTTTGCTGACGTGATGAACCGCTAAGGGAACATAAATATTGACCATCTAAACCATGTGTGACCTCTCACCTCTATGGCTGTAGAAGTGTTCTTCCTAACCAGTCCCTCAACAGCTCTCTGACTGAGCTCCACCCTCACTGGGTCTTCAGAGGAGAGGAAGGCTGAGGAGGGATGGAAGGATGAATGGATCAGTCAGTCAATAAAGTGTAGAGCTGCTGTCTGACAAAATCACAATTTTAGTAGTTCATTAAAGTAAATAAGGCTTTATGACTGCTGAATACCAACTATCAATCACTTAGATCATGTATTTTCAGGTAGAGATACATCCTTGGGACGTCCCTAGCCCATTGAAGTTGACATTTAAAATGGTTAAGGTTAGGGGTTAAGGTTAGGGTTTAGGGTAGGGATGTCCCAAGGATCCCAGATAGCATTGACCATTGTGCATTCTTCTGTCTCTTTTACATAGCAGGTGATGGGTTCTGACTTCTGAACTTGAAAATATTAAATATCCTTATTATGTGAAATTGAATTGAAACAATAATGTTTCTTGATGCTAATATGATGTACAATATTCCATGATGTTTCTATATGATAACAATAGCCTAATATATTTAATATGATGTACAATATTCCAATATGATAACAATAGCGTAAAATATTTAATATGCCATATCATTTTTTTTTAACAGTTTCACTAATTCATTTTAATTAACTTAATCATTATGATTCAACATCAGTTCACCGTCTCACCCCATACTGTATTGGAGCAGCAGCAGCTGACTGCCCAGTTCAACATCAGTTCACCGTCTCACCTCATACTGTATTGGAGCAGCAGCAGCTGACTGCCCGGTTCAACATCAGTTCACCGTCTCACCTCACACTGTATTGGAGCAGCAGCAGCTGACTGCCCGGTTCAACATCAGTTCACCGTCTCACCTCATACTGTATTGGAGCAGCAGCAGCTGACTGCCCAGCTCACCGTCTCACCTCATACTGTATTGGAGCAGCAGCAGCTGACTGCCCAGTTCAACATCAGTTCACCGTCTCACCTCATACTGTATTGGAGCAGCAGCAGCTGACTGCCCAGTTCAACATCAGTTCACCGTCTCACCTCATACTGTATTGGAGCAGCAGCAGCTGACTGCCCAGTTCAACATCAGTTCACCGTCTCACCTCATACTGTATTGGAGCAGCAGCAGCTGACTTGATCGTTGATACTAATCATCATGTTTGAATCTGAGAGTAAATAGAGCCGACTACACTCTAAAAATGAAGGGTTCAACTGGAGTTGTTCTCAGATCCCCTAAGAACCGTAGGGTTCTTGGTCAATGAAAAACAGCCCCAAAAGGTTCTTCAAAGAACTTGTTAGAAGGTGGGTTCATCGAGGAACCTCCGTTGTTGCTGGACTTCTTCCGGGAACTTCGCAATTACAACTAAAAACGATGGTGACAAGTTTGGATGCGACAACAGTTAAAAAGGTTAAGTTGGGTTGATGTTTGGCTCTGAATATGTCTCGAAATCATTTATTATAATAATATAACACACTAATAATGAATAACGAAGACAATGATGGTTTTCTGTGAATATCTTCCATAACGTTACGATAGTTAATGAACGTAAATATTAGAAAGCCGGGTTTGATCGTCGGCGTTGTATGAGCTACAGTACAGTACCGTTAGCTAGCTAGCTAACGTTATGTCCTAACTAGGCACAACTAGGTTTGGATTATTTCCTCAACTATATTCTTTCCCATATATTGTATATCGTTTCCATAAAGCCAACATGGCTTTACACTCATTAACGTAAGTTTCCAATCTAAAGCAGTTCTCACTTTTGTGTTAATAAACTAGCTAACGTTAGCTTCGTTAACTAACTAACTAACTAAGGACGGTGACCTGTCCAGACGAGATGTTACAACGAACTGAATCGTCAATGGAGGTCTTCCTCTTTATATAGGCTGCTACAGCATGCAATACTATTAACTCACAAGGGGGCTTAACGTTACATGTACAATACTATCCCATTTAGGAAACGTTACATGTACAATACTATCCCATTCAGGAAACGTTACATGTACAATACTATCCCATTTTGGAAACGTTACATGTACAATACTATCCCATTTTGGAAACGTTACATGTACAATACTATCCCATTTTGGAAACGTTACATGGACAATACTATCCCATTTTGGAAACGTTATTGTACAATACTATCCCATTTTGGAAACGTTACATGTACAATACTATCCCATTTTGGAGACGTTACATGTACAATACTATCCCATTTTGGAAATGTTACATGTACAATACTATCCCATTTAGGAAACGTTACATGTACAATACTATCCCATTTTGGAAACGTTATTGTACAATACTATCCCATTTTGGAAACGTTACATGTACAATACTATCCCATTTTGGAGACGTTACATGTACAATACTATCCCATTTAGGAAACGTTACATGTACAATACTATCCCATTTAGGAAACGTTACATGTACAATGCTATCCCATTTAGGAAACGTTACATGTACAATACTATCCCATTTTGGAAACGTTACATGTACAATACAATCCCATTTTTGGAAACGTTACATGTAAAATACTATCCCATTTTTTGAAACGTTTCATGGACAATACTATCCCATTTTGGAAACGATACATGGACAATACTATCCCATTTTGAAACGTTACATGTACAATACTATCCCATTTTGGAAACGTTACATGTACAATACTATCCCATTTTGGAGACGTTACATGTACAATACTATCCCATTTTGGAAACGTTACATGTTCGCCCCCTTGTGGAGGGAAATTAATATCTTAGATGGTAGCTGTAGATGGGATTCAAATGCATAATGGTATTAATACAGTGTCTAGACTACCTCTTTTGTATAAATACCCTTCAGAATCCAAACACAGTATTGCCACGCAGCAAAATGTTGCGTATGATCTTTCAAGTCAGCCTGATAAAATATTGAACAATTTGTGTACAAAGATATCTTGAAATGTGATATTAGGGCTGTATGGCAGTACTGTTACTGTATGGCAGTACTGTATTGGCTAGTGCTTTCTCCAATATGTTCTTCTATTTTACATTACATTGTATGTTGATGACATTTATCTTTAAATATTGATGTAGTACATTTACCATTACGTAATTTAGCAGACGATCTTATCCAGAGCAACTTACAAATTACAAAGTATATATATATATATATATATATATATATATATATATATTAATGCTTGTAAGACTATTCTTTGACACATTTTCTCTTCCTTTGAAACTCTTATTGTAACGGCTGTCTTTAGAGAGAGTGGACCAAAATGCAGCGGAGTTAGTGTTCATCGTATATTTAATGATCAAACGGACACTATACAATACAAAACAATAAACAGACAACCAAAACAGTCCTGTCACGTTTAACACAGTAACAAGAACAATTACCCACACCACACAACGGAAACGTAGGCAACTTATGTGTGACTCCCAATCAACCACAACCCTCTACAGCTGTGCTTGATTGGAAGTCACACGGCCAAAATTAAATGAAACAATAAAACACTTACTCCCTTCTGCCACGTCCTGACCCAACTACACCCTCTACTGGTCAGGACGTGACAGTACCCCCCCCTCAAGGTGCAGACCCCGGGATGCACCTAAAAAAAGGAAAACACAAAAAAAATCCCCAACAAAAAGGAACACCTAAACAATAAGGGAGGGAAGGGAGGGTGGCTGCCGTCACCGACGGCACTGTGCTACACCCTCCCTCCCCAACCCACCTATCCTGGAGGTGGCTCCGGTGCAGGACGTGGACCCTGCTCCACCCTCGGCGTCGCCCACTTTGGTGGAGCCGATAGCTGCACCAGGCAGACGGACCCCCCGAGCCGGGCCGGAGGACAGGAGGGCCCCTCGGGCCGGGCAACAGGAGGGCCCCTCGGGCCGGGCCGGAGGGCAGGAGGGCCCCTCGGGCCGGGCCGGAAGGCATGCGGGCCCCTCGGGCCGGGCCGGAAGGCATGCGGGCCCCTCGGGCCGGGCCGGAAGGCATGCGGGCCCCTCGGGCCGGGCCGGAAGGCATGCGGGCCCCTCGGGCCGGGCCGGAAGGCATGCGGGCCACTCGGGCCGGGCCGGAAGGCATGCGGGCCACTCGGGCCGGGCCGGAAGGCATGCGGGCCACTCGGGCCGGGCCGGAAGGCATGCGGGCCACTCGGGCTGGGCCGGAAGGCATGCGGGCCACTCGGGCTGGGCCGGAAGGCATGCGGGCCACTCGGGCTGGGCCGGAAGGCAGGAGGACCACTCGGGCTGGACCGGAGGGCAGGAGGACCACTCGGGCTGATCCTGACAGGCCGGGCACCCTGGCAGATCAGGGCAGGCGGGCACCTCTGGCAGAACCGGGCAGTCTGGCCACTCCGGCAGAACAGGGCAGTCCGGCCACTCCGGCAGTTCAGGGCAGTCTGACCTCTCTGGCGACTGTTGACTGGCGGGCAGCTCCGACGACTGTTGACTGGCGGGCAGCTCCGACGACTGTTGACTGGCGGGCAGCTCCGACGACTGTTGACTGGCGGGCAGCTCCGACGACTGTTGACTGGCGGGCAGCTCCGACGACTGTTGACTGGCGGGCAGCTCCGACGACTGTTGACTGGCGGGCAGCTCCGACGACTGTTGACTGGCGGGCAGCTCCGACGACTGTTGACTGGCGGGCAGCTCCGACGACTGTTGACTGGCGGGCAGCTCCGACTCAGGATTCACCAGGCTGGGGAGACATAACGGAGGCCTGGCTTGAGGAGGTGGCACAGGAGAGACCAGGGTGGAGAGACCCACTGGAGGACCGGTCCGTGGAGGAGACACGGGCTTGACCAGGATAGGGAGATCCACTGGAGGACTGGTCCGTGGAGGAGTCACGGGCTTGACCAGGATAGGGAGATCCACTGGAGGACTGGTCCGTGGAGGAGACACGGGCTTGAACAGGATAGAGAGACCCACTGGAGTACTGGTCCGTGGAGGAGGCACGGGCTTGACCAGGATAGGAAGACATGCAGGAGGCTTGGTTCTGGGCGTAGGTACAGGATGTGCAGGGCTGGGAAGACATGGAGGAGGCCTGTTTCTGGGCGCAGGCACAGTCTTTACCAGACAACCAGCACGCACCTCAGGACGAGTATGGAGAGCTGCCTCAGGTGACATCATACCCACGACACGCTCATTAGGGCGAATGCCGTACTTTATGCACCACACTAGCAGCTCTCTCATCTCTCTCTCTCCTAATTTTCCCATTAACCCCGTCACAGTCTCTGTCTCATAGCCCTCGCTCACCTCCAATGTCATCCCGACTGGCTCTGGTTCCGACCTCAGCTCCACCGACTGTCCCGTGTGCCCCCCCCCAAAAAAATATTGGGGCTGCCTCTCGCGCTCGTTGCGCTCTCTCTCCTCGTAGTATCGCCTCTCCGCTCTCGCCGCTTCAATCTCCCACTGCGGGAGGCGATAATCCCCAGCCTGAGTCCATGGTCCCTCTCCGTCCAGGATCTGTTCCCATGTCCATTTGTCCATAACGCTGTAGTCCTGCAGCTCCTTCCTCTTCCGCCGCTTGGTCCTGGTTTGGTGGGTAATTCTGTAACGGCTGTCTTTAGAGAGAGTGGACCAAAATGCAGCGGAGTTAGTGTTCATCGTATATTTAATGATCAAACGGACACTATACAATACAAAACAATAAACAGACAACCAAAACAGTCCTGTCACGTTTAACACAGTAACAAGAACAATTACCCACACCACACAACGGAAACGTAGGCAACTTATGTGTGACTCCCAATCAACCACAACCCTCTACAGCTGTGCTTGATTGGAAGTCACACGGCCAAAATTAAATGAAACAATAAAACACTTACTCCCTTCTGCCACGTCCTGACCCAACTACACCCTCTACTGGTCAGGACGTGACACTTATAGGACAGAACATGGACACAATGCAATTGGGATCAAGAAGAAGGTACAGATATGTTGTAGGACAGCTGCATTTGAAGTGTACATTTAACCTACATAGCAGTCAATACAAACTGACATCTATTAGCATACAAATGTGTGCAAATGATCTTTTCAGATCTTCTCAGAAATGAATCAAGTCCATGGAATGGATATAGACAAAAAGATAATTCAAGGACTATTAGAGGTAGAGAGGCGAGGCAGGGGTGAGGACATCATCCTGCTATTTTGACAGTCCCTGAAGGACAATACAGAAGAGGGATTTGCTCTTATTCCTTCCCTTTCTCTAATGTATTTGGTAATAAAATGAGCAAGTGTAGTAAGATCATTGCTTTACTTTACTAGGACTGGAGACCACAGCAGTGATTCTGCTCTTGCCCTACCTCTTCAATGAGGACCCGAGTGGCCTTTATGTCCGTGACAAGGTATGCCTATGCACCAATCATCTGTTTCTTCATAAACATAGGTGTGCATACTTATATAAAACTACAGCTGAACATTTGTTATGTTCTTTGTTAATTGTATGTGTATCAATCTTTTCTTACTTTTGTTGACACAGATTTCACCGCTCTTCACTCCTTTACTGCACATCGGCGGAAATCCATTTCACCATGAGAGTGAAATCCCGCTGGCCTTTGATGGGGAGAACATCCACGCCCTCGAGGACGTCCCCATGGGACTTGGGGCTCTGCTACGGCTGGATTTTTATTTTTCCTTCAATTTCCCAAAAATGTCAGAAAAACAGTTATGTTGTGAAGTTACTGTGTTCTGGGGATCAGAGAAGTTGGGGTGAAGTTACCAGGGCCGGTCATAAAGATGGAAAACTTCCTAACATAACTAAGTGGATACGATATACACACTAAAGCTGAAAAATCTGTATTTAACATCAAGTCTACAATGTTGTTAGTTTACCTGTGATTCATTTTCAATGTTGTTTTTATTTTACATCATTATTTTATACATTTTAAATGTCATGAAAATCACTATACCAAGTAAATGTATTATTTATTATGGTCTGACATGTCTGCAGAAATGTTGCAATTTGGTAATGTGTTTTGCTTGGTAAGTGGTTTTGTAAATATTAATTCACAGTTGTGGTGCCACTAAATAAACAATGAATTATTTAAATCAATATTGTGAATATTATTATTATTATTATTATTCAAATGTTTTTATAATGGAGGGAGGGTGGACAGGGAGTTAAAAAAATTAACCCCAAAAGGTTCTTTGAGGAACCATGATAAGGGGTTCTTCAAAGAACTTTTAGGGGTTCCCACAAAATGTTCTTCAAATAACTTATAGGGGTTCCCCCACAGTTCCAATTTGAAGAACCCCTAAAGGATACTCCAGGAACCTTTACTTTTTAGAGTGTATATTGATAAAAGTCTCCTGGTCCGAGAGACATTTACATAGTTATACACAGCCCAATTTGGGATGACTCTTTTAGGGCGAAATAGCGGCCACAACAGACAGACCTGATATCGACCATAATTCAACGTCCTTTGGACGTCACGTGCTGACTGGGTATGACCAAAGTTATTATATTTATCTACACTTTGAAGTACATTTTTACACTATAATTAATGTTTATGATGCCACATCGCCCGTTTTCAAAGGGAGTCGTTGGTTTTTAGGGGCAGTCGCTTTTAAGCTTTTTGTCTGAAAGTATTTTCTCAACTGCGATACCAACTCCAGTCAGCAGATGGCGATGTGCGTCTTTCAGGTGATTCTGCCACTGTGACGTATAATCTAGTGGACCGGACGATTCTTCAGCATCAACAGCTAGCCAGACACCTTGGTTCACTCTAACTTTATGGAAAAAGGTTTATTCAATAAATCTAGCAACTCCTCTCATACTGGGAAGAACCCCCCCCCCCCCGGCCTTAAGGGCAGTTTATTTCAAATGTAGTACCTGGACGGAGAAAATCCAATAAGCGTTTTATAGTTACATTGTTAGGGTAAAATAACCTAAAGTGGACACACTCCCATCAGTTTCTGAGACAATTGCCCAGACTTTGTAGACAGTTTAATAACGCTTAACCCTCATCTTTATCAAATGATCCATTAAAGATACCAACTCAAAACCTACGTTCGTCTACATATGGGTTGTTTAAATTGTACCTAATTATATTCCCAGTATTACTTCATCAAATCTCTAGTAATCGATTATACACACATACAATTCATCATATATTCATATATTCACAGAATCCATATAAAACGTAAGAAATTCTCAGGTAGTCACGACAACCATTCCATTTGCTTTTTCAGGGACTCTCCATAGCTACGAAGCATCTCTCCAAACATCCTCCCAGCAGAACCAAAAATAAACTTTAGTTTCCAGGACAATGACCATGGGATCCTCAACGGTTCTCTAACCTCCCAGAGACCACGGCAAAATCAAGCCTCCCAGGAACTATAGACCTTCCGCTGCTTTCTAAAATATCATCCCGCTTATTATCCACATTTCAATCATCTGATTCAGCATATTTCTATGTGTTACTATCCAGACGACAGATTAAGACTCATATCACAGTCACACAACTCGCATATCACAGTCACACAACTCTCATATCACAGTCACAACTCTCATATCAGTCACACAACTCTCATTTCACAGTCACACAACTCTCATATCACAGTCACACAACTCTCATATCACAGTCACACAACTCTCATATCACAGTCACACAACTCTCATATCACAGTCACACAATGCTATTCTCAAACATACCTAATCAATTAGTTGTTTTTCAACAATATTTTAACCTGCAGGAATATTTCCACATTTCTATCTAATGGTTAGTTCCTAGGATAATGAAACTCATACATTTACATCTTTCAATACTTCTAAAATGGGGTCCAGGTTTAAAACAATTACAGGTGCACCTTACTATCTTATACTATATCATAAATGGTCATAACTAGTAAACACAGATTCTAGTTCTCATCCAGTTTACAGAGATAGCTGACTCAGCCTCAGAGCCTCCTGACTGGGCCCTGTTTACACCTACACACAGGAATACACACTCAGAGCCTCCTGACTGGGCCCTGTTTACACCTCCACAAAGGAATACACACTCAGAGCCTACGAGGATTTTCTAAAAACTCAACTTTGTGTTTCGCTCACCTCTTTCTTTTTTTAAACTACGTTCGAGATGTGGTATCCACTCGGCTCACTGCCTCTCAGATCAAAGGTGGGTCCATTTGCTCCGTTCTCTAAGTGTGGTCTCCCTGAGATCCCAAGTTAGAGGAATCCCTTGTGGACCATTTACCCAGGTCACCAGGAGCGCTCACCAAGTCAAGATTCACATCCCCATACGTGGTGGTTAATTTCTTTAATATCAATTGAGACAAACTTATCACACAAGTCAGAGTTATTCTAAAACTAAATCTTTATTCACTTACTAATAAGGTAGCAGGTCAAAACAACACACACATATAAAGTGAATCAATTGAGTGTTCTACGATAATGATGGCTGGTAGACGAATCACCCCCAGATGATTCATTGAGAGATGAATCACCCCCAGATGATTCATTGAGAGATGAATCACCCCCAGATGATTAATTGAGAGATGAATCACCCCCAGATGATTCGTTGAGAGATGAATCACCCCCAGATGATTCGTTGAGAGATGAACCACCCCCAGATGATTCGTTGAGAGATGAACCACCCCCAGATGATTCGTTGAGAGATGAACCACCCCCAGATGATTCGTTGAGAGATGAACCACCCCCAGATGATTCGTTGAGAGATGAATCACCCCCAGATGATTCGTTGAGAGCCATGAGACAAAAGTACAAAGGTCTTTTAAAGCCAAGATGCACCCCTTTCAACCTACATGACCAACAACAGATGTATAGAACGGGTCACAAGGTTAAGATTTGTATGAAAGATACTTATAATTCTCAGCAGACAGTATCTGCTGTAGAAACAGTACTCTTTGTGTAGAGACCAGGGTCTGGCCCTGGGGTCATCTCTCCCTGGTACCATATAGAACAGAAACATTAACTCATGCTCTGGAATGCGGTCTCTTTAGGTTTTATCACCCAAAAGACATTGTAAATCTCCTGTCAGTGTTTTCTCCCAGAGGCCCATCCTCAGTAGAACACAGACACAATAGTTCTAAGAACCCTCCATTCTGTTGCATAAAACAACCATTTGATGCAATAAAAGTATAATAACATAATCTTGCAATTTTGCTCTCAGTGTCCACTGAAAGTTGACTAGTAACAACAACTGGGACCTAAAAGACACCCACCATGAGACCCACTAAATCTGCCCAAGAAGAGACAAACAAAAGAAAAACCCACACCAAACTTAAAGACAGGAAGTAAACCAAAAAGGTAGAGCAACTAAAGGTGTTGACTCTCCACATGTATCAAGACAACTGGAGCACTGGGCCAGACACTCTTAAATAGAACCTGGACCAGCTCAGGTGAAACACCTTCCCACTAACGAGATGGACAAGCCAGCACAGGTGTAACACATACTGACTAACGAGGTGACACCAATCAGTGCGTCCTACGTGCTAACGAGCTAGACGTGCTAACGCGCTAGACGTGCTAACGCGCTAGACGTGCTAACGCGCTAGACGTGCTAACGCGCTAGACGTGCTAACGCGCTAGACGGGCTAACGCGCTAGACGGGCTAAAGTCCAACCTCAAAACACAAAATGGAAAAACCAAAGACTAACACCTTAAAAGTTTGCTCACCATCAACAGAAAACAACTTCCATTTCACATTATAATCAACAACAATGCTTCACCTTCACCAATATAAACATGGTGTCTACTGGCTGTCAACAATTAAAAACACGAAGAAACATATTTCTAGAACCTTATATTTTTCCCCCACTAGCTTCTAGAACTCTCGTCTTCCTAAAACTCACTAGCTTCTAGAACTCTCGTCTTCCTAAAACCCACTAGCTTCTAGAACTCTCGTCTTCCTAAAACTCACTAGCTTCTAGAACTCTCGTCTTCCTAAAACCCACTAGCTTCTAGAACTCTCGTCTCCTTGGAACGAGCCCAAACAAAACTCATCTCCAATACGGAAAAGCCGTCAAAATAAATTGTGATCCATGGCAACACACTGGATAAACGCAAAACACAACACTTTTTGACTGCCTACCCATGTGAGAATGAACCCTGATATTCTAAAAGCAGGGCAAGAATGTCAATATAATTGCACAAAAAAATTGTCAGTTGGTTGCATAAATATCATTACTAAATGTTACATGAAATGTAAATATGAAATATTTGGTTGCATCGTCTTATTTTCAACAGCTTTTCAATGACATTTTGCTGGGTGGGATAGCCCCAATGTCAAAACACAGTTTTAACGTGTCTAAATCAATAACCAATATGCAGAAACAGTTTGTGATATATTGAAAACCTAAACATAAAATGTGCTATGTACACAAACATCTGCCACAATAATCATATTACTTGTATTTTTTTAAACAAGCTCCTTATAAACTGCACCAGAAACACTGTTGTTTTGACAAGTAGCAATAAATCACTGATATCGATTAGGGGGGAAATCAGGTTGTACATGATGTTGAAACTAACACAACTAAAAAAACACATGGAAATGGGAGATATATTTTACCTCACTGGTTAGAGGACAACCTGCAGAAGACAGACAGCTACATTTTGGAGTGATGAATTTAAATTTAGGGGTCGCTAAACAAAGGAACGCAACACTTATTTGTCATAACTCATCGATATCATGTTGAAATCATTTTTGTGAGAGGAGGGAGATGAGGTTGCACGTCCTGTTAAACTAACAGCTCAAAATCCACATGGAATCTGGGAGTAATGTGTACATCCCTGGTTAGAGGACAATTTGTAGAAAACAGCTAGCTACATTTTGAAGTGTTGCATTTTGATTCCAGTGGGTCACCAACATGGTAAATGTAAAACTATTTTTGTGTTTGTCACTTTTTGTTAAATCACATAAATAGTAACTCTTCCATTTCAGAGCCTGGATTTTCCCCCTGAGGCTAATATCCATATCATGCTGAAATCAATAGAACAGGGGACAAACGTTTAGGGTTCTACATTGTGACATCATTAAAATACTCCTACTACAATGTTAAAACATTCTACATTGTGACATTATATCATTGATATCATGAAACAACTCATTCATGTATTTTCTGATGTTTGATCAGATGTCTTTTATCGGAGTATCTCTTGTTACATTGACCACAGCTATAAGGTTTTTCTCCCGTGTGTGTTCTTTGGTGTGATACTAGGCTGGTTAGCCAAGCAAATCTTGTCCCACATTGATCACAGCTATAAGATTTCTCTCCTGTGTGTGTTCTCTGGTGTGATGTCAGCTGGCCAGATTGACCAAAACGCTTCCCACATTGACCACAGCTATAAGATTTCTCTCCTGTGTGTGTTCTCTGGTGTATCTTCAGTTCGCCAGATTGAACAAAACTCTTGCCACATCGAGTACAGCTATAAGGTTTCTCTCCTGTGTGTCTTCTCTGGTGTATCTTCAGTTCGCCAGATTGAACAAAACTCTTCCCACATTGATCACAGCTATAAGGCTTCTCTCCTGTGTGTATTCTCTGGTGTCTTGTCAGATTGCCAGATTCTGTAAAACTCTTCCCACATTGATCACAGCTATAAGATTTCTCTCCTGTGTGTATTCTCTGGTGTAGAGTCAGATTGCTAGATACAGCAAAACTCTTCCCACATTGATCACAGCTATAAGGCTTCTCTCCTGTGTGTATTCTCTGGTGTACAGTCAGCTGCCCAAATTGACCAAAACTCTTCCCACATTGATCACAGCTATAGGGTTTCTCTCCTGTGTGTATTCTCTGGTGTTGAGTCAGATTGCTAGATGCAGCAAAACTCTTCCCACATTGATCACAGATAAAAGGTTTCTCTCCTGTGTGTGTTCTCTGGTGTAATGTCAGCTGGCGAGATTGAACAAATGTCTTCCCACATTGATCACAGCTATAAGGTTTCTCTCCTGTGTGTGTTCGCTGGTGTACAGTCAGCTGCCCAAATCGACCAAAACTCTTCCCACATTGATCACAGCTATAAGATTTCTCTCCTGTGTGTATTCTCTGGTGAAGAGTCAGATTGCTAGATGCAGCAAAACTCTTCCCACATTGATCACAGCTAAAAGGTTTCTCTCCTGTGTGTATTCTCTGGTGTAATGTCAGTTTGCTAGATCTTGTAAAACTCTTCCCACATTGATCACAGCAATAGGGTTTCTCTCCTGTGTGTATTCTCTGGTGTAGAGTCAGATTGCTAGATGCAGCAAAACGCTTTACACATTGATCACAGCTAAAGGGTTTCTCCCCTGTGTGTATTCTCTGGTGTAGAGTCAGATTGCTAGATGAAGCAAAACGTTTCCCACATTGATCACAGCTAAAAGGTTTCTCTCCTGTGTGTGTTCTCTGGTGTAATGTCAGCTGGTGAGATTGAACAAATGTCTTCCCACATTGACCACAGCTATAAGGTTTCTCTCCTGTGTGTGTTCTCTGGTGTACAGTCAGATTGCTAGATGCAGCAAAACTCTTCCCACATTGATCACAGCTATACGATTTCTCTCCTGTGTGTATTCTCTGGTGTAATGTCAGTTCGCAAGATCTTGTAAAACTCTTCCCACATTGATCACAGCAATAGGGTTTCTCTCCTGTGTGTATTCTCTGGTGTTAATGTCAGCTGGTGAGATTGAACAAATGTCTTCCCACACTGATCACAGGTATAAGGCTTCTCTGTGTGTATTCTCCTGTGTACAGTCAGCTTCCCAGAATGAACAAAACTCTTCCCACAATGATCACACCTATAAGGTTTCTCTCCTGTATGTATTCTCTCATGTTTTTTAAGGTCTGTTGACTGGGTGCATCTCTTCCCACATTGAGCACAGCTATAAGGTTTCTCCCCCGTGTGTATTCTCTCGTGTGATTTTAAATGTCCTGGAGAAACAAACCTCTTCCCACAGTCAGAGCAGCAGTGAGTTCTCTTCCCTGTGGATCTCTGTGGGTGTTTCTTGAGGTGTTCTAATGTGGAGAGACTCTTCTCTGCCTTGTCAGCATCATGAGGTTGTTGAGGCTCCCCAGAGGATCCACGATAGTCACGTCTCTCTCCTGTGTGAACAACAAAGTCATACAGATGGTTAAAGGCCCACAACAGCGGTAATCCACTGTAAAAGGTGATGCCAACAGCGTAGCCATGATGTTGTACAACAACTGACATCTGTAATGAATGTAAAAATTTGACATTTGCCTTAAAATGAGCAAGAATAGTCATATTTTGTCTTGTTTTCACATTAGTAGTAACATCGATGATTGTAGGCTAGAAATAAGATATTAATGTTGTTGAAACTCTAAGCAGTGTGCCAGACAACTTTTGGTCTCCAATATAGGCCCCTTTCTGTATTTGCTAAAATTGCAGCACGAGGGCAATTTGATTGCAGAAACTCCTCCCTGCTAATGAGGAAAGCGATAGTTATGGATGTACTATATCTGCCTGGAGCAAAAATGGTGAGCAAAGATTTTAGTTTTTCACAATGTATTCTGAATGTAAATGGGGAAAATTCAGGGGAGTAACATCCATTTCCAGGTTGCTTATGAGTACATTTCACACTACCTTGGATTATAATTGTAAGGATATTTGAATGTCCTGTTTAATATGTTTGCTAAAGCATTAAGAATTATGTGTAATTATTGAAGAACCGCGTTAATGACAGTATCCATTTGGGTGTTGTCAATAAAGTTAAGATTTTAGTTATTTACTTAACCAGGTAGGCCAGTTGAGAACAAGTTCTCATTTACAACTGTGACCTGGCCAAGATAAAGCAAAGCAGTTCGACACAAACACAGAGTTACACGTGGGATAAACAAATGTACAGTCAATAACACAACAGAAAAATCTATATACAGTGTGTGCAAATGGAGTAAGGAGGTAAGGCAATAAATAGGCCATAGTAGCAGAGTAATTACAATGTAGCAAATTAACACTGGAGTGATGGATGTGCAGATGATGATGTGCAAGTAGAGATACTGGGGTGGAAAAGAGCAAAAGAAGTATATAAAAACATGGGGATGAGGTAGGCAGTTGGATGGGCTATTTACAGATGGGCTGTGTACAGCTGCAGCGATCGGTAAGCTGCTCAGATAGCTGATGCTTAAAGTTAGTGAGGGAGATATAAGTCTCCAAAGTCAGCAATTTTTGCAATTCGTTCCAGTGATTGGCAGCAGAGAACTGGAAGGAAAGTCAGCCAAAATAGGTGTTGGCTTTGGGGATGACCAGTGAGATATACCTCCTGGAGTGCGTGCTATGGGTGGGTGTTGCTATGGTGACCAGTGAGCTGAGTTAAGGCGACCTTAGCAAAGACTTGTAGATGACCTGGAGCCAGTGGGTTTGGCGACGAATATGTAGCGAGGGCCAGCCGACAAGAGCATACAGGTCGCAGTGGTGGGTGCTATATGGGGCTTTGGTGACAAAACGGTTGGCACTGTGATAGACTGCATCCAGTTTGCTGATTGGAGTGTTGGAGGCTATTTTGAAACTGACATCACCGAAGTCAAGGATGGGTAGGATAGTCAGTTTTACGAGGGTATGTTTGGCAGTGTGAGTGAAGGAGGGTTTGTTGTGAAATAGGAAGCCGATTCTAGATTTAATTTTGGATTGGAGATGCTTAATATGAGTCTGGAAGGAGAGTTTACAGTCTAACCAGACACCTAGGTATTTGTAGTTGTCCACATATTCTAGGTCAGAACCGTCCAGAGTAGTGATGCTAGTCGGGCGGGTTGGTACGGGCAGCGATCGGTTGAAGAGCATGCATTTTGTTTTACTAGCATTTAATAGCAGTTGGAGGCCACCGAAAGAGTGCTGTATTGCATTGAAGCTCGTTTGGAGGTTTGTTAAAACCTCTTAGGGATAGGGGGCAGTATTTTCACGTTCGGATGAAAAACGTACCCAAATTAAACTGCCTCCTACTCAGACTCAGAAGGTAGGATATGCATACTATTAGTAGATTTGGATAGAAAACACTCTGAAGTTTCTAAAACTGTTTGAATGATGTCTGTGAGTATAACAGAACTCGTACTGTATCTACATACTGTATCTACTAAATCCTGAGAAAAATTCAAACAGGAGGTGGGAAATCTGAGAATTGTAGTTTTTCTTTTGAATTCCTATCAAAACTACAGTGTCTAAGGGGTCATGTTGCACTTCCTAAGGCTTCCATTGGCTGTCAACAGTCTCTAGAAACTGGTTTAAATTTACATTTACATTTTAGTCATTTAGCAGACGCTCTTATCCAGAGCGACTTACAGTAGTGAATACATACATTTGTTTTGTACTGGCCCCCCGTGGGAATCGAACCCACAACCCTGGCGTTGCACACACCATGCTGGCATTGCAAACACCATGCTCTACCAACTGAGCCACAGGGGGGCCTGCAGGGGGGTTTCATCCTTCTCCTGTTACTAGGCAGAAAACAGGAGCTCAGTCAATGAGTGGCCTGTCTGAGGACATGGGACTTGGTGAGGCGCGCCTTTCCTTCTTTTCCTTCTGGAATGAATACGCTATTGTCCGGTTGGAAAATTATCGCATTTTTACATTAAAAATACCCCAAAGATTGATTGTAAACATCGTTTGACATGTTTCTACAAACTGTAATGGAACTTTTGAGCTTTTCGTCTATTTATTTGCGCCCCCGTCTCGTGCCTTTGGAATAGTGTTCTGGACGCGCCAACAAAACGGAGGTATTTGGACATAAATTATGGACTTTATCGAACAAATGAACATTTCTTGTGGAAGTGGGAATCCTTCGAGTGCATTCTGCCAAAGATCAGCAAAGGTAAGGAAAGATTTAATTTAAAGACCCTTGCTCCCTTCGGTCTCAACATAGACTTTGATCTGAAGCCATTCTTGTGATAATTGTGATTTTGCCATTGTAATTGTTTGTTAGATACATTTTAGACTACAAATGCTATGATCGTATGCTATCCATTTGTTTGTCTTTTTGTATGTTCTTTGTATGCCATTTTTTAAATATTTGAGTTAACCAATGATATTAGGCCATACTTGGCCATGATTACAAACACCTGTGTGTCTCTTGACACTATATAAATGACTCATCTCGCAGTGTTTGATGATACCCTGATGAAGACAGCTTCGCTATCGAAACGTTGGTTATTACATTTTTGCATCTGAGCTCTTAGAGTGTGCGGCTTTCCTTTATTTTCTAAGGAAAGATTTATAACACTATTTTGGAGTTTTGCAGATGCCATGACTTGGCGGGTAACTGTATAGCTTGCTTTGATGGCTGAGCTCTGGACTCAGAATATTGAACAATGTGCTTTCCCCGTAAAGTTGTTTTGAAATCTGACACAGCGGTTGCATTAAAAGTAGTATATCTATAATTCTTTAAATAATTGTTATGTAATTTGTCAACGTTTATGACGAGTATTTCTGTAATATGTGTGCACATTGTGTGTGAACATTTTCTGAACATCACGGGCCAATGTAAAATGCTGTTTTTGGATATAAATCTGAACTTGATCGAACAAAACATACATGTATTTTGTAACATGATGTCCTATGAGTGTCATCTGATGAAGATCGTCAAAGGTTAGTGCTTAATTTTAGCTGTATTTCGGGTTTTTGTGACGCATCTCCTTGCTAGGAAAATGGCTGTGTGGCTTTTCTTGTTTTGGTGGTGTCCTATCATAATGTAATGTATTGCTTTCGCTGTAAAGCCTTTTTGAAATCGAACAATGTGGTTGCATTAACGAGAAGTGTATCTTTAAAATGGTGTAAAATAGTTGTATGTTTTAAAAAATTGAAATTATTAGAATTTTGTTGTTTTAAAATTTCATGCCATGCTATTTTGTCAAACAATCCCGTTAACGGGATCCTATCTCGAAGCAAGAGGTTAACACAGTCTCCAAAGAAGGGCCAGATGTATACAGAATGGTGTCGTCTGCGGAGAGGTGAATCAAGGAATCACCCGCAGCAAGAGCGACATCGCTGATATATGCAGAGAAAAGAGTCGGCCCGAGATTTGAATCCTGTGGTACCCCCATAGAGACTGCCAGAGGTTCGGACAACAGGCCAGGTCAATGAAGACGGCTGCACAGTACTGTCTTTTAACGATTGCGGTTATGATATCGTTTAGTACCTTGAGCGTGGATGAGGTGCAACAATGATCAGTTCGGAAACCGGATTGCACAGCGGAGAAGGTACGGTGGGATTCGAAATAATCAGTGATCTGTTTATTAACTTGGCTTTCGAAGACTTTAGAAAGGCAGGACAGGATGGATATAGGTCTGTAACAGTTTAGGTCTAGAGTGTCACCCCCTTTGAAGAGGGGGTTGACCACGGAAGCTTTCTGATTTTTAGGAATCTCGAACTATACGAAAGAAAGGTTGAACAGTCTAGTAATAGGGGTTGCAACAATGGCGGCAGATAATTTTAGAAAGAGGGTCCAGCTTGTCTAGCCCAGCTGATTTGTACGGGTCCAGGTTTTACAGCTCTTTCAGAACATCACCTATCTGGATTTTGATGAAGGAGAAGCTGGGGAGGCTTGGGCAAGTAGCTTCGGGGGGTGCGGAGCTGTTGACCGGGGTTGGGGTAGCCAGGAGGAAAGCATCTCCAGCCGTAGAGAAAAGCTTATTGAAATTCTCCATTATTGTGGATTTATCGGTGGTGACAGTGTTTCCTAGCCTCAGTGCAGATTGGCAGCTGGGAGGAGGTGCTCTTAGTCTCCATGGACTTTACAGTGTCCCAAAATTTTTTGGAGTTAGAGCTACGGGATGCACATTTCTGTTTGAAAAAGCCTTTGCTTTCCTAACTGACTGTGTGTATTGGTTCCGGACTTCTCTGAAAAGTTGCATATCGCGGAGACTATTCGATGCTAGTGCAGTACGCCAGAGGATGTTTTTGTAATGGTCGAGGGCAGTCAGGTCTGGAGTGAACCAAGGGCTATATCTGTTCTTAGTTATACATTTTTTAAAGGGGCATGCTAATTTAAGAAAATCCTTATTTAGGAAATTTCTTTTAAAGAACAACCAGGCATCCTATACTGATGGGATGAGGTCAATGTCCTTCCAGGATACCCGGGCAAGGTCGATTAGAAAGGCCTGCTCGCAGGAGTGTTTAACAGTGATGAGGGGTGGTCGTTTGACCACGAACACATAACAGATGCAGGCAATGAGGCAGTGATCGCTGAGATCCTGATTGAAAACAGCAGAGGTGTATTTGGAGGGCAAGTTGGTCAGGATAATATCTATGAGGGTGCCCATCTAGCTTGGATTGTAGGACGGCCGGGGTGTTAAGCATATCCCAGTTTAGGTCACCTAACAGAACAAACTCTGAAGATAGATGGGGGGCAATCGATTCACATATGGTGTCCAGGGCACAGCTGGGAGCTGAGGTGGGTCTATAACAGCTGGCAACAGTGAGAGACTTGTTTCTGGAGAGATTCATTTTTAAAATTAGAAGCTCGAACTGTTTGGGCATAGACCTGGAAAGTATGACAGAACTTTGCAAGCCATCTCTGCAGTAGATTGCAACTCCTCCCCCTTTGGCAGTTCTATCTTGACGGAAAATGTTGTAGTTGGGGATGGAAATTTCAGAATTTTGGTGGCCTTCCAAAGGCAGGATTCAGACACGGCAAGGACATCAAGGTTGGCGGAGTGTGCTAAAGCAGTGAGTCAAACAAACTTAGGGAGGAGGCTTCTGATGTTAACATGCATGAAACCAAGGCTTTTACGGTTACAGAAGTCAACAAATGAGAGCGCCTGGGGACACACAGGGCCTGGGTTAACCTCTACATCACCCGAGGAACAGAGGAGTAGGATGAGGGTACGGCTAAAGGCTATCAGAACTGCTCATCTAGTGCGTTGTGAACAGAAAATAAAAGGAGCAGAATGCTGGGTAGTATAGATTCAAGGCCTAATGTACAGACAGGGGTATGGTAGGGTGCGGGTACAGTGGAGGTAAACCTAGGCGTTGAGTGACGATAAGAGAGGTTGCATCTCTGGAGGCACCAGTTATGCTAGGTGAGGTCACCGCATGTGTGGGAGGTGGGACAAAAGAGTTCTCTGAGGCATGTTCAGTGGGACTAGGGGCTCCGCAGTAAAATAAAACAATGATAACTACCCTAAACAACAGTATACAAGGCATATTGACATTAGAGAGACATAAAGCGAGGCAAAAAGCAATCACAGGTGTTGATTGGGAGAGCTAGCTAAGACAACAACGGGTAAGACAACAACAACAGGTAAAGTGGTGATGAATGGGCAGAGGGTCAGTTAACTACACACAGGGCCTGAGTTCGAGGCTGGGGCCAACAGATAAACAAAACAGAGTACCGTGATTAATGAACAGTCCAGCAGGCATCAGCTATGTAGCCAAGTGATCATAGGGTCCAGTGAACAGGAATATATGAACCAGGGAAGCCGTTAGGTAGTCATTACTACGCTAGCCGGGAGATGCGCCTGGCTCGAGGCTAACTGGTGCTAGCTTCGGGACATGGGCGTTAGCCACTATAGCCACTCCGGTGCAAAGGTCCAGAGCTTACAGCAGGAATCCGGTGATGT
Organism: Salmo salar; assembly: GCF_965601325.2. Classification (NCBI taxonomy): domain Eukaryota; kingdom Metazoa; phylum Chordata; class Actinopteri; order Salmoniformes; family Salmonidae; genus Salmo; species Salmo salar. The sequence continues at coordinate 1,347,138 of NW_027675323.1, read as the reverse complement.
AGTGGCTTCTAGTCGTCTTAGTGAAGAGTCCGGGAGGCGTCAGCTGTGTAGCTGAGTGATCCTAGGGTCCACTGAGCAGGCCGGGAGATGGGCCTGGCTCAAGGCTAGCTTGAGGCTAGGTCACTCGGTAGCAGCTAGCTAGCTGCGATTATCCGGTGTAATGGTCCAGAGCTTACGGCAGGAATACGGTGATGTAGTGGAGAAAAACAGTTCGATATGCTCAGGGTTGATATCGCGCTGTGCAGACTGGTAGGTATTATCCAGGCTAAAAGCGGCTGGTATCTGAGCTAAAAAGGTAAAGACATCTAGCAGTGGTTAACAATGACTAAATAGCTGCCAGCTAATTAGCTGGTTAGCTGCTGATGGAGGTTCTAGCTATAAGGCCTAAAAAATAGCAGATCCGTATTATAATGGGTGAGGCGGGTTGCCGGAAGGTGTATTTAATTTAAAAATGGAAAAAAAAGATTGAAATATATTGCAATATATTTTAAAAAAGACGAAAAAAACATAACATTTACAACACGCCATTGGATTACAAGATGAATCTCAGTTAAAAACCAGTGGATTTAGCAAACTCTGAAATTATTCAGTATTTCTGTGCCCACGAAAACTGTTTTCCCAGCATAACATAAGGAGCCACTAAATGATACGTAATTCGAGTGCATTTCAGAATTTAAAAAAAACTGTCCGACAGCAAGATCCAGTATTTAAGTTGAAGTTCATCATATGACAAGCGTAACGTTATGACTATAACTACTGTTCCCTTTCATTCGGTCAACTTCGGTACAACATACTATAGACAATCAATTCCCATGCCGACCCAAACGGACACTAAATGAAACGGCCCCTGGCAGACCACCCAGATCCGACCTCGCAATTTATTAATTGTCTTTGCTTGAAACACTCCTGTCAATGTTGAGTAAGGACGCACACCTAATACGCATATAGAAGTAGGACTAGTCTACCTGGCCTGTGTGCAAATGTAGGCCTATAAATGTGCCCATTTGGGGATGTCTGATAGTATTTCTGATTGTCTTAATGCACCACCACTAATGAGTTGTGGAGCTTCTCAAAGTAATTTTTCCTTCACCTCAAACAGCAAGTAAACAAAGTCTAATCAAAATCAATTGCGTACGACAATAGTTCCTCTAAGTATTTTCGTAAAATATTTCCACTCGGCATGAAAGGGAAAAATGTTATGCTCTGATCCAGTGGAAATGTCATAAAATACCTGATTACTTCTTTTCCTTTGCACAAATAGCCGACAGCTGTGTCTGTCCTGAACTCACTGGCGCCGGGAAACTGAGGGCCGAGAATATTTTATACAATGTTGCAAGCTTGCTATCACAAGTTTCGGAGGACCCAATTGATAGTTGATACAATGTTTCAAGTTTATTTTTACATAGTTGGCAATGGCAATAAAAGTTACTTTTAGATTTGTATAATTTTCATTTAGATTTAGATAGAATGTAGATTAATCACAGACAATGATTTTGAGATACTATTATGAATTAAATTAAACTGTTCCAGTAAAATATGCATATGAAAATCCTAACTGGCACGCAAATCGGTAGAAATGGTAAGATACATTGTCACTCTAAATGGAAAAGTTTTACGACCTCTGGTGTAGTCAATTACTGAAAAAAACTTCAGGAGCAAAACGGCAGAATTTACGAAGTCCAGCAGCAGCGGGGGGAGGAGGAGGGAAGAGTTTTTCTTGGTTAAATTGGTGACTGGCTCCCTCGAGTAACTTGTGTATCTGTAATTATTTAATCAAACAGCATGCTTACAGCATCAGACAAGTTACGTACATATAGTTGATTTTATAAAAACACATGGGGCGATTTGTAGAAAGAACAGATGACTCTTGGTTGACCAAGATGTATTTTAGTTGGGGACAGCACTAGAACATGATTTTGGGGCTCCCGAGTGGCACAGCGGTCTAAGACACTGCATCTCAGTGCTTGAGGTGTCACTACAGGCTGTATCACAACCGGCCGTGATTGGGAGTCCCATAGGGTGGTGCACAATTGGCCCAGCGTTGTCCGGGGTAGGCCATCATTGGAAATAAGAATTTGTTCTTAACTGACTTGCCCAGTTAACTTGTTGGGGATAGGGGGCAGTATTTTCACGGCCGGATAAAAAACGTACCCGATTTAAACTGGTTACTACTCTTACCCACAAACAAGAATATGCAGATAATTAGTAGATTTGGATAGAAAACACTGAAGTTTCTAAAACTGTTTGAATGGTGTCTGTGAGTATAACAGAACTCATATGGCAGTCAAAACCCTGAGACAAACCCTAACAGGAAGTGGAAATCTGATTTGTGGAATCACTTTCAACCCTTTGCCTATGAAACACACCGTGAGTTAGGATTCATTTAGCACTTCCTAAGGCTTCCACTAGATGTCAACAGTCTTTACAAAGTGGTTTGAGTCTTCTCCGGTAAAAACTGACCGAACGAGAGGCCTGGAAAGTTTGTCATAGAGGGAGGGCCATTACTACTATGATGCGCGTGCCCGTGGGTACTCTCTCGCTCTGAAACGTTTAGTAAGACAATGCAATCGTCCGCCTTGAATATTTTTGAAGTTCTGATTGAAAAAGGCCCTAAAGATTTATGTTATACAACGTTTGACATGTTTGAACGAACGTAAATACATTTTTTTTTGCACATTCGTGAGGACAAGTCCGCGCGCGCTTCGTAAATTATGAGTAGCCTTCGGAACGCGCTAACAAGAAGGAGCTATTGGGACATAAATTAACAACTTTTTCTAACAAAACTACATTTGTTGTGGACCTGGGATTCCTGGAAGTGCCTTCTGATGAAGATAATCAAAGGTAAGTGAATATTTACAATAGTATATTTGATTTTAGATGGTTCCAAGATGGCGCTAACCTGTATCGCCTAGCCTATTTTTCTGAGCATAGCACCTCGTTTATTGCAAAGTGTGATTTCCCAGTAAAGTTACTTTTAAATCTGGCAATGCGGTTGCATTCACGAGATGTTAATCTATAATTCTTTGAATGACAATATTATATTTGATTCACCGGAAGCATTTGAGGGAAAATATTTTCTGAACGTCACGCGCCGATGTAAAATGCTGTTTTTATATATAAATATGAACTTTATCGAACAAAAAATGCATATATTGTGTAACATGATGTCCTAGGAGTGTCATCTGATGAAGATTGTCAAAGGTTAGCGCTGCATTTAGCTGTGTTTTGGGGTATTTGTGATGCATGCTAGTTGCTTTGAAAATGGCAGTGTGATTATTTTTGGCAGGGTACTCTCCTAACATAATCTGTTTTGCTTTTGCTGTAAAGCCTTTTTGAAATTGGACAACGTGGTTCGATTCAGGAGAGGTGTATCTATAAAATGGTGTAAAATAGTCATATATTTGAGAAATTGAAGTGATAGCATTTATGAGGTATTTGTATTTTGCGCGACATGATTCCACTGGCTGTTGACTAGGGTGGGACGCAAATGTCCCACGTTGCCCAGACAGGTTAAATAAAGGTAACATTTAAATAAGTGTTTTTTGACAAACCGTCTTTCACAAATCCGTCAAGGCACCAACTTTGAGAAGGGTTTAAAACAAAGGTTTCAAACCAATTCATGAATGTTATTGAATCTAGGAATGTTTCGCCTTTTATGTAATGGCATGAAAAAATTGTCTGAATATTATACAATGACTTATCAACAGCTGTAATAATTTGACCCCCACAGGAAATCTACACTGGTAATTCTAGAATATACTATATAGTCTAGAAACCTGGTTAAACTATCATTATGACATCATGGATGAATTCTAGAATATACTATAAAGCCTAGAAACCTGGTTAAACTATCATTATGACATCATGGATGAATTCTAGAATATACTATTTAGCCTAGAAACCTGGTTAAACTATCATTATGACATCATGAACAGCCAGTCTTTGTATTCATAGTGTAGTGAATTCAGGGGATAGCCTGAAGGTTGCTACAATAGCTTTCTCTTTCAATTTGAGAGTGATTACATTTCTCCTTCCCCCATCCCTCAGCTGTTTACCAAACCAAGTCTCTAGGCAGCCATTTTGTTGCTGTTTAAAAAAACTCACACAGCAATCACTCAACCAATCTGCGGTTCAAACACTGTTTTGGTAATAAGATGATGGGTTTGGAGAAATGTAACTACTTTCAAATGCATAGACAGACCTATGGATGCAATGACTGACCATCCATGATATCAACATTACAGTTTTAACCATGTTGAGGCTGTACAGTGTTGATTTACATTGTTTCTAGATGTTGGAGTAAAAAAAAGCTTATTTGGGGATCTGATGGGGTAAACTAAGCTCATGAGGCATGTGTTATATTCTTCAAGAATCAATGGCTATATATAAATCATTTAAAAGTCCAAATATGGATGTAGAAATTTTATATTTCCCCTTTAACACCAAACATCAGTTCAACAACTGCAGAGTTTGTGCCTCTGTTAAGACAGTACTTACTAGTGTTAATCGGGGAACGGTTTCTCAAAACCATCTTATGGCTAAGTTCACCGTTAGAACCATTGGATGCCTTAAGTTGCGTTTGGGAAACCGGGCCCAGATGTCCAGTTTCCTCCTCTATCGATGTAACAGTCATCTCCCCCTCTTCCTCTTTCACTCCATAAACTGCATCCTCCTCTTCTTTTACTGTGACATCCTCCTCCTCTTTCACTCTGAACGCGTCTTTTTCTTCTTTCACAGTAACGGCCTCACCCTCTACTTCTTGTTTTACTGTGATGTCCTCTTCTTTAGCAGGAGAGTAGCTCAGTGAACGCATGGTCGGAGATGTTAGCTAGGCTAATGCTAACTTAACCAGCCTGCTAGTGTGGTGGAAAATTGTCTTAAGAATAACACTTCTTACAAGAACTTGTAAATTTAATATAGTCTTTAATACAGAGTAGTAAAGCCGAGCCGGTCCGCGGAACAACGACTCCCTTCCTTAGGCCCCGGCTCTGCTTTTATGCACATACAATACATAGGTCCACCCTTTATGTAAATGAAGTAAAACCATGCGTTCTGCCACCATTTTCTTTCAACCCAATGGATAACGCCCTCATCTGCTTTTAGCTCTAACATAGTAGTGGCTGGATAACGCCCTCATCTGCTTTTAGCTCTAACATTTTGGTGGCTAGATTCTCCTCATATGGATATGAAAATAAGGCATGCTTTGCATGCTTACGCTTGGCATATATTTAGTCATGGCCATACATTCAGCTTGCCTGGCCGTTGCGTGGTTCCTACTTGGGGATGTATGGCCACCTGTTATCTCCACTCAGGGCCAGCTGCCAGTCTCCTCTTTCGCTAGCTAATGTATTTATATTTCTTTCCCTCAGCAGTCTCCCACATAAATCCCTCCTCTGGGACTAATTAGTCCCACATCAAACCTGATTAAACTAGAGACAATAAGGATGGAAGCAAAATAATAGATACATAGAATAGTAAGTGTGTTGAACGAAATGTGAACAGATAAAACATAATCATATACTGGACCAAACATCTCAAACATGGGTAGGAGTAAAAGATCCAGTCAGGCTTAAAATAGTAAATGAGGATACACATAACAAATTAGTATACTATGAAGAAGCATGAGCACGTAGTACATAGCCTTGTCTGAGGTTATCTCAGTTATGTAGAGTATAGAATATAACAAGAATTTAAAAGAATAATAAACATAATAGACCTAATTAAAGTTAATATTCTTACTATGAATCTGAACAAGGCCTGAGTGAGCAAAAATAAAAGTTACAGACAACATTCCAAATTGACACGATTCTTCCTCGCGGACCCCTTTCTAACAGAAATTAAGCATACATCACTCATTACTGCTAGAAGATTAAGGGCATGGTCCGTAGACACTTGTAACCGGAATACCTTCTGTTACCTAGCGTGTAATAAATGATCCTCATTTTAGGAAGGCAAAACTGGCTTAAATTTAAAAGAAAATGCATACATTTATATATGTATGAAAACCATAAAACAAACATAAAATACGACATACACTTAAGGTTTGTTCAAAGTCATACCAGAATTTACATCATAGGGGCACATTCCTTATTTCCACATATAGGGCAATCCTCTCTTTGACACATTGCACATAATAAGGGTTCAGGATGATGGTAATGTCCATCATTGTCCTCTTGGGAGCACCACTTGCAACGCCTGGGTTGCAGACATTTTTTGTGTACATGGACAAGCACTATCTCATCTGAATCAGGGTCTTTGGCATACACAGGAAACCCACCAGGACGCCAATCATGGCACTCATAACCTCCCCCAAGAATTACCCCATGACGACAGTTAGGATTACCAAAAGGTCAATCAAGGGGTCCTCCAACAGCATTGCAAGGTTTTCCATACTTGTCCGTATAATGTCCAGGGTTACCAGGGACAGGATTGATTATGAGAGGTGGATCCAGTATATGTTCCTTAAACTTCTTTCTTGACCCCCCTCTTATGTCTAGGGTCTGCTCCATGTACTGCCATCTGTTTTTAACAGTGGTTTTGACCACAAGTGATTTAACCAAAGGCACCACACAGCAAAATACAATGCCCAATGCTACTAGACCTCCACCCATCATAATGGCCAGCCTAGTAAACATAGCACCCCATTTTCCCAAAGCCAGGTCCAACCAATCCCAGACATGAGAATCAAACCCCGCATTCACCTTTACTTCTGCTCTTAAGCCTTTAAGTTTATTCATAGCTAGGGAAAATGTTCCATTAGGTGCAGTGTTGTTGGGAATAAAAGTACAACAAGCATCTCCATACATTACACAAACTCCCCCTTTCTCTGCCAAAAGCCAGTTGAGAGCTTCCCTATTCTGCCATGTCATCTGGCTTGTGGCCTTTACCTGTTCTCCTAAGGCTGTCAAGGCAGAGTCAGTATAATTAATACATCTTTGTTGGTTATAGTATATATAATTAATCCACTCTAAGTTCTTATTGGGTGTTACCCACAAAAATATAGATTCAAATCCAGATTTAATCTCATCTCTGGCCTTAAACTCGTTGGGCACACCTCTGGGTTGTCCAATTGAATCAAGGTACACTCTAGGATCTGGTTCGTACTCCCTCCTAGTTCTAGTTTTAACATGTTCCTCCTGTGGTGTTTTGATGACGGTAACCTGTTGGACTGCTCTGACTAAAGCACATAATCCAGTCCATTCTTCAGGAAGAACATTCAGAAGTTTGTTTTTCCCACACATCCAAAAGCTATCAGCAATACCTCTATCTTGGTTCTTTAACATAGTAAGAGATGGTGCAACCTGAGTGATGTGGCCACATGAACCCCTCCTATTGGTAATTAATCCTTTCTCATCAAATTTGCTAATCCCCGCAATCTCTAACACCCAGATAGTGTCACATTTAACAGTTGTGTTTCCTACGTTAATCCCACCAATACCATAGTTATAGAAACATTAATATTTTCCCTTAACCACAGTACTTTTTTCTATGTGAGGTCTAGTTAAATCAGTTTTAATGTTGTATGCAGCACATTCCTTATTAGCCAGTACAGTCTAATTTAACATAGTTTTACCCCTAGTACTACCCAAGGCCATTCTGCATTCAATGTCACAAAGGAATATGGTACTTTCCCGGTTTACAATTAGCATTTTTCCAATTAGCACAACTGTCAAATGATGCAGGTTCAGGTACTATTAACACTTCAGACAAGGGTGATTTGCTGCACAAGATACAATCGTCCATTCAATGTCTGTCCGCCGTATACCTAGCCCATTTATACTAATCATTCTTTACCGCTTCTTCCAATGTTTTGTCCTTGAGCGGTTCTGGTTCTAACATATTTGCTGTTTCATCCGCGTCGTTCTCTTGAGGTGGACTGTTGGGTTTTGTCAACAAGTTCCAAATGTCAGTAAAGAACCCTGCTGTTTCTGATGCTTTTGGTTTTGTTGTAGGTATAGTGGATTTTTCACCCAGAGTAGTAGTTGGTACTCTGGTGGTGACCACTGTGGTGTGTACAGCAGCTGCCACAGTCGTCGTGGTTCTAGTCGTTGTAAGCACCTCTAGATTGGGTGCCGGTGTGAATTCGATTTTCATGGTGGTTGAACTGCTCCCTTCAGTCAGTCCTGTACGTGCCAGTTCAACTATAAATTCTTCTCCTTCAACGGGTTCAATGTTATTTATGCTGAGCACCCATTCATTTTCTTCTTTGGTTATTGTTAAGTCACATCCTTTCGGATCCCAAATCACTTCTCCCTTCGTCTGATGATGAGTCCATCCACAGTACGCGACATCAGGTAGGGGTTTTACCCTGTATATCGTGACCGATCTTTGTTCTCCTGTTTCCGTTATGATCTGAGGTGGGACTGGAATGCTAACCTTGTTTGTCCTACCCGGTTGTTCGGCAGGTTCCTCTCTTTTTTTCCTATTCAATTGTTCATCAAGGGGACCGGGTGAGTGTCGAGAAGTCAATTGTGGGAAAAGTCCCTTGCCCTTTGGCCCGTGGAACGTCTCCCTCTTTTCTCCATTGGGAAGTTTCTCCTCCTGCTGTTTGAGTAGTTTCTCCTTCGGCAGCTCCTGTTGGGCTCGTCTCTCCTTCAGTAGCTTCTGTTGGGATATTTCCTTCTTCAGTGGCTCCTGTAGGGGTATTTCCTTCTTTAGCTTGTGGATCTCCCTCCTCTGACCCACCTGGCTCCCCATCTGGGTAGTCATTAATTCCAGGGAAGAATTGTTCCCATTCTCTGGGGTGTACTTCTGGGTCCCATTGTATTGGGCTTTCGCCATAGATATCTGCCACAGCAGGCATATCACCAGGAGTATCAGGCATATCGTTCCCCCCCTCCCCTTGGAGTCTCTGGTCCCACAGGTTTGAATATTGTTGGTTGGCAGGTTTCTTCTCCCGCCCTGTTTCTTCGTTTACTTCTTCTGAGAGCAGTTGGTGGTGTATCAGTTGTTTCTTGGCTTCCACTTGGCCTGTTAGCTTCCTGGCTTCCTTTTGGAGCCACAATTTCTTCCGCTGCTTCTTCTCCTGTCGCGTCCCCGTTTGGTGTATCAGCATCCTCTTTTCTATCCGGTTGTTTCTTCCTTTCTGTTGGGACTCTGGTGCAGTGGTTGAGATGATACCACGTCTTGCTTCCTTTCACCTGGACGGCTGTTGATGTTGCTTCGGCCACCTCGTAGGGTCCTTCTCTCCTTGGTTGATCCCACTTTCTCCGGAACACCCGAATGTAGACCAGGTCCCCTGGTATTACCTGGCGTGGCCCCTCTGGTCTCTACTCCGGTTCCTTCTTTTTCTCCTGTGAATATATAACTTCATGTATCTTGGTTAGGTGCTTTACATATGATTTTAGTTCTGTTTCTAGTATGTCTAAAGAGGGACCTTTGTACAGTCCCCCTAGTGATGGCACAGGCATGGGTCGACCCGTAAGCATTTCATGCGGTGACAAGTGCGTGTTTCTGTTAGTTTCCATGCGACTGCTCATTAGTGCAAGCGGCAAAGCATCTACCCAGTTAAGCCCTGTGGATAGGCAAATCTTTAATGCAAGGCTGCCAATCCCTGATAACAGGGTGGGTAGCCTTGGGCTACTGGATCTAATTTAGTACTGTAGCACGCAATAGGCTGTTTCTTCCTACCACTACATGTTTCCTGCATGAGAATAGCAGCCGCACAGTTGTCACACCTATTTGCTACGTATAACAAAAATGGTTTAGTGTAGTCGGGGGCCGCTAGGGCCGGTGCTGTCTGCATCTCTTTTTTAAGTGTTTCAAACGCAACTACAGCATCCGCGTTCCACTCCAGCGGTGCTCTTAGATTAAGCTGTCCTGCTTCCTTCATTATTTCTCTCAGAGGAGCTGTCTTGACTACATACTCCTTTGTCCAGTCAGGTTAAGTCCTGTCATTCCTAAAAAGGTCATCATTTGCGCTACCGTTTGTGGTAATGGTGCTTTGCTAATTCCCTCTAGCTGTCCTGGAGCTATGGCTTTGGTTCCATGGGCTATTGTTCTGCCTAAGTACTCAACCTGGGGTTGACAGTACTGTCATTTTGTTTTAGAGACCTTGTGTCCTCCGTCTGCTAACCGCTGCAGTACTTTTAGTGAGTCTGAGTGGCACTGTTCTACTGTGGAGGCACAGATTAACAGGTCATCTACATATTGGATCAGAGTGCCGTCAAGCATTAATTCTTCTAGATCTGCTCTCAATATTTGATTGAACAAGTGCGGGCTATTTTTAAATCCTTGGGGGAGACGAGAGTAAGACAGAGTTTTTCCTCTGTACCTAAATGCAAACAAGTACCTACATTCCTCCGCCAGGGGGACACTAAAAAATGCTCCACATAGATCAATCACGGTGAAGTATTTGGCATCTGGGGGAACGTTAGTCAACAGCGTGTGAGGATTGGGAACTTCCGCTGGACAATCTTGTGCTATATCATTAATAGCCCTTAAGTCATGTACCAATCTCCATTTTTTACCATCGGCTTTAAGCACAGGTAGCAAAGGTGTATTGCAAACACTTGGCATCTCAATCAATACTCCTGTCTTGATCAATCCTTCAATTGTTGAATTTATTCCTTCTTCAGCTTCAGGCTTCATAGGATACTGGGCTTTCCAGGGGAGTTTGGCGTCTGGTTTTACTTTTATGTTGATCGGACTTGCTGATTTGACAAGCCCCACGTCGGTGTCATGTTGTGACCATACTTCTGATGGTATGGTTTTTTTCCATTTCTTCTCTAAGCTCCCTAAGTAGCCCTATCCCTTCACCTAACACTACTTGTTGGCCTGCACTGACCTCTATCTCCCTAGAATCGCCAATCATCATTGTAGTGGTTACTATCTTGATAAATGCTTTATCTTCGGAATGGAAGATCAATGGATTGTCTGTTTTGTCCCATATTGTCTTTTTAGCTTTCCTCATCATGGGTCCTAGATCTTTTGATGTGAAACCTTGATTCACCAGCAATGTGATGTGAGGGATAGAGTCAGAAACATTGAACCATTTTTGTACAAATTCAGATCCATCTTCGTCCATCACATCCATGGCTGCTCCCTGTTCTCCAATGATTATATATTGGGACATAATTGGTGCTTTCCTACCATTTGCCCCCATAACCCAGAGCTGTTCTAATAATGGGTCCTGATGAGGGTCAAATTGCATTGTGCAGTGATATTCAGCTTTTGCTCTAACGGCTTTAGGTATTTGGGCCTGAATAAATTTACCCCATCTCCTCGCTGTTCTGTCTACATCTGTCTCAATTCCTCCTAACCAATATACGTTGGCCATGACTCCTGTGCTTACCACTGGTAATTGTAGTCCTATTTTTTCTATTATCACCCCGTCGGGGGAACATTTAATTTGTATACCCATTTTGCATAGGGCATCTCTTCCTAAAAGATTAACTGGTGTTTGATCTGATACCAGTATTGGGATTGTGGCTGATTTACCATTGGCAGTAAGATGAACTGGAGCGGTCATTGGAATTAGCTGCGTATTTCCCGAGAATCCTATTGTTTTGGCATATTTACCAGACATGGGGAGATGAGAGGCATAATTTGAACTCACACATGTGTAAGTGGCTCCAGTATATATCATCATGGGTATGTCTTTATTCTCTATTTGAACCTGCAACACAGGTTCTTGGTCAGCTCTTGTGGTTAGAATTGGGAACTGACCCTCCCCTTTAGGATTCTCTGGGCACCCCTAGTACGTCTGATTGGGTCCTGACCATGGGTTCACAGGGCCCGGGGGTGGGTTTTGGCTGCCCTGCCATCCCCCAGTAGGGCCCCAGCCATTATGGTTTCCACCAGCAGGTGGCCGCCAGCCACCGGAGCTGTTGTTTGTTGGTGGACGCCTATTGTAGGTGTTATCCCCAGTCCGATCCTGCCATGGGTTTGTGGGACATTCACGTCTGGTGTGTCCTGGTTGGTAGCAACCCCAACACACACCAGGCGACCCCCGCGGGTTCCTGGGCCCTCTCCCTTGATCCACCATGTTTTTCTGTTGTCTATTCCCACCATTCCAATTCTGGGGCTGTGCATACACATTTGCTACTGGCAATGGGGCAGGCACTTGGGCCCGCCCGGGGGTTGACGGTTGCGTCCCTCCTGGGGAAACAGCAGCCATTGTTCCAATCTCGGGCACAGGAGTGGTTACCGAGGCCTGGACTTTCTTCTTTCCCTTGGTCAGTTCTTCCAGCTGCAACTGGGCCAACCTTCTCTGGATTTCCTTTCCTTGTTCAGCTTGTTTCCAGTTACCATGGGGGTTCGTTCACTTCCCACTCTGTGCCGTTGATTCCTCCCTCCTGCATGATTTCTCCCATTCTCTGCACGCTCGTTACCCATGCCAACAATGCCCTTATGTCGCCCACCGCCAGCAATTTCCCCATTGTAAATTATTCAAAGGTCCTGATCCACTTTCCAGCTCCCTCATGGAGGTCCGGCAACCGGGCAACCAACCCTTCCAGGTCCTGCGTAGCCCATGGTATGTAGTGTTCTTGATTTCCTTTAATCAGGATTGGACATTGTTTATTCGGGACTATAGTGTCCTGCTTTCTTCTTTGCCCCTTCTCTGAGTACTCTGCGATCTGTTTCTGTGGGCTCATATCTCAAATAGGGGACAGTCTTGGTGAAGAATCTGAAGAAGAGGAAGAAAGTGGTAGACTTGGTATAAATCAACTAGAAAGAAGAAGTAAACTATTAACACAACAGATACAAGAGGAGTATGAACGAGCACAGGAAGAATATGTACAAGAGCAAGAAAGACAAGATGAGGCGATAGCTCGCAACCTACAGGAGAGCCTGAGATATGAGCCCACAGAAACAGATCACAGGTGGGGGTTCGTTCTCCCTTTTCCTCATGGGAATCTGTCCATGGGAGTAAGGTGGGGGTTCGTTCTCCCTCTTCCTCATGGGAATCTGTCCATGGGAGTAAGGTGGGGGTTCGTTCTCCCTTTTCCTCATGGGAATCTGTCCATGGGAGTAAGGTGGGGGTTCGTTCTCCCTTTTCCTCATGGGAATCTGTCCATGGGAGTAAGGTGGGGGTTCGTTCTCCCTTTTCCTCATGGGAATCTGTCCATGGGAGTAAGGTGGGGGTTCGTTCTCCCTCTTCCTCATGGGAATCTGTCCATGGGAGTAAGGTGGGGGTTCGTTCTCCCTTTTCCTCATGGGAATCTGTCCATGGGAGTAAGGTGGGGGTTCGTTCTCCCTTTTCCTCATGGGAATCTGTCCATGGGAGTAAGGTGGGGGTTCGTTCTCCCTCTTCCTCATGGGAATCTGTCCATGGGAGTAAGGTGGGGGTTCGTTCTCCCTTTTCCTCATGGGAATCTGTCCATGGGAGTAAGGTGGGGGTTCGTTCTCCCTTTTCCTCATGGGAATCTGTCCATGGGAGTAAGGTGGGGGTTCGTTCTCCCTTTTCCTCATGGGAATCTGTCCATGGGAGTAAGGTGGGGGTTCGTTCTCCCTTTTCCTCATGGGAATCTGTCCATGGGAGTAAGGTGGGGGTTCGTTCTCCCTCTTCATCATGGGAATCTGTCCATGGGAGTAAGGTGGGGGTTCGTTCTCCCTCTTCCTCATGGGAATCAGTCCATGGGAGTAAGGTGGGGGTTCGTTCTCCCTCTTCCTCATGGGAATCTGTCCATGGGAGTAAGGTGGGGGTTCGTTCTCCCTCTTCCTCATGGGAATCTGTCCATGGGAGTAAGGTGGGGGTTTATTCTCCCTCTTCCTCATGGGAATCTGTCCATGGGAGTAAGGTGGGGGTTTGTTCTCCCTCTTCCTCATGGGAATCTGTCCATGGGAGTAAGGTGGGGGTTCGTTCTCCCTTTTCCTCATGGGAATCTGTCCATGGGAGTAAGGTGGGGGTTCGTTCTCCCTTTTCCTCATGGGAATCTGTCCATGGGAGTAAGGTGGGGGTTCGTTCTCCCTTTTCCTCATGGGAATCTGTCCATGGGAGTAAGGTGGGGGTTCGTTCTCCCTCTTCCTCATGGGAATCTGTCCATGGGAGTAAGGTGGGGGTTCGTTCTCCCTCTTCCTCATGGGAATCTGTCCATGGGAGAAAGGTGGGGGTTCGTTCTCCCTCTTCCTCATGGGAATCTGTCCATGGGAGTAAGGTGGGGGTTCGTTCTCCCTCTTCCTCATGGGAATCTGTCCATGGGAGTAAGGTGGGGGTTCGTTCTCCCTCTTCCTCATGGGAATCTGTCCATGGGAGTAAGGTGGGGGTTCGTTCTCCCTCTTCCTCATGGGAATCTGTCCATGGGAGTAAGGTGGAGGTTCGTTCTCCCTCTTCCTCATGGGAATCTGTCCATGGGAGTAAGGTGGGGGTTCGTTCTCCCTTTTCCTCATGGGAATCTGTCCATGGGAGTAAGGTGGGGGTTCGTTCTCCCTTTTCCTCATGGGAATCTGTCCATGGGAGTAAGGTGGGGGTTCGTTCTCCCTTTTCCTCATGGGAATCTGTCCATGGGAGTAAGGTGGGGGTTCGTTCTCCCTTTTCCTCATGGGAATCTGTCCATGGGAGTAAGGTGGGGGTTCGTTCTCCCTCTTCCTCATGGGAATCTGTCCATGGGAGTAAGGTGGGGGTTCGTTCTCCCTTTTCCTCATGGGAATCTGTCCATGGGAGTAAGGTGGGGGTTCGTTCTCCCTTTTCCTCATGGGAATCTGTCCATGGGAGTAAGGTGGGGGTTCGTTCTCCCTCTTCCTCATGGGAATCTGTCCATGGGAGTAAGGTGGGGGTTTGTTCTCCCTCTTCCTCATGGGAATCTGTCCATGGGAGTAAGGTGGGGGTTCGTTCTCCCTCTTCCACATGGGAATCTGTCCATGGGAGTAAGGTGGGGGTTCGTTCTCCCTTTTCCTCATGGGAATCTGTCCATGGGAGTAAGGTGGGGGTTCGTTCTCCCTCTTCCTTTTGGGAATCTGTCCATGGGAGTAAGGTGGGGGTTTGTTCTCCCTCTTCCTCATGGGAATCTGTCCATGGGAGTAAGGTGGGGATTCGTTCTCCCTTTTCCTCATGGGAATCTGTCCATGGGAGTAAGGTGGGGGTTCGTTCTCCCTCTTCCTCATGGGAATCTGTCCATGGGAGTAAGGTGGGGGTTCGTTCTCCCTCTTCCTCATGGGAATCTGTCCATGGGAGTAAGGTGGGGGTTCGTTCTCCCTTTTCCTCATGGGAATCTGTCCATGGGAGTAAGGTGGGGGTTCGTTCTCCCTTTTCCTCATGGGAATCTGTCCATGGGAGTAAGGTGGGGGTTCGTTCTCCCTTTTCCTCATGGGAATCTGTCCATGGGAGTAAGGTGGGGGTTCGTTCTCCCTCTTCCTCATGGGAATCTGTCCATGGGAGTAAGGTGGGGGTTCGTTCTCCCTCTTCCTCATGGGAATCTGTCCATGGGAGTAAGGTGGGGGTTCGTTCTCCCTCTTCCTCATGGGAATCTGTCCATGGGAGTAATGTGGGGGTTCGTTCTCCCTTTTCCTCATGGGAATCTGTCCATGGGAGTAAGGTGGGGGTTCGTTCTCCCTTTTCCTCATGGGAATCTGTCCATGGGAGTAAGGTGGGGGTTCGTTCTCCCTCTTCCTCATGGGAATCTGTCCATGGGAGTAAGGTGGGGGTTCGTTCTCCCTCTTCCTCATGGGAATCTGTCCATGGGAGTAAGGTGGGGGTTCGTTCTCCCTTTTCCTCATGGGAATCTGTCCATGGGAGTAAGGTGGGGGTTCGTTCTCCCTTTTCCTCATGGGAATCTGTCCATGGGAGTAAGGTGGGGGTTCGTTCTCCCTCTTCCTCATGGGAATCTGTCCATGGGAGTAAGGTGGGGGTTCGTTCTCCCTTTTCCTCATGGGAATCTGTCCATGGGAGTAAGGTGGGGGTTCTTTCTCCCTCTTCCTCATGGGAATCTGTCCATGGGAGTAAGGTGGGGGTTCGTTCTCCCTTTTCCTCATGGGAATCTGTCCATGGGAGTAAGGTGGGGGTTCGTTCTCCCTTTTCCTCATGGGAATCTGTCCATGGGAGTAAGGTGGGGGTTCGTTCTCCCTTTTCCTCATGGGAATCTGTCCATGGGAGTAAGGTGGGGGTTCGTTCTCCCTCTTCCTCATGGGAATCTGTCCATGGGAGTAAGGTGGGGGTTCGTTCTCCCTTTTCCTCATGGGAATCTGTCCATGGGAGTAAGGTGGGGGTTCGTTCTCCCTCTTCCTCATGGGAATCTGTCCATGGGAGTAAGGTGGGGGTTCGTTCTCCCTTTTCCTCATGGGAATCTGTCCATGGGAGTAAGGTGGGGGTTCGTTCTCCCTTTTCCTCATGGGAATCTGTCCATGGGAGTAAGGTGGGGGTTCGTTCTCCCTTTTCCTCATGGGAATCTGTCCATGGGAGTAAGGTGGGGGTTCGTTCTCCCTCTTCCTCATGGGAATCTGTCCATGGGAGTAAGGTGGGGGTTCGTTCTCCCTTTTCCTCATGGGAATCTGTCCATGGGAGTAAGGTGGGGGTTCGTTCTCCCTTTTCCTCATGGGAATCTGTCCATGGGAGTAAGGTGGGGGTTCGTTCTCCCTCTTCCTCATGGGAATCTGTCCATGGAAGTAAGGTGGGGGTTCGTTCTCCCTTTTCCTCATGGGAATCTGTCCATGGGAGTAAGGTGGGGGTTCGTTCTCCCTCTTCCTCATGGGAATCTGTCCATGGGAGTAAGGTGGGGGTTCGTTCTCCCTTTTCCTCATGGGAATCTGTCCATGGGAGTAAGGTGGGGGTTCGTTCTCCCTCTTCCTCATGGGAATCTGTCCATGGGAGTAAGGTGGGGGTTCGTTCTCCCTCTTCCTCATGGTAATCTGTCCATGGGAGTAAGGTGGGGGTTCGTTCTCCCTTTTCCTCATGGGAATCTGTCCATGGGAGTAAGGTGGGGGTTCGTTCTCCCTTTTCCTCATGGGAATCTGTCCATGGGAGTAAGGTGGGGGTTCGTTCTCCCTTTTCCTCATGGGAATCTGTCCATGGGAGTAAGGTGGGGGTTCGTTCTCCCTTTTCCTCATGGGAATCTGTCCATGGGAGTAAGGTGGGGGTTCGTTCTCCCTTTTCCTCATGGGAATCTGTCCATGGGAGTAAGGTGGGGGTTTGTTCTCCCTCTTCCTCATGGGAATCTGTCCATGGGAGTAAGGTGGGGGTTTGTTCTCCCTCTTCCTCATGGGAATCTGTCCATGGGAGTAAGGTGGGGGAATCTGTCCATGGGAGTAAGGTGGGGGTTCGTTCTCCCTCTTCCTCATGGGAATCTGTCCATGGGAGTAAGGTGGGGGAATCTGTCCATGAGAGTAAGGTGGGGGTTCGTTCTCCCTCTTCCTCATGGGAATCTGTCCATGGGAGTAAGGTGGGGGTTCGTTCTCCCTCTTCCTCATGGGAATCTGTCCATGGGAGTAAGGTGGGGGTTCGTTCTCCCTTTTCCTCATGGGAATCTGTCCATGGGAGTAAGGTGGGGGTTCGTTCTCCCTCTTCCTCATGGGAATCTGTCCATGGGAGTAAGGTGGGGGTTCGTTCTCCCTCTTCCTCATGGGAATCTGTCCATGGGAGTAAGGTGGGGGTTCGTTCTCCCTCTTCCTCATGGGAATCTGTCCATGGGAGTAAGGTGGGGGAATCTGTCCATGGGAGTAAGGTGGGGGTTCGTTCTCCCTCTTCCTCATGGGAATCTGTCCATGGGAGTAAGGTGGGGGTTCGTTCTCCCTCTTCCTCATGGGAATCTGTCCATGGGAGTAAGGTGGGGGAATCTGTCCATGGGAGTAAGGTGGGGGAATCTCTCCATGGGAGTAAGGTGGGGGAATCTGTCCATGGGAGTAAGGTGGGGGAATCTGTCCATGGGAGTAAGGTGGGGGTTCGTTCTCCCTTTTCCTCATGGGAATCTGTCCATGGGAGTAAGGTAGGGGTTCGTTCTCCCTCTTCCTCATGGGAATCTGTCCATGGGCGTAAGGTGGGGGTTCGTTCTCCCTCTTCCTCATGGGAATCTGTCCATGGGAGTAAGGTGGGGGAATCTGTCCATGGGAGTAAGGTGGGGGTTCGTTCTCCCTTTTCCTCATGGGAATCTGTCCATGGGAGTAAGGTGGGGGTTCATTCTCCCTTTTCCTCATGGGAATCTGTCCATGGGAGTAAGGTGGGGGTTCGTTCTCCCTTTTCCTCATGGGAATCTGTCCATGGGAGTAAGGTGGGGGTTCGTTCTCCCTCTTCCTCATGGGAATCTGTCCATGGGAGTAAGGTGGGGGTTCGTTCTCCCTTTTCCTCATGGGAATCTGTCCATGGGAGTAAGGTGGGGGTTCGTTCTCCCTTTTCCTCATGGGAATCTGTCCATGGGAGTAAGGTGGGGGTTCGTTCTCCCTCTTCCTCATGGGAATCTGTCCATGGGAGTAAGGTGGGGGTTCGTTCTCCCTATTCCACATGGGAATCTGTCCATGGGAGTAAGGTGGGGGTTCGTTCTCCCTTTTCCTCATGGGAATCTGTCCATGGGAGTAAGGTGGGGGTTCGTTCTCTCTCTTCGTCATGGGAATCTGTCCATTTGAGTAAGGTGGGGGTTCGTTCTCCCTCTTCCTCATGGGAATCTGTCCATGGGAGTAAGGTGGGGGTTCGTTCTCCCTTTTCCTCATGGGAATCTGTCCATGGGAGTAAGGTGGGGGTTCGTTCTCCCTTTTCCTCATGGGAATCTGTCCATGGGAGTAAGGTAGGGGTTCGTTCTCCCTCTTCCTCATGGGAATCTGTCCATGGGCGTAAGGTGGGGGTTCGTTCTCCCTCTTCCTCATGGGAATCTGTCCATGGGAGTAAGGTGGGGGAATCTGTCCATGGGAGTAAGGTGGGGGTTCGTTCTCCCTTTTCCTCATGGGAATCTGTCCATGGGAGTAAGGTGGGGGTTCGTTCTCCCTTTTCCTCATGGGAATCTGTCCATGGGAGTAAGGTGGGGGAATCTGTCCATGGGAGTAAGGTGGGGGTTCGTTCTCCCTTTTCCTCATGGGAATCTGTCCATGGGAGTAAGGTGGGGGAATCTGTCCATGGGAGTAAGGTAGGGGTTCGTTCTCCCTCTTCCTCATGGGAATCTGTCCATGGGCGTAAGGTGGGGGTTCGTTCTCCCTCTTCCTCATGGGAATCTGTCCATGGGAGTAAGGTGGGGGAATCTGTCCATGGGAGTAAGGTGGGGGTTCGTTCTCCCTTTTCCTCATGGGAATCTGTCCATGGGAGTAAGGTGGGGGTTCGTTCTCCCTCTTCCTCATGGGAATCTGTCCATGGGAGTAAGGTGGGGGTTCGTTCTCCCTTTTCCTCATGGGAATCTGTCCATGGGAGTAAGGTGGGGGTTCGTTCTCCCTTTTCCTCATGGGAATCTGTCCATGGGAGTAAGGTAGGGGTTCGTTCTCCCTCTTCCTCATGGGAATCTGTCCATGGGCGTAAGGTGGGGGTTCGTTCTCCCTCTTCCTCATGGGAATCTGTCCATGGGAGTAAGGTGGGGGAATCTGTCCATGGGAGTAAGGTGGGGGTTCGTTCTCCCTTTTCCTCATGGGAATCTGTCCATGGGAGTAAGGTGGGGGTTCGTTCTCCCTTTTCCTCATGGGAATCTGTCCATGGGAGTAAGGTGGGGGAATCTGTCCATGGGAGTAAGGTGGGGGTTCGTTCTCCCTTTTCCTCATGGGAATCTGTCCATGGGAGTAAGGTGGGGGAATCTGTCCATGGGAGTAAGGTAGGGGTTCGTTCTCCCTCTTCCTCATGGGAATCTGTCCATGGGCGTAAGGTGGGGGTTCGTTCTCCCTCTTCCTCATGGGAATCTGTCCATGGGAGTAAGGTGGGGGAATCTGTCCATGGGAGTAAGGTGGGGGTTCGTTCTCCCTTTTCCTCATGGGAATCTGTCCATGGGAGTAAGGTGGGGGTTCGTTCTCCCTCTTCCTCATGGGAATCTGTCCATGGGAGTAAGGTGGGGGTTCGTTCTCCCTCTTCCTCATGGGAATCTGTCCATGGGAGTAAGGTGGGGGTTCGTTCTCCCTCTTCCTCATGGGAATCTGTCCATGGGAGTAAGGTGGGGGTTCGTTCTCCCTCTTCCTCATGGGAATCTGTCCATGGGAGTAAGGTGGGGGTTCGTTCTCCTTTTTCCTCATGGGAATCTGTCCATGGGAGTAAGGTGGGGGTTCGTTCTCCCTTTTCCTCATGGGAATCTGTCCATGGGAGTAAGGTGGGGGTTCGTTCTCCCTCTTCCTCATGGGAATCTGTCCATGGGAGTAAGGTGGGGGTTCGTTCTCCCTATTCCACATGGGAATCTGTCCATGGGAGTAAGGTGGGGGTTCGTTCTCCCTTTTCCTCATGGGAATCTGTCCATGGGAGTAAGGTGGGGGTTCGTTCTCTCTCTTCGTCATGGGAATCTGTCCATTTGAGTAAGGTGGGGGTTCGTTCTCCCTCTTCCTCATGGGAATCTGTCCATGGGAGTAAGGTGGGGGTTCGTTCTCCCTTTTCCTCATGGGAATCTGTCCATGGGAGTAAGGTGGGGGTTCGTTCTCCCTCTTCCTCATGGGAATCTGTCCATGGGAGTAAGGTGGGGGTTCGTTCTCCCTTTTCCTCATGGGAATCTGTCCATGGGAGTAAGGTGGGGGTTCGTTCTCCCTTTTCCTCATGGGAATCTGTCCATGGGAGTAAGGTCGGGGTTCGTTCTCCCTCTTCCTCATGGGAATCTGTCCATGGGAGTAAGGTGGGGGTTCGTTCTCCCTTTTCCTCATGGGAATCTGTCCATGGGAGTAAGGTGGGGGTTCGTTCTCCATTTTCCTCATGGGAATCTGTCCATGGGAGTAAGGTGGGGGTTCGTTCTCCCTTTTCCTCATGGGAATCTGTCCATGGGAGTAAGGTGGGGGTTCGTTCTCCCTTTTCCTCATGGGAATCTGTCCATGGGAGTAAGGTGGGGGTTCGTTCTCCCTCTTCCTCATGGGAATCTGTCCATGGGAGTAAGGTAGGGGTTTGTTCTCCCTCTTCCTCATGGGAATCTGTCCATGGGAGTAAGGTGGGGGTTCGTTCTCCCTCTTCGTCATGGGAATCTGTCCATTTGAGTAAGGTGGGGGTTCGTTCTCCCTCTTCCTCATGGGAATCTGTCCATGGGAGTAAGGTGGGGGTTCGTTCTCCCTTTTCCTCATGGGAATCTGTCCATGGGAGTAAGGTGGGGGTTCGTTCTCCCTCTTCCTCATGGGAATCTGTCCATGGGAGAAAGGTGGGGGTTCGTTCTCCCTCTTCCTCATGGGAATCTGTCCATGGGAGTAAGGTGGGGGTTCGTTCTCCCTCTTCCTCATGGGAATCTGTCCATGGGAGTAAGTTGGGGGTTCGTTCTCCCTCTTCCTCATGGGAATCTGTCCATGGGAGTAAGGTGGGGGTTCGTTCTCCCTCTTCCTCATGGGAATCTGTCCATGGGAGTAAGGTGGGGGTTCGTTCTCCCTCTTCCTCATGGGAATCTGTCCATGGGAGTAAGGTGGGGGTTCGTTCTCCCTTTTCCTCATGGGAATCTGTCCATGGGAGTAAGGTGGGGGTTCGTTCTCCCTTTTCGTCATGGGAATCTGTCCATGGGAGTAAGGTGGGGGTTCGTTCTCCCTCTTCCTCATGGGAATCTGTCCATGGGAGTAAGGTGGGGGTTCGTTCTCCCTTTTCCTCATGGGAATCTGTCCATGGGAGTAAGGTGGGGGTTTGTTCTCCCTCTTCCTCATGGGAATCTGTCCATGGGAGTAAGGTGGGGGTTCGTTCTCCCTTTTCCTCATGGGAATCTGTCCATGGGAGTAAGGTGGGGGTTCGTTCTCCCTTTTCCTCATGGGAATCTGTCCATGGGAGTAAGGTGGGGGTTCGTTCTCCCTCTTCCTCATGGGAATCTGTCCATGGGAGTAAGGTGGGGGTTCGTTCTCCCTCTTCCTCATGGGAATCTGTCCATGGGAGTAAGGTGGGGGTTCGTTCTCCCTCTTCCTCATGGGAATCTGTCCATGGGAGTAAGGTGGGGGAATCTGTCCATGGGAGTAAGGTGGGGGTTCGTTCTCCCTCTTCCTCATGGGAATCTGTCCATGGGAGTAAGGTGGGGGTTCGTTCTCCCTCTTCCTCATGGGAATCTGTCCATGGGAGTAAGGTGGGGGAATCTGTCCATGGGAGTAAGGTGGGGGAATCTGTCCATGGGAGTAAGGTGGGGGAATCTGTCCATGGGAGTAAGGTGGGGGTTCGTTCTCCCTTTTCCTCATGGGAATCTGTCCATGGGAGTAAGGTAGGGGTTCGTTCTCCCTCTTCCTCATGGGAATCTGTCCATGGGCGTAAGGTGGGGGTTCGTTCTCCCTCTTCCTCATGGGAATCTGTCCATGGGAGTAAGGTGGGGGAATCTGTCCATGGGAGTAAGGTGGGGGTTCGTTCTCCCTTTTCCTCATGGGAATCTGTCCATGGGAGTAAGGTGGGGGTTCGTTCTCCCTTTTCCTCATGGGAATCTGTCCATGGGAGTAAGGTGGGGGTTCGTTCTCCCTTTTCCTCATGGGAATCTGTCCATGGGAGTAAGGTGGGGGTTCGTTCTCCCTCTTCCTCATGGGAATCTGTCCATGGGAGTAAGGTGGGGGTTCGTTCTCCCTTTTCCTCATGGGAATCTGTCCATGGGAGTAAGGTGGGGGTTCGTTCTCCCTTTTCCTCATGGGAATCTGTCCATGGGAGTAAGGTGGGGGTTCGTTCTCCCTTTTCCTCATGGGAATCTGTCCATGGGAGTAAGGTGGGGGTTCGTTCTCTCTCTTCGTCATGGGAATCTGTCCATTTGAGTAAGGTGGGGGTTCGTTCTCCCTCTTCCTCATGGGAATCTGTCCATGGGAGTAAGGTGGGGGTTCGTTCTCCCTTTTCCTCATGGGAATCTGTCCATGGGAGTAAGGTGGGGGTTCGTTCTCCCTTTTCCTCATGGGAATCTGTCCATGGGAGTAAGGTAGGGGTTCGTTCTCCCTCTTCCTCATGGGAATCTGTCCATGGGCGTAAGGTGGGGGTTCGTTCTCCCTCTTCCTCATGGGAATCTGTCCATGGGAGTAAGGTGGGGGAATCTGTCCATGGGAGTAAGGTGGGGGAATCTGTCCATGGGAGTAAGGTGGGGGTTCGTTCTCCCTCTTCCTCATGGGAATCTGTCCATGGGAGTAAGGTGGGGGAATCTGTCCATGGGAGTAAGGTGGGGGTTTGTTCTCCCTTTTCCTCATGGGAATCTGTCCATGGGAGTAAGGTGGGGGTTCGTTCTCCCTTTTCCTAATGGGAATCTGTCCATGGGAGTAAGGTGGGGATTCGTTCTCCCTTTTCCTCATGGGAATCTGTCCATGGGAGTAAGGTGGGGGTTCGTTCTCCCTCTTCCTCATGGGAATCTGTCCATGGGAGTAAGGTGGGGGTTCGTTCTCCCTATTCCACATGGGAATCTGTCCATGGGAGTAAGGTGGGGGTTCGTTCTCCCTTTTCCTCATGGGAATCTGTCCATGGGAGTAAGGTGGGGGTTCGTTCTCTCTCTTCGTCATGGGAATCTGTCCATTTGAGTAAGGTGGGGGTTCGTTCTCCCTCTTCCTCATGGGAATCTGTCCATGGGAGTAAGGTGGGGGTTCGTTCTCCCTTTTCCTCATGGGAATCTGTCCATGGGAGTAAGGTGGGGGTTCGTTCTCCCTCTTCCTCATGGGAATCTGTCCATGGGAGTAAGGTGGGGGTTCGTTCTCCCTTTTCCTCATGGGAATCTGTCCATGGGAGTAAGGTGGGGGTTCGTTCTCCCTCTTCCTCATGGGAATCTGTCCATGGGAGTAAGGTGGGGGTTCGTTCTCCCTTTTCCTCATGGGAATCTGTCCATGGGAGTAAGGTGGGGGTTCGTTCTCCTTTTTCCTCATGGGAATCTGTCCATGGGAGTAAGGTGGGGGTTCGTTCTCCCTTTTCCTCATGGGAATCTGTCCATGGGAGTAAGGTGGGGGTTCGTTCTCCCTCTTCCTCATGGGAATCTGTCCATGGGAGTAAGGTGGGGGTTCGTTCTCCCTCTTCCTCATGGGAATCTGTCCATGGGAGTAAGGTGGGGGTTCGTTCTCCCTTTTCCTCATGGGAATCTGTCCATGGGAGTAAGGTGGGGGTTCGTTCTCCCTTTTCCTCATGGGAATCTGTCCATGGGAGTAAGGTGGGGGTTCGTTCTCCCTCTTCCTCATGGGAATCTGTCCATGGGAGTAAGGTGGGGGTTTGTTCTCCCTCTTCCTCATGGGAATCTGTCCATGGGAGTAAGGTGGGGGTTCGTTCTCCCTCTTCGTCATGGGAATATGTCCATTTGAGTAAGGTGGGGGTTCGTTCTCCCTCTTCCTCATGGGAATCTGTCCATGGGAGTAAGGTGGGGGTTCGTTCTCTCTTTTCCTCATGGGAATCTGTCCATGGGAGTAAGGTGGGGGTTCGTTCTCCCTCTTCCTCATGGGAATCTGTCCATGGGAGAAAGGTGGGGGTTCGTTCTCCCTCTTCCTCATGGGAATCTGTCCATGGGAGTAAGGTGGGGGTTCGTTCTCCCTCTTCCTCATGGGAATCTGTCCATGGGAGTAAGGTGGGGGTTCGTTCTCCCTCTTCCTCATGGGAATCTGTCCATGGGAGTAAGGTGGGGGTTCGTTCTCCCTCTTCCTCATGGGAATCTGTCCATGGGAGTAAGGTGGGGGTTCGTTCTCCCTCTTCCTCATGGGAATCTGTCCATGGGAGTAAGGTGGGGGTTCGTTCTCCCTTTTCCTCATGGGAATCTGTCCATGGGAGTAAGGTGGGGGTTCGTTCTCCCTCTTCCTTTTCGGAATCTGTCCATGGGAGTAAGGTGGGGGTTCGTTCTCCCTTTTCCTCATGGGAATCTGTCCATGGGAGTAAGGTGGGGGTTCGTTCTCCCTTTTCCTCATGGGAATCTGTCCATGGGAGTAAGGTGGGGGAATCTGTCCATGGGAGTAAGGTGGGGGAATCTGTCCATGGGAGTAAGGTGGGGGAATCTGTCCATGGGAGTAAGGTGGGGGAATCTGTCCATGGGAGTAAGGTGGGGGAATCTGTCCATGGGAGTGAGGTGGGGGAATCTGTCCATGGGAGTAAGGTGGGGGAATCTGTCCATGGGAGTAAGGTGGGGGAATCTGTCCATGGGAGTGAGGTGGGGGAATCTGTCCATGGGAGTGAGGTGGGGGAATCTGTCCATGGGAGTGAGGTGGGGGAATCTGTCCATGGGAGTGAGGTGGGGGAATCTGTCCATGGGAGTGAGGTGGGGGAATCTGTCCATGGGAGTGAGGTGGGGGAATCTGTCCATGGGAGTGAGGTGGGGGAATCTGTCCATGGGAGTGAGGTGGGGGAATCTGTCCATGGGAGTGAGGTGGGGGAATCTGTCCATGGGAGTGAGGTGGGGGAATCTGTCCATGGGAGTGAGGTGGGGGAATCTGTCCATGGGAGTGAGGTGGGGGAATCTGTCCATGGGAGTGAGGTGGGGGAATCTGTCCATGGGAGTGAGGTGGGGGAATCTGTCCATGGGAGTGAGGTGGGGGTTCGTTCTCTTGCCGTTTTCATGCTTCGTAATAGGCCCATTCCTTCTTCTTTAAACATTTTTAATATTTCATTTTCTCTTTCCCGTTTGTCCTTTCTTTTCTGTCTTTTGTCGTTTGGTTTATAGTTCTTTATTAAAATCTCCATTTCCTCACACACAGAGACATCCAATGTCCCCACTGCAGGCCACTTAGTGTTAAATTTTCTGGTGCGTTTTTTTCCCATTTTTCAGACGTTTTCTTTATTTCATCTTTACTTAAGGGGTGTCTGGCCCCCAAGGTTTCTACTGGCGTCCTATTCATTTTGAGGGTTATCTATACCTCAGCTTTACTTTATTCAATCCTTTTTTTTTTCCTTATAATGTCTATTATTTTCTTTTTATATTTATTGCTTCTTATTGCTTCGTTCCTATTTTATTCTGTCTATTTTATTATTCTATTTTATTATTCTGTCTGTTTATTTTATTCTGTCTATCTTAGTCCTGGTTCCTATTTTTCAGGGTTTTTCCAGCTCCTCTCTGTCTCTCCTAGTTATCGTAATCTGATCCTTTTTCCCCTAGGCTGCGGCCCCCTAGGGAACCAGCAGCTCTATGGTATTTTATTCTTTACTAGTGTTTCTACTGCGCTATGCTATAACTTTATATCGCGGTTGGGTGTTTTATCTTAGAATAAAATAACTTGGCTTTATTTAACTACTCTCTGTAGTTTATATTTTATTCTTTACTAGTGTTTCTACTGCGCTATGCTATAACTTTATATCGCGGTTGGGTGTTTTATCTTAGAATAAAATAACTTGGCTTTATTTAACTACTCTCTGTAGTTTATATTTTATTCTTTACTAGTGTTTCTACTGCGCTATGCTATAACTTTATATCGCGGTTGGGTGTTTTATCTTAGCTAGAATAAAATACCTTTATTTAAATCTGTAGTTTATATTTTATTCGTATGTTTTTCCTGCCTACACACTATGTGTATGCGTTTACTGCTTTTTATTGTATCCTATGTATTTCCCAGGTTTATCAGTTCAACATACTTTATTATATCAATGTTCTATTTTTACATATAGCTTTCCTTATCCGTTATCTATTGGTTTTGTCGCCTTTTCCCCAACGAGAGTTTAACCCCACTCTCCCTCCTATATCATATATCAAGCGGCTGACAAATTGGCCCATAACTTCACCTAGCAACAACATAGACCTGCTGTAGGACCCATAACTTCACCTAACAACAACAACATAGACCTAGAACTATAAATCATTTAATATTTCAGGTGAAACATGGAAACTAAAATGTCTTTGTCATGACAATTCATAACCTGATCACCAGATAATTTTGTGAATAATCCCACTAGGCTACTCTGTAATGTGTTGTCATTCTAAATGTCCTGAATAAAGGAAAATAGCTCTGTGTGTTGTACAATAGCCTATCCACCAAGGAACAGTTCTCTACACATTATGAGCTAAGTATCTCCGTTTCCAAACGGACTAACGAGACCCTACTGTAAATCAAGTAAACAATAACACATTATAAACATCAATTTGTTAGGGATGTTGGATCCAACATGGAGCACGGCATAACTGTCTTTACCAGGGTAATGAATGAAGAAGCACTTTGGTTAATTTTTTTATTTCACCTTTATTTAACCAGGTAGGCTAGTTGAGAACAAGTTCTCATTTACAACTGCGACCTGGCCAAGATAAAGCAAGGCAGTGCGACAAAAACACAACAACACGTGGGATAAACAAAAGTAGTCAATAACAATAGAAAAATCTAAATACAGTGTGTGCAAATGGAGTAAGGAGGTAAGGCAATAAATAGGCCATAGTAGTGAAGTAATTACAATTTACAAATTAACACTGGAGTGATAGATGTGCAGATGATGATGTGTAAGAAGAAATACTGGTGTGCAAAAGGGAGAAAAAAATATAAATAAAAACAATATGGGGATATGGTAGGTAGTTGGATGGGCTATTTACAGATGGGCTATGTACAGCTGCAGTGATCGGTAAGCTGCTCAGATAGCTGATGTTTAAAGTTAGTGAGGGAAATATAAGTCTCCAGCTTCAGCAATTTTTGCAATTCGTTCCAGTCACTGGCAGCAGAGAACTGGAAGGAAAGGCGGCCAAAGGAGGTGTTGGCTTTGGGGATGACCAGTGAGATATACCTGCTGGAGCGCGTGCTATGGGTGGGGGTTGCTATGGTGACCAGTGAGCTGAGATAAGGTGGAGCTTTTACTAGCAAAGACCTATAGATGACCTGGAGCAAATGGGTCTGGCGACGAATATGTAGCGAGGGTCAGCCGACGAGAGCATACAGGTCGCAGTGGTGGGTGGTATATGGGGTTTTGGTGACAAAACGGATGGCACTGTGATAGACTGTATCCAGTTTTCTGAGTAGTGTTGGAAGCTATTTTGTAAATGACATCGCCGAAGTCGAGGATCGGTAGGATAGTCAGTTTTAGGAGGGTATGTTTGGCGGTGTGAGTGAAGGAGGCTTTGTTCCTCTGAGGAGATGGGAGAACCTTGCAGAAGGACAACCATCTCTGCAGCACTCCACCAATCAGACCTTTATGGTAGAGTGGGCCAGACAGAAGCCACTCCTCAGTAAAAAAACTGTGTTCTGCCCCTCCCAAAAGATAGAATTTGTAGATAATTGGCCCTCTTTCTGGGACTCACCCACAAACAGGACCAAGCCTGGCCTGTTGAGGAGTGACGGTCTCCATCCTAGGTGGAGGCGTGCTCTCATCTTATCTACGAACATAGACAGGGCTCTAACTCCTCTAGCTCCATAATGAAATAGGGTGCAGGCCAGGCAGCAGGCTGTTAGCCAGCCTGCTAGTTTAGTGGAGTCTGCCACTAGCACAGTCAGTGTAGTCAGCTCAGCTTTCCCCATTGAGACCGTGTCTGTGCCTCGATCTAGGTTGGGTAAAACTAAACATGGCGGTGTTCGCCTTAGCAATCTCACTGGAATAAAGACCTCCTCCATTCCTGCCATTATTGAAAGAGATTGTGATACCTCACATCTCAAAATTGGGTTACTTAATGTTAGATCCCTCACTTCCAAGGCAGTTATAGTCAATGAACTAATCACTGATCATAATCTTGATGTGATTGGCCTGACTGAAACATGGCTTAAGCCTGATGAATTTACTGTGTTAAATGAGGCCTCACCTCCTGGTTACACCAGTGACCATACCCCCCGTGCATCCGGCAAAGGCGAAGGTGTTGCTAACATAAACAATGACGTTTTCGTCTTTTGAGCTTCTAGTCATGAAATCTATGCAGCCTACTCAATCACTTTTTACAGCTACTGTTTACAGGCCTCCTGGGCCATATGCAGTGTTCCTCACTGAGTTCCCTGAATTCCTATCGGATCTTGTAGTCATAGCAGATAATATTCAAATTTTTGGTGACTTTAACATTCACATGGAAAAGTCCACAGACCCACTCCAAAAGGCTTTCGGAGCCATCATCGACTCAGTGGGTTTTGTCCAACATGTCTCTGGACCTACTCACTGCCACAGTCATACTCTGGACCTAGTTTTGTCCCATGGAATAAATGTTGTGGATCTTAATGTTTTTCCTCATAATCCTGGATTATCGGACCACCATTTTATTGCGTTTGCAATTGCAACAAATAATCTGCTCAGACCCCAACCAAGGAGCATTAAAAGTCGTGCTATAAATTCTCAGACAACCCAAAGATTCCTTGATGCCCTTCCAGACTCCCTCTGCCTACCCAAGGACGTCAGAGGACAAAAATCAGTTAACCACCTAACCGAGGAACTCAATTTAACCTTGCGCAATACCCTAGATACAGTTGCACCCCTAAAAACATCTGTCATAAGAAACTAGCTCCCTGATATACAGAAAATACACGAGCTCTGAAGCAAGCTTCCAGAAAATTGGAACGGAAATGGCGCCACACCAAACTGGAAGTCTTCCGACTAGCTTGGAAAGACAGTACCGTGCAGTATCGAAGAGCCCTCACTGCTGCTCGATCATCCTATTTTTCCAACTTAATTGAGGAAAATAAGAACAATCCGAAATTTCTTTTTGATACTGTCGCAAAGCTAACTAAAAAGCAGCATTCGCAAATGGAGGATGGCTTTCACTTCAGCAGTAATAAATTTATGAACTTCTTTGAGGAAAAGATCATGATCATTAGAAAGCAAATTACGGACTCCTCTTTAAATCTGCTTATTCCTCCAAAGCTCAGTTGTCCTTTGTCTGCACAACTCTGTCAGGACCTAGGATCAAGGGAGACACTAAAGTGTTTTAGTACTATATCTCTTGACACAATGATGAAAATAATCATGGCCTCTAAACCCTCAAGCTGCATACTGGACCCTATTCCAACTAAACTACTGAAAGAGCTGCTTCCTGTGCTTGGCCCTCCTATGTTGAACATAATAAACGGCTCTCTATCCACCGGATGTGTACCAAGCTCACTAAAAGCGGCAGTAATAAAGCCTCTCTTGAAAAAGCTGAATCTTGACCCAGAAATTATAAAAAACTAAATCGGCCTATATCGAATCTTCCATTCCTCTCAAAAATGTTAGAAAAAGCTGTTGCGCAGCAACTCACTGCCTTCCTGAAGACAAACAATGTATACGAAACGCTTCAGTCTGGTTTTAGACCCCATCATAGCACTGAGACTGCACTTGTGAAGGTGGTAAATGACCTTTTAATGACGTCAGACCGAGGCTCTGCATCTGTCCTCGTGCTCCTAGATCTTAGTGCTGCTTTTGATACCATCGATCACCACATTCTTTTGGAGAGATTGGAAACCCAAATTGGTCTACATGGACAAGTTCTGGCCTGGTTTAGATCTTATCTGTCGGAAAGATATCAGTTTGTCTCTGTGAATGGTTTGTCCTCTGACAAATCAATTGTAAATTTCGGTGTTCCTCAAGGTTCCGTTTTAGGACCACTATTGTTTTCACTATATATTTTACCTCTTGGGGATGTCATTCGAAAACATAATGTTAAATTTCACTGCTATGCGGACGACACACAGCTGTACATTTCAATGAAACATGGTGAAGCCCCAAAATTGTCCTCGCTGGAAGCCTGCGTTTCAGACATAAAGAAGTGGATGGCTGCAAACTTTCTATTTTTAAACTCGGACAAAACAGAGATGCTTGTTCTAGGTCCCAAGAAACAAAGAGATCTTCTGTTGAATCTGACAATTAATCTTGATGGTTGTACAGTTGTCTCAAATAAAACTGTGAAGGACCTCGGCGTTACTCTGGACCCTGATCTCTCTTTTGACGAACATATCAAGACTGTTTCAAGGACAGCTTCTTTCCATTTATGTAACATTGCAAAAATCAGAAATGTTCTGTCCAAAAATGATGCAGAAAAATTAATCCATGCTTTTGTTACTTCTAGGTTGGACTACTGCAATGCTCTACTTTCCGGCTACCCGGATAAAGCACTAAATAAACTTCAGTTAGTGCTGAATACGGCTGCTAGAATCCTGACTAAACCCAACATTTTTATCATATTACTCCAGTGCTAGCCTCCCTACACTGGCTTCCTGTTAAGGCAAGTGCTGATTTCAATGTTTTACTGCTAACCTACAAAGCATTACATGGCTTGCTCCTACCTATCTTTCCGATTTGGTCCTTCCCTACATACCTACACGTACGCTATGGTCACAAGACGCAGGCCTCCTAATTGTCCCTAGAATTTCTAAGCAAACAGCTGGAAGCAGGGCTTTCTCCTATAGAGCTCAATTTTTATGGAATGGTCTGCCTACCCATGTGAGAGATGCAGACTCGGTCTCAACCTTTAAGTCTTTACTGAAGACTCATCTCTTCAGTAGGTCCTATGATTGAGTGTAGTCTGGCCCAGGAGTGTGAAGGTGAACGGAAAGGCTCTGGAGCAACGAACCGCCCTTGCTGTCTCTGCCTGGCCGGTTCCCCTCTCTCCACTGGGATTCTCTGCCTCTATCCCTATTACAGGGGCTGAGTCACTGGCTTACTGGTTTTCTTCCATGCAGTCCCTAGGAGGGGTGCGTCACTTGAGTGGGTTGAGTCACTGACGTGGTCTTCCTGTCTGGGTTGGCGCCCCCCCCTTGGGTTGTGCCGTGGAGGAGATCTTTGTGGGCTATACTTGGCCTTGTCTCAGGATGGTAAGTTGGTGGGTGAAGATATCCCTCTAGTGGTGTGGGGGCTGTGCTTTGGCAAAGTGGGTGGGGTTATATACTGCCTGTTTGGCCCTGTCCGGGGGTATCATCGGATGGGGCCACAGTGTCTCCTGACCCCTCCTGTCTCAGCCTCCAGTATTTGTGCTGCAGTAGTTTATGTGTCGAGGGGCTAGGGTCAGTCTGTTATATCTGGAGTATTTCTTCTGTCTTATCTGGTGTCCTGTGTGAATTTAAGTATGCTCTCTCTAATTCTCTCTTTCTCTCTCGGAGGACCTGAGCCCTAGGACCATGCCTCAGGACTACCTGGCATGATGACTCCTTGCTGTCCCCAGTCCACCTGGCCGTGCTGCTGCTCCAGTTTCAACTGTTCTGCCTGCGGCTATGGAACTCTGACCTGTTCACCGGACGTGCTACCTGTCCCAGACCTGCTGATTTCAACTCTCTAGAGATAGCAGAAGCGGTAGAGATACTCTGAATGATCGGCTATGAAAAGCCAACTGACATTTACTCCTGAGGTGCTGACTTGTTGCACCCTCGACAACTACTATGATTATTATTATTTGACCCTGCTGGTCATTTATGAACATTTGAACATCTTGGCCATGTTCTGTTATAATCTCCACCCGGCACAGCCAGCAGAGGACTGACCACCCCTCATAGCCTGGTTCCTCTCTAGGTTTCTTCCTAGGTTCTGGCCTTTCTACGGAGTTTTTCCTAGCCACTGTGCTTCTACACCTGCATTGCTTGCTGTTTGGGGTTTTAGGCTGGGATTCTGTACAGCACTTTGAGATATCAGCTGATGTAAGAAGGGCTATATAAATAGATTTGATTTGATAAATTGGTTGAGAACTTGTTGGAGGCTATTTTGTTGCAATACCCATCTATGTTTAAAACCTGTTTTCTCTACAGGATGTTTCTGATCTGCCAATGGCCTGGGGGAATGAGAATGGCCAAGACCATTGTGTAAAAGGGGAGGAGTTGTGGTTTGTATGACTAACAATGTAGGCAGAGGAAGGTTGAGACCGGATTGTCATAGGTAACAGTAATGCCTCTGGCTCGGATGTACATGCATGGACGTGCGCATCGTACCCCCTGGTTTAGCACCTCATGAAATACTCACAGAAAGACCCATGGGAATCCTAAACACCCCGTTCCCACAGAACAGTTTGACACTGACGGGTTGCGAGGATCAAATGGTAAGCTACTGTGCTGCACTCAACAATGTTCTGAAGTCTATTTTCCCCAGGATAAAAGTGGCTTTGCCTGAACCAAAAGGAGGACAGCTCCAAAAATTGCAGCCAGGAGATTGAGTGATCAACAAAGACCTCCGCAGAAAGACTTGGCACCAACAGCGCTGGACTGGTCCATTCCAGGTGCTCCTGATGGTTGCAGAGCGGTTGACGTGGGTTCACGCAAGCCACTGCAGGAAAG
Source organism: Salmo salar (assembly GCF_965601325.2). NCBI lineage: Eukaryota > Metazoa > Chordata > Actinopteri > Salmoniformes > Salmonidae > Salmo > Salmo salar. The sequence goes on along the minus strand of NW_027675323.1, from coordinate 1,314,111 downwards.
TGCCCCACAACCCAGACGAAGATGCACCAGCCGATGAATCGTCATATGTGACCCCAGTGGCCATAGAAAGACCAGGACCGGACTCTATGCATCATTTCTTTTGCTTTCGTGGTCAGTCTTTTCATTGTTAGCTGTTGTCTGGGCCCTTGGACAAGTGACAACAATACAACTGAAGTATACAACACCAGCATAGTCCCACGGTGGGACTTAAATAACAGCCGCTCCAGCTCAAGCCAATGGCTCAGGACGGGAGTCCAGCTAATAATAGCTGCCCCGTTGTTTAACCTCTATGGGCTAGGTGGGACGCTAGCGTCCCCCCCGTGGTGCACTCCATCAACAGCAGGTGCATTTCAAGAGCGGCAAATTTGAAACCAAATAAATGTCAAAATTCAAATTTTTCAAACATACAACTATCTTACACCCTTTGAAAGATAAACATCTCCTTAATCTAACCACGTTGTCCGATTTCAAAAAGGTTTTACGGCGAAAGCATAAAGTTAGATTATGTTAGGAGAGTACATTGACAATAGCTGTGTGTAATGTTTTGTCAATTCAAAGACAGGCGTCACCAAAACCATAAAACCAGCTAAAATGATGCACTAACCTTTGACAATCTCCATCAGATGACACTCCTAGGACATTATGTTAGACAATACATGCATTTTTAGTTCTATCAAGTTCATATTTATATCCAAAAACAGCGGTTTACTATGGCGTTGATGTTCAGGAAATCGTTTCCTTCCAATAACCGGCAGTCAAGTCAGCACCACAAATTAAATAATTAAAATTAGAAAACATTGGTAAAATATTATATTGTCATTTAAAGAATTATAGATTTACATCTCTTGAACGCAATCAACTTGCCAGATTTAAAAATAACCTTACTGGGAAATCACACTTTGCAATAATCTGAGCACTGCGCCCAGAAAAATACGCGTTGCGATACAGACTAGACGTCATGTTGGGGAGATCTAAAATCGAAAATACTATGTAAATAATCCATTACCTTTGATTCTCTTCATCAGATGTCACTTCCAGGTATCACAGGTCCATAACGAATGTAGTTTTGTTCAAAAAAGCTCATCATTTATGTCCAAAAATCTCCGTCTCGTTAGCACATGATGTAAGCCAGCCGGACTTCTCGTCATGAACGAGGGGAAAAAATATATTTCCGTTCGTTCAAACATGTCAAACGTTGTATAGCATAAATAATTAGGGCCTTTTTTAACCAGAACATGAATAATATTCAAGGTGGACGAATGCATACTCTTTTATAACGTATTGGAACGAGGGTACCCAACATGAACTCGCGCGCCAGGTGTCTAATGGGCCATCATCGTTCCATGGCTCTTGTTCGGTCAGATCTCCCTCCAGAAGACTCAAAACACTTTGTAAAGGCTGGTGACATCTAGTGGAAGCAATAGGAAGTGCCAAAATATTCCTCAGCCCCTGTGTTTTTCAATGGGATAGGTTTAAAGGTAATACAACACATCAGGTATCCACTTCCTGTCAGAAAATGTCTCAGGGTTTTGCCTGCCAAATGAGTTCTGTTATACTCACAGACACCATTCAAACAGTTTTAGAAACTTTAGAGTGTTTTCTATCCATATATAATAAGTATATGCATATTCTAGTTACTGGGTAGGATTAGTAACCAGATTAAATCGGGTACATTTTTTTTTATCCAGCCGTGCAAATACTGCCCCCTAGCCTTAACAGGTTAAAGGTAATTCAACACATCAGGTATCCACTTCCTGTCAGAAAATGTCTCAGGGTTTTGCCTGCCAAATGAGTTCTGTTATACTCACAGACACCATTCAAACAGTTTTAGAAACTTTAGGGTGTTTTCTATCCATATATAATAAGTATATGCATATTCTAGTTGCTGGGTAGGATTAGTAACCAGATTAAATCGGGTACATTTTTTTATCCAGCAGTGAAAATACTGCCCCCTAGCCCCAACAGGTTAAAGCATTGGGGGGGATTTTTCTTACACTAGTACATTATCTGTGTAAATGGCTTCTGTTGAGCCACTGAGTGTTTTACCTTCACATGGTGCAAAACAGGGAATCATTAAACAATGAAAACAGTTCTACAGAAGTACACTCTTCATCTGTACAAAGAGGACAATCATCACGCCGATGCATCAATCTCCGTCTTCTTAACCTGTTAGGGCTAGGGGGCAGTATTGACACGGCTGGATAAAAAACATACCCGATTTAATCTGGTTACCACTCCTACCCAGTAACTAGAATATGCATATGCTAGTTCTGAACGTCACATGCTAATGTAAAAAGCTGGTTTTTGATATAAATATGAACTTGATTGAACAAAACATGCATGTATTGAATAACATAATGTCCTAGGGTTGTCATCTGATGAAGATCATCAAAGCTTAGTGCTGCATTTAGCTGTCTTCTGGGTATATGTGACATTATATGCTAGCTTGAAAAATGGGTGTCTGATTATTTCTGGCTGGGTACTCTGCTGACATAATCTAATGTTTTGCTTTCGTTGTAAAGCCTTTTTGAAATCGGACAGTGTGGTTAGATTAACGAGAGTCTTGTCTTTAGAATGGTGTAAAATAGTCATATGTTTGAGAAATTGAAGTAATAGCATTTCTAAGGTATTTGAATAACGCGCCACAGGATTCCACTGGCTGTTACGTAGGTGGGACGATTTCGTCCCACCTACCCTAGAGAGGATAAACCGCAGCCGTCGACACAGCAGTTCTTAAAATTGGATGTAAACATAGACAACGCTGTATTAAAATTGTCAGTGTAGAGCACCAGTGAAAGGGATTTCGAAATGGGAGAAGTTAGGAGCAATTTATATAAGGACGGTATTTGGTATCATGAGAAGTTACCAATACTACCTAAGTCATTGTTTAGAGATGCGGCAAGATTGACACATGGGCAGAGCCATGTGTCAACAGGGGGATAGTAGAGCAGGTTCGGAAACACTTTGTGGCCTATTGGATAACGAACTACTTTAAAAAAACATTTTTTATAATAGATAAGCATATTAAATGGGAAGAAGTGGTCACAACTTACTGGGTGGACACGATTAGGGTAGTTGGTTTACTACGGGGGGCCAGCACAGAAAAAAATGTATGAAATTGTATGAAATGTATGCATTCACTACTGTAAGTCGCTCTGGATAAGAGCGTCTGCTAAATGACTAAAAATGTAAATGTAAAATGTAGGATCTCTCTCTTAAATAATGGATTACATTTTAGCTGATCAGGTAAACCATATAGAATGCCAGAGTTAGGGAGGCCAGAACAGGTAGACATAGAAGTTGAAGATACACTAACAGAACACATGGTTAACCAAACCCGTATGTCCGAGACTTTGTGTCCAACAGGTGAATTACAGGAGAAGATGATTCACTCAATCCAACCAGGAGACTGGGTGTGGATCCAGTCCCCGAGGAGAAAAGAACTGGAAGCAGCCACGGTGGGAGGGCCCATACCAAGTGTTCCTGGTAATAGCCTTTGTGGTGAGAATAGCTGAAAGAGCTACCTGGGTTCATATCACACATTGCGGGAGGGTAAGACACACTGACACTGTCGAACAATCACAGAGTTAGGAGAAGAACCGAATACCAATAAGGTTCGGGGGTTACCTCTCTAATGAAGATTCCCAAACCCGCCCGATCCTCACTGTGTGCGTTCATAGAAGTGAAAGTGTGGGTTGGCCTCTAGCCGGTGATATATTCTCCGGGAGGGGGTGGGGCTTTACAGGGGTACTGGTCAGTCTGAGCTGTCTGATTGTGGGAGCCATATTCCTAATACACCATGAACCACTCGAGAAGTCAGAAAGTTGTAACTTGACCCATAGTGTAGAAGATGAGGAGTTTTTATGGCCTAGGTACAAAAGGTCACTCGATCTGGATAAAAAGGAAGTGAGATTAGAGTTAGGGAAGGATGTCTCAATAGAGTTCTATGCAGACCAAATGGGGTCCCTAACCTCCTGGCAGTCTAGGACTCGGACTTCATGGGGAAGATATCTGTGTAGATCCCGGTGTAACTCATGGAATCATAGCTCACACAGAGAGAGAAGGCTATGTCAATCCACACACCCAATATAGAAACAGATGGAATATAGTGAAGGCCAGGGTTTTTGACTGCAATCCAGAGCAAGGGAAGTATTGCTTGAAGATAGGAATGACCATTAAAAGCATAAAGAAAGAGGATTTAGGGTTATGGTATGTTGGCCTTGACCAGACCATTGTCGACACTGCGGTACCATTCCGAGTAGTAGAGGTTAGGACAGGAGATAGTTCTACCGCCAGCCAGAATACCAGTAGTACCCCTGATAAAACTGACATTACCCGTGTAGTCATCCAGAGCCAAGGACCGGTGAGGATAGTTCAGACGAAAGATCTTAACCTGTTGGGTCTAGGGGGCAGCATTTGCACGTCTGGATAAAAAAAATTTACCCGATTTAATCTGGTTACTAATCCTACCCAGTAACTAGAATATGCATATACTTATTATATATGGATAGAAAACACTCTAAAGTTTCTAAAACTGTTTGAATGGTGTCTGTGAGTATAACAGAACTCATTTGGCAGGCAAAACCCTGAGACATTTTCTGACAGGAAGTGGATACCTGATGTGTTGTATTGACTTTAAACCTATCCCATTGAAAAACACAGGGGTTTAGCAATATTTTGGCACTTCCTATTGCTTCCACTAGATGTCACCAGCCTTTACAAAGTGTTTTGAGTCTTCTGGAGGGAGATCTGACCGAACAAGAGCCATGGAACGATGATGGCCCATTAGACACCTTGCGCGCGAGTTGATGTTGGGTACCCTCGTTCCAATACGTTATAAAAGAGTATGCATTCGTCCACCTTGAATATTATTCATGTTCTGGTTAAAAAAGGCCCTAATTATTTATGCTATACAACGTTTGACATGTTTGAACGAACGGAAATATATTTTTTCCCCTCGTTCATGACGAGAAGTCCGGCTGGCTTACATCATGTGCTAACGAGACGGAGATTTTTGGACATAAATGATGAGCTTTTTTGAACAAAACTACATTCGTTATGGACCTGTGATACCTGGAAGTGACATCTGATGAAGAGAATCAAAGGTAATGGATTATTTACATAGTATTTTCGATTTTAGATCTCCCCAACATGACGTCTAGTCTGTATCGCAACGCGTATTTTTCTGGGCGCAGTGCTCAGATTATTGCAAAGTGTGATTTCCCAGTAAGGTTATTTTTAAATCTGGCAAGTTGATTGCGTTCAAGAGATGTAAATCTATAATTCTTTAAATGACAATATAATATTTTACCAATGTTTTCTAATTTTAATTATTTAATTTCTGACGCTGACTTGACTGCCGGTTATTGGAGGGAAACGATTTCCTCAACATCAATGCCATAGTAAAACGCTGTTTTTGGATATAAATATCAACTTGATAGAACTAAAAATGCATGCATTGTCTAACATAATGTCCTAGGAGTGTCATCTGATGGAGATTGTAAAAGGTTAGTGCATCATTTTAGCTGGTTTTATGGTTTTGGTGACCCTGTCTTTGACTTGACAAAACATTACACACAACTCTTGTAAATGTACTGTCCTAACATACTCTAAATTTATGCTTTCGCCGTAAAACCTTTTTGAAATCGTAAAACGTGGTTAGATTAAGGAGATGTTTATCTTTCAAATGGTGTAACATAGTTGTATTTTTGAAAAATGTGAATTTTGACATTTATTTGGATTCAAATTTGCCGCTCTTGAAATGCACCTGCTGTTGATGGAGTGCACCACGGGTGGCACGCTAGCGTCCCACCTAGCCCCAAGAGGTTAAGAAGGTAGAGCAGGGCTTTATTATGGACAGACTTCTCCCATTCTTAGCTACTGTCGTATCAATATGTTTTGACCATGGCAGTTTACAATCCAGGGTTACTCCAAGCAGTTTAGTCACCTCAACTTGCTCAATTTCCACATTATTCATTACGAGATGAACAGGTGAGCAGTACGCGTCTATGTAATGAGAGCATGAACAGTGTGAGGACCGTTAAAACGTCTTAGGGCTAGGGGGCAGTTTTCGGAAGTTCGGAGAGTCTGGCGAGCCCAAAGTAAAATGCCTGTTACTCAGGCCCAGAAGCTATGCATATAATTGGTAGATTTGGAAAGAAAACACTCTGACGTTTCCAAAATTGTTAAAACTGTATGTGGTACTGTATGTGGATGATCAGGGCTTTATTCAGAAAAAGTTTCTTGGGCTACTTTGATTTGCCAAGTGGGCGAGATGTGAATTCCGTGTTTAATTTCATGGACAAACTTGTTGTTCAAACCTACGATGGCTCACCTTCAAGGGAACGTATCTGCTATTTGTATTTCCAGCTAAGTCCCCTCCTGTTCCATGGTTTAACAAGCGATGACCACTCTACTTCCATTGTCAACTAACTCCTCACATGAACTGGAAGCCACGTCTCATGTGGCCCACTCAACCACTGGCACATTGAATGTTTCCTCTCCAAGCACGGTGAGGGAACCCCTGTTAATTTTCTCTCATTACTTTATGTAGAGTCAATCACAAACACAATCACATTATTACACATCTATGATTTGACTCCTTGCTTGGACTAACTCATTCTTAGCTCTTTTGTCTCACTGTGTAGTGTTTTTGTGTTGTCTTCCCAGTCAAACCCTGCCCTGCACTGGTCAAGCCTCTGAACACCTCAACTCATGCCTCATACCCTCATTCAATCACTGCTGTGATCCCTTCCCAAAATGGTGTAGGTAGCCCTCTCATTCCTATTCCCCATAATATTGTACTATAAGTGTCTTTATTAAATGCTTTAGGTTAAAATAATTACTCTTTGACGATTTTTGAAACACATTTTTGACATCTCTGTGCGTTCTGCTCCTATACTGTGGGTCTCCCATCCTCCTCAACAACAGACATGTCTAATAACGTGTAATACAATTCATCATTAATAATTCTGCAAGTTTTCTGTTTTCAGAAGCCTGATTCTACTCACTGTGGTAGTGTGGAAGTGTTGAGCTGTATTATTTGGCCTGTGGTCCTGTTGTCCCCAGTCCCAGTGGTGAAGATAATGTCTTAATTGAGCTTCTTGTCTGTGACTGAGATACGTAATCTGCACATTTACTAAAACGTCAGCTCTCATCTCTCCCAATGTTCTCAATGTCAAACAATGAAGGCCGGGTAGTTTTTTTTCATGATTGCAACCCAGGTCATTTTAGTCGGCTGGACCTCGCTACATATTCGTCGCCAGACCCACTGGCTCCAGGTCATCTACAAGTCTATGCTAGGTAAAGCTCTGCCTTATCTCAGCTCACTGGTCACGATAACAACACACACTCGTAGCAAGCGCTCCAGCAGGTACATCTCACTGGTCATCCCCAAAGCCAACACCTCCTTTGGCCGCCTCTCCTTCCAGTTCTCTGCTGCCAATGACTGGAATGAATTGCAAAAATCGCTGAAGCCGGAGACTTATTGCTCCCTCACTAACTTTAAACATCAGCTATCTGAGCAGCTAACCGATCGCTGCAGCTGTACATAGTCCATCTGTAAATAGCCCAACCAATCTACCTACCTCATCATTGTTTTTATTTACTTTGCTGCTCTTTTGCACACCAGTATCACTACTTGCACATCATCATCTGCTCATCTATCACTCCAGTGTTAATCTGCTAAATTGTGATTACTTTGCTACTATGGCCTATTTATTGCCATAAGTCCTCACGCCATTTGCACAACCTGTATATAGACTTTTTTTAAATTTTGTGTTGACTGTACACTTGTTTATTCTATGTAACTCTGTGTTGTTGTTTCTGTCACACTGCTTTGCTTTATTCTTGGCCAGGTCGCAGTTGTAAATGAGAACTTCTCAACTAGCAACCTTGTTAAATAAAGTTGAAATAATAAAAATAAAAATATCCTATATCATAATGAGTCAGATTACATGGAGAGGGGGGACCTGATCCTAGATCATAATGAATCAGATTACATGGAGAGGGGGGACCTGATCCTATATCATAATGAATCAGATTACATGGAGAGGGGGGGACCTGATCCTAGATCATAATGAATCAGATTACATGGAGAGGGGGGACCTGATCCTAGATCATAATGAATCAGATTACATGGAGAGGGGGGACCTGATCCTAGATTATAATGAGTCAGATTACATGGAGAGGAGGGACCTGATCCTAGATCATAATGAGTCAGATTACATGGAGAGGGGGGACCTGATCCTAGATCATAAATAATCAGATTACATGGAGAGGGGGGGACCTGATCCTAGATTATAATGAGTCAGATTACATGGAGAGGGGGGACCTGATCCTAGATCATAATGAATCAGATTACATGGAAAGGGGGGGACCTGATCCTAGATTATAATGAGTCAGATTACATGGAGAGGGGGGGACCTGATCCTAGATCATAATGAATCAGATTACATGGAGAGGAGGGACCTGATCCTAGATCATAATGAATCAGATTACATGGAGAGGGGGGACCTGATCCTAGATCATAATGAATCAGATTACATGGAGAGCCGGATATATATAATATACCCTACTATTGTTTAATATTTAATATGCCATAAACTATTGTTTTTTTAACAGTTTCATTAATTCATTGTAATTAACTTAATCATTATGACACACCCCTCTCTATTGTCATTGGTTGCACTAATTGCACTGTTTGTCAACATAACCTGGTTCAAGTATTGATGACATCACCCTGAAGACGGCACAGTGATGCTGAAACGTTGGTAAATATCCAATAAATTACTGGGAGTTTATATATGGAGTGTGGGATTCTCTTTATTTTGATAGTTTATAACTCTTATGTAGTTGCCATCTTTTTGTGTTTTTCAGGCAGCCTGGGAAAGAACTGAAAAAACTCACTAAAGAGTCAAGACAGAGACACCAGAAAGACCCAAGAAGACTTGGACGCAGCATCAGAGGACAGAGAGGGATGTTCAGAACTCACTCAGTCTGGTCAGTTGGTGAGGGTAGACTTGGAGGCTGCTTACCTGACACGAAGTCTGGAGGACATGGAGGAAGTCCCCCCTCCTCTCCCCTACCTTCCCTATACCCCCTCCTCTCCCCTACCTTCCCTATACCCCCCTGTCCCCTACCTTCCCTATACCCCCCTCCTCTCCCCTACCTTCCCTATACCCCCTCCTCTCCCCTACCTTCCCTATACCCCCCTCCTCTCCCCTACCTTCCCTATACCCCCTCCTCTCCCCTACCTTCCCTATACCCCCCCCCTCTCCTCTACCTTCCTATACCCCCTCCTCTCCCCTACCTTCCCTATACCCCCTCCTCTCCCCTACCTTCCCTATACCCCCCTCCTCTCCCCTACCTTCCCTATACCCCCCTCCTCTCCCCTACCTTCCCTATACCCCCCTCCTCTCCCCTACCTTCCCTATACCCCCCCCTCTCCCCTACCTTCCCTATACCCCCTCCTCTCCCCTACCTTCCCTATACCCCCTCCTCTCCCCTACCTTCCCTATACCCCCTCCCCTACCTTCCCTATACCCCCCTCCTCTCCCCTACCTTCCCTATACCCCCCTCCTCTCCCCTACCTTCCCTATACCCCCCTCCTCTCCCCTACTTTCCCTATATCCTCTCCCCTACCTTCCCTATAACCCCCTCCTCTCCCCTACCTTCCCTACACCCCCCTCCTCTCCCCTACCTTCCCTATACCCCCTCCTCTCCCCTACATTCCCTATACCCCCTCCTCTCCCCTACATTCCCTATACCCCCTCCTCTCCTCTACCTTCCCTATACCCCCTCCTCTCCCCTACCTTCCCTATACCCCCTCCTCTCCCCTACCTTCCCTATACCCCCTCCTCTCCTCTACCTTCCCTATACCCCCTCCTCTCCCCTACCTTCCCTATACCCCCCCTCCTCTCCCCTACCTTCCCTATACCCCCTCCTCTCCCCTACCTTCCCTATACCCCCCCTCCTCTCCCCTACCTTCCCTATACCCCCTCCTCTCCCCTACCTTCCCTATACCCCCTCCTCTCCCTTATACCCCCTCCTCTCCCCTACCTTCCCTATACCCCCTCCTCTCCCCTACCTTCCCTATACACCCTCCTCTCCCTTATACCCCCTCCTCTCCCCTATAACCCCTCCTCTCCCCTACCTTCCCTATACCCCCCTCCTCTCCCCTACCTTCCCTATAACCCCTCCTCTCCCCTACCTTCCCTATACCCCCTCCTCTCCCCTATCTTCCCTATACCCCCTCCTCTCCCCTACCTTCCCTATACCCCCTCCTCTCCCCTACCTTCCCTATAACCCCTCCTCTCCCCTACCTTCCCTATACCCCTCCTCTCCCCTACCTTCCCTATACCCTAATCCTCCTCCCCCCTACCTTCCCTATACCCCCTCCTCTCCCCTACCTTCCCTATACCCCCCCCTCCTCTCCCCTACCTTCCCTATACCCCCTCCTCTCCCCTACCTTCCCTATACCCTCCTCCTCTCCCCTACCTTCCCTATACCTCCCCTCCTCTCCCCTACCTTCCCTATACCCCCTCCTCTCCCCTACCTTCCCTATACCCCCTCCTCTCCCCTACCTTCCCTATACCCCCCCTCCTCTCCCCTACCTTCCCTATACCCCCCTCCTCTCCCCTACCTTCCCTATACCCCCTCCTGTCCCCTACCTTCCCTATACCCCCTCCTCTCCTCTACCTTCCCTATACCCCCTCCTCTCCCCTACCTTCCCTATACCCCCTCCTCTCCCCTACCTTCCCTATACCCCCTCCTCTCCCCTACCTTCCCTATAACCCCTCCTCTCCCCTACCTTCCCTATACCCCCTCCTCTCCCCTACCTTCCCTATACCCCCCTCCTGTCCCCTACCTTCCCTATACCCCCCCCCCCCCCATTATGTTGGACCATCATGTTTATTTGTTTGAATCTTGTCTTTGTTTGTGATCAGGTTAGAAGAGAATGACTCCTCAACCCAAGAGGCCCTGGAGCAGCTGTGATCAGGTTAGAAGAGAATGACTCCTCAACCCAAGAGGCCCTGGAGCAGCTGTGATCAGGTTAGAAGAGAATGACTCCTCAACCCAAGAGGCCCTGGAGCAGCTGTGAGAGAGCAGCAGTGTGGAAACATTTGGGGAAATTTAAGGAAGGTTTCCTGGTAAAGAGGATTGACTGTTACGTAAAGGGTCAGAGCCACTGAGTGGACAAAATATTAAGGATACCTTCCTAATACTGAGTTACGCCTGGTCAGTTTGTCATGGAAAGAAAGGTGTCCTTAATGTTTTGTGTAAATTACATAATAACTATACATTTATGGATTGATTTATATAGCCTATTGTTTTCTATTTATTCAACCTGCCATCTACCCACCTGGGGACTGAGGGTTATGAGAGAACCCCCACATCACTAGCTTCTCTTTATTCAACCTGCCATCTACCCACCTGGGGACTGAGGGTTATGAGAGAACCCCCACATCACTAGCTTCTCTTTATTCAACCTGCCATCTACCCACCTGGGGACTGAGGGTTATGAGAGAACCCCCACATCACTAGCTTCTCTTTATTCAACCTGCCATCTACCCACCTGGGGACTGAGGGTTATGAGAGAACCCCCACATCACTAGCTTCTCTTTATTCAACCTGCCATCTACCCACCTGGGGACTGAGGGTTATGAGAGAACCCCCACATCACTAGCTTGCAGGTTCTGCAGCCTTGTAAAGATAAGGAGGGGATGACTGGGAGGCAGGTTGGCATTTATTGTCATGAATCTTGCCCTGGAGGCAGGTTGGTATTTATTGTCATGAATCTTGCCCTGGAGGCAGGTTGGCATTTATTGTTATGAATCTTGTTCTGGAGGCAGGTTGGCATTTATTGTCATGAATCTTGTTCTGGAGGCAGGTTGGCATTTATTGTCATGAATCTTGCCCTGGAGGCAGGTTGGCATTTATTGGTATGAATCTTGCCCTCTAGGCAGTTCAGCAAAGTATTCACTAGCTGGCACAGGCACAAAGTAATACAATCAGATTTTAATCCTTACCTCAACCCTAACCACACTGCTAATCCTTCCCTTAAATTAAGACCATAAAACAACATTATTTTCCACAGCCAATTCTGACTTTGCAGCTGACATATCTAGAGGAAATCGCACAGTTCTGCCTCCAGGTCAAGATTCATGACAAACGTCAACATGAGACAGGGAGAAGCAATGTAAAAATCAATAACGAAATTGTTTTCACAATTAACATGCTTTTTCTTGTTTCAAGTATGTTTTATTATGAAAAGTACAATATATCCATGTATACTTGTACAACTATGGAGCGTATGTCCACATATAATTGTACAATTTGTTTTTCCAACATAAAAAGACAAGAAATGATCACATTGGTATTTTAACGGTGTTATTGTAAGAGTTTAAATGTTTAAACAGAGGATACATCTAAAACAGGATAAAACAAGTGCAGTATGTTGTGAGAATGTTACTTTAACGTCGACTCATAACGTCACACTATAACGTCATGGGAGTCTTGTGGAAAGACTAACGGTGTTATTGTAAGAGGTCATGGGTCAAGGTCCTCACAATTATAGGAAGATGCGCATGTGTGTGTGTGAGAGTGTGTCCTGTGTGTGTGTATGTGTCCTGTTTGTGTGTGTGTGTGTGTGTGTGTGTGTGTGTGTGTGTGTGTGTGTGTGTGTGTGTGTGTGTGTCCAGTGTGTGTGAGTCCAGTGTGTGTGTGTGTGTGTGTGTGTCCAGTGTGTGTGTGTGTGTGTGTGTGTGAGTCCAGTGTGTGTGTGTTTGTTTGTCTAGTGTGTGTGTGTGTGTGTGTGTGTTTGTCCAGTGTGTGTGTGTGTGTGTGTGTGTGTGTGTGTTTGTCCAGTGTGTGTGTGTGTGTGTTTGTTTTTGTCCAGTGTGTGTGTGTGTGTGTGTGTTTGTCCAGTGTGTGTGTGTGTGTTTGTCCAGTGTGTGTGTGTGTGTGTGTTTGTCCAGTGTGTGTGTGTGTGTGTGTTTGTCCAGTGTGTGTGTGTGTGTGTGTTTGTCCAGTGTTTGTGTGTGTGTGTCCAGTGTGTGTGTGTGTGTGTGTCCAGTGTGTGTGTGTGTGTGTCCAGTGTGTGTGTGTGTGTGTCCAGTGTGTGTGTGTGTGTGTCCAGTGTGTGTGTGTGTGTGTCCAGTGTGTGTGAGTCCAGTGTGTGTGAGTCCAGTGTGTGTGTGTGTGTGAGTCCAGTGTGTGTGTGTGTGTGTGTTTGTCCAGTGTGTGTGTGTGTTTGTCCAGTGTGTGTGTGTGTGTGTGTGTGTGTGTTTGTCCAGTTTGTGTGTGTGTTTGTCCAGTGTGTGTGTGTGTGTGTGTGTGTGTTTGTGTGTGTGTTTGTCCAGTGTGTGTGTGTGTGTGTGTTTGTCCAGTGTGTGTGTGTTTGTCCAGTGTGTGTGTGTGTGTGTGTGTTTGTCCAGTGTGTGTGTGTGTGTGTGTTTGTCCAGTGTGTGTGTGTGTGTGTGTGTGTTTGTCCAGTGTGTGTGTGTGTGTGTGTGTGTTTGTCCAGTGTGTGTGTGTGTGTGTGTGTTTGTCCAGTGTGTGTGTGTGTGTGTGTGTTTGTCCAGTGTGTGTGTGTGTGTGTTTGTCCAGTGTGTGTGTGTGTGTGTGTCCAGTGTGTGTGTGTCCAGTGTGTGTGTGTGTGTGTGTCCAGTGTGTGTGTGTGTGTGTCCAGTGTGTGTGTGTGTGTCCAGTGTGTGTGTGTGTGTCCAGTGTGTGTGTGTGTGTGTCCAGTGTGTGTGTGTGTGTGTCCAGTGTGTGTGTGTGTCCAGTGTGTGTGTGTGAGTCCAGTGTGTGTGTGTGTGTGTTTGTCTAGTGTGTGTGTCCAGTGTGTGTGTGTCTGTGTGTATCCAGTGTTTGTGTGTGTGTGTGTCCAGTGTGTGTGTTTGTCCACTTTGTTTGTCCAGTGTGTGTGTGTGTGTGTGTGTCCAGTGTGTGTGTGTGTGTGTGTGTATTTTTGTTTGACCAGTGTGTGTGTGTGTGTGTGTGTGTGTCCAGTGTGTGTGTGTGTGTGTCCAGTGTGTGTGTGTGTGTGTGTGTGTGTGTCCAGTGTGTGTGTGTGTGTGTGTGTGTGTGTCCAGTGTGTGTGTGTGTATGTGTGTGAGTGTGTGTGTGTTTTCGTTTGTCCAGTGTGTGTGTGTGTGTGTAAGTGTGTGTGTCCAGTGTGTGTGTGTGTGTGTGTGTGTGTATGTTTTTGTCCAGTGTGTGTGTGTGTGTGTGTGTGTTTGTGTGTCCAGTGTGCGTGTGTCCAGAATGTGTTTGTGTGTGTTTGTTCAGTGTGTGTGTTGAGAGTGTGTGTGTCTATTTTGTGTCCAGTGTGTGTGTGTGTGTGTGTGTCCGGTGTGTGTGTTGAGTGTGTGTGTCCATTTTGTGTCCAGTTTGTGTGTGTTCAGTGTGTGTTCAGTGTGTGTTCAGTGTGTGTGTGTGTGTGTGTGTGTGTGTGTGTCCAGTGTGTGTGTGTGTGTGTGCCCAGTTTGTGTGTCCAGTGTGTGTGTGTTTGTGTGTGTGTGTTTGTGTGTGTGTCCAGTGTGTGTGTGTTTGTGTGTGTGTTTGTGTGTGTGTGTGTGTTTGTGTGTGTGTCCGTGTGTGTGTGTGTGTGTGTGTGTGTGTGTGTGTGTGTGTTTGTCCAGTGTGTGTGTGTGTGTGTGTGTGTGTGTGTGTGTGTGTGTGTGTGTGTGTCCAGTGTGTGTGTGTGTGTGTGTGTGTGTGTGTGTGTGTGTGTGTGTGTGTGTGTGTCCAGTTATTATTCCAGGGACACTGAAGAGCCAACATCCCAAACCCCAAACCCTGGATAGAGGGGCTCAGTGAATGTGGAGGTGAATGTGATCAGGTGGGTCAGTGTGTCAGAGGAGGCTCTATAGAAGGACAGAGTGCCGGCTGACCAGTCCAGATACACTCCTACTCTGTGGGACCTGGAGGGGCGGACGGCTATGGTAGTGGAGTTATTATTATGCCAGGCAATGTATCTGTCGTCATCGCAGAACAGACTCCAGGACTTGTCATTGTATCCAATCAGACAGTCATTTCCTCTCCTGTTGATTCCTTTATATGTCACTCCTATACCAGCCCCCATTATCCCACTCCACTCTACCTCCCAGTAACAGCGCCCAGTCAGACCCTCTCTACACAGCACCTGTCTACAGACCTCAAATCTCTCTGGGTGATCAGGATACGGCTGCTTCTCTCTCCTACATGTCACCTTTCTGTTCTCCTCAGACAGAGAGAGGAGTCTGTTTACTGTGTTTAGGTCCAGTGTGAGATCACAGACATCTGATGGATGAAACCAGACACAATATTAGAAATCATCATCATTCACATTAGAATGTTAACTCACTTTTCACTAATTCATTTAATGTAGATGTTTCTAGGTATCAAAAGGAGAAGTTAAGGTAACTTGAGACTTGTTGAATGATCATATGTTATACTGTATGGTAATATAATACACACTTATTCACATTAATTACACACACACACACACACACACACACACACACACACACACACACACACACACACACACACATTGTCATATCAACTCTTTGTAAACGTTGGTCTCCCTGATTTGTGCTTCTGTAGAACTACAGATGATATTTAACATGACCAAGTCAGTAATGATGGTCTTTGACTTAACTTGAATTAAGACTTATTCTTAGTCATATTCTTCACAGCAGTCAACACTCACATTTTCTAAGTCCAGGTTTCATTCTGTTCTCTCCACCATGTTCCACACTGTAGCGGTAAGCAGAAGAACAGACAGTCAATGAGGGATACACCTGAACACACACACACACACACACTGGACTCGCACACACACACTGGACTCGCGCACACACACTGGACTCGCGCACACACACACACTGGACTCGCGCACACACACACACACTGGACTCGCGCACACACACACACACTGGACTCGCGCACACACACACACTGGACTCGCGCACACACACACACACTGGACTCACACACACACACACACACACTGGACTCACACACACACACACACACACTGGACTCACACACACACACACTGGACTCACACACACACACACTGGACTCACACACACACACACACTGGACTCACACACACACACACACTGGACTCACACACACACACACACTGGACTCACACACACACACACACTGGACTCACACACACACACACACACTGGACTCACACACACACACACACACACTGGACTCACACACACACACACACACACTGGACTCACACACACACACACACACTGGACTCACACACACACACACACACACTGGACTCACACACACACACACACACACTGGACTCACACACACACACACACACACTGGACTCACACACACACACACACACACTGGACTCACACACACACACACACTGGACTCACACACACACACACACTGGACTCACACACACACACACACTGGACTCACACACACACACACACTGGACTCACACACACACACACACTGGACTCACACACACACACACACTGGACTCACACACACACACACACTGGACTCACACACACACACACACTGGACTCACACACACACACACACTGGACTCACACACACACACACACTGGACTCACACACACACACACTGGACTCACACACACACACACTGGACTCACACACACACACACTGGACTCACACACACACACACACTGGACTCACACACACACACACTGGACTCACACACACACACACACTGGACTCACACACACACACACACTGGACTCACACACACACACACACACTGGACTCACACACACACACACACACTGGACTCACACACACACTGGACTCACACACACACTGGACTCACACACACACTGGACTCACACACACACACACACTGGACTCACACACACACACACACTGGACTCACACACACACACACACTGGACTCACACACACACACACTGGACTCACACACACACACACTGGACTCACACACACACACACTGGACTCACACACACACACACTGGACTCACACACACACACACTGGACTCACACACACACTGGACTCACACACACACACACACACTGGACTCACACACACACACACACACTGGACTCACACACACACACACACACTGGACTCACACACACACACACACACTGGACTCACACACACACACACACACTGGACTCACACACACACACACACACTGGACTCACACACACACACACACACTGGACTCACACACACACACACACTGGACTCACACACACACACACACTGGACTCACACACACACACACACTGGACTCACACACACACACACACTGGACTCACACACACACACACACTGGACTCACACACACACACACACACTGGACTCACACACACACACACACTGGACTCACACACACACACACACTGGACTCACACACACACACACACTGGACTCACACACACACACACACTGGACTCACACACACACACACACTGGACTCACACACACACACACACTGGACTCACACACACACACACACTGGACTCTCACACACACACACACTGGACTCTCACACACACACACACTGGACTCTCACACACACACACACTGGACTCTCACACACACACACACTGGACTCTCACACACACACACACTGGACTCTCACACACACACACACTGGACTCTCACACACACACACACACTGGACTCTCACACACACACACACTGGACTCTCACACACACACACACTGGACTCTCACACACACACACTGGACTCACACACACACACACTGGACTCACACACACACACTGGACTCACACACACACACTGGACTCACACACACACACTGGACTCACACACACACACTGGACTCACACACACACACTGGACTCACACACACACACTGGACTCACACACACACACTGGACTCACACACACACACTGGACTCACACACACACACTGGACTCACACACACACTGGACTCACACACACACACTGGACTCACACACACACACTGGACTCACACACACACACTGGACTCACACTGGACTCACACACACACACTGGACTCACACACACACACTGGACTCACACACACACACTGGACTCACACACACACACTGGACTCACACACACACACTGGACTCACACACACACACTGGACTCACACACACACACTGGACTCACACACACACACTGGACTCACACACACACACTGGACTCACACACACACACTGGACTCACACACACACACTGGACTCACACACACACACTGGACTCACACACACACACTGGACTCACACACACACACTGGACACAAACACGCACTGGTCAAGCGTTGGTAAGAGCGTTTTCAGTGTTTGTGTCCAGTGTGTGTGTGTGAGTCCAGTGTGTGTGTGTGAGTCCAGTGTGTGTGTGTGCGTCCAGTGTGTGTGTGCGTCCAGTGTGTGTGTGCGTCCAGTGTGTGTGTCCTGTGAGTGAGTGTGTGTGTGTGTGTGTGTCCTGTGAGTGTGTGTGTGTGTGTGTGTCCTGTGAGTGTGTGTGTGTGTGTGTGTGTGTCCTGTGTGTGTGTGTCCTGTGTGTGTGTGTGTGTCGTGTGTGTGTGTCCTGTGTGTGTGTGTGTGTGTGTCCTGTGTGTGTGTGTGTGTGTGTCCTGTGTGTGTGTGTCCTGTGTGTGTGTGTCCTGTGTGTGTGTGTGTGTGTGTGTCCTGTGTGTGTGTGTGTGTCCGTCCTGTGTGTGTGTGTGTGTGTCCTGTGTGTGTGTGTGTGTCCTGTGTGTGTGTGTGTGTCCTGTGTGTGTGTGTGTGTCCTGTGTGTGTGTGTGTGTGTGTGTGTGTGTCCTGTGTGTGTGTGTGTGTGTGTCCTGTGTGTGTGTGTGTGTGTGTCCTGTGTGTGTGTGTGTGTGTGTCCTGTGTGTGTGTGTGTGTGTGTGTCCTGTGTGTGTGTCCTGTGTGTGTGTGTGTGTCCTGTGTGTGTGTGTCCTGTGTGTCCTGTGTGTGTGTCCTGTGTGTGTGTGTGTGTCCTGTGTGTGTGTGTGTGTCCTGTGTGTGTGTGTGTGTCCTGTGTGTGTGTGTGTCCTGTGTGTGTGTGTGTCCTGTGTGTGTGTGTGTGTGTGTCCTGTGTGTGTGTGTGTGTGTGTCCTGTGTGTGTGTGTGTGTGTGTCCTGTGTGTGTGTGTGTGTGTGTCCTGTGTGTGTGTGTGTGTGTCCTGTGTGTGTGTGTGTGTGTGTCCTGTGTGTGTGTGTGTGTGTCCTGTGTGTGTGTGTGTGTGTCCTGTGTGTGTGTGTGTGTGTCCTGTGTGTGTGTGTGTGTGTGTCCTGTGTGTGTGTGTGTGTGTCCTGTGTGTGTGTGTGTGTGTGTGTCCTGTGTGTGTGTGTGTGTGTCCTGTGTCCTGTGTGTGTGTGTGTGTCCTGTGTGTGTGTGTGTGTGTGTCCTGTGTGTGTGTGTGTGTGTCCTGTGTGTGTGTGTGTGTGTCCTGTGTGTGTGTGTCCTGTGTGTGTGTGTCCTGTGTGTGTGTGTGTCCTGTGTGTGTGTGTGTCCTGTGTGTGTGTGTGTGTCCTGTGTGTGTGTGTGTGTCCTGTGTGTGTGTGTGTGTCCTGTGTGTGTGAGTGTGTGTCCTGTGTGTGTGTGTGTCCTGTGTGTGTGTGTGTCCTGTGTGTGTGTGTGTCCTGTGTGTGTGTGTCCTGTGTGTGTGTGTGTCCTGTGTGTGTGTGTGTGTCCTGTGTGTGTGTGTGTGTGTGTGTCCTGTGTGTGTGTGTGTGTCCTGTGTGTGTGTCCTGTGTGTGTGTGTGTGTGTGTGTGTGTCCTGTGTGTGTGTGTGTGTGTGTGTCCTGTGTGTGTGTGTGTGTCCTGTGTGTGTGTCCTGTGTGTGTGTGTGTGTGTGTGTGTGTCCTGTGTGTGTGTGTGTGTGTGTGTGTGTGTCCTGTGTGTGTGTGTGTGTGTGCTGTGTGTGTGTGTGTGTGTCCTGTGTGTGTGTGTGTGTGTCCTGTGTGTGTGTGTCCTGTGTGTGTGTGTGTGTGTCCTGTGTGTGTGTGTGTGTGTGTGTGTCCTGTGTGTGTGTGTGTGTGTGTGTCCTGTGTGTGTGTGTGTGTGTGTGTGTGTGTGTGTGTGTGTCCTGTGTGTGTGTGTGTGTGTGTGTGTGTCCTGTGTGTGTGTGTGTGTGTGTGTGTCCTGTGTGTGTGTGTGTGTCCTGTGTGTGTGTCCTGTGTGTGTGTGTGTGTGTGTGTCCTGTGTGTGTGTCCTGTGTGTGTGTGTGTGTGTGTGTCCTGTGTGTGTGTGTCCTGTGTGTGTGTGTGTGTGTGTGTCCTGTGTGTGTGTGTCCTGTGTGTGTGTGTGTGTGTGTGTCCTGTGTGTGTGTGTGTGTGTCCTGTGTGTGTGTGTGTGTGTCCTGTGTGTGTGTGTGTGTGTCCTGTGTGTGTGTGTCCTGTGTGTGTGTGTGTCCTGTGTGTGTGTGTGTCCTGTGTGTGTGTGTGTCCTGTGTGTGTGTGTGTGTGTGTGTCCTGTGTGTGTGTGTGTGTCCTGTGTGTGTGTGTGTGTGTGTCCTGTGTGTGTGTGTGTGTCCTGTGTGTGTGTGTGTGTGTGTCCTGTGTGTGTGTGTGTGTGTGTCCTGTGTGTGTGTGTCCTGTGTGTGTGTGTGTGTGTGTGTGTGTCCTGTGTGTGTGTGTGTGTCCTGTGTGTGTGTGTGTGTCCTGTGTGTGTGTGTGTGTCCTGTGTGTGTGTGTGTGTCCTGTGTGTGTGTGTGTGTCCTGTGTGTGTGTGTGTGTGTCCTGTGTGTGTGTGTGTCCTGTGTGTGTGTGTGTCCTGTGTGTGTGTGTGTGTGTGTCCTGTGTGTGTGTGTGTGTGTGTGTCCTGTGTGTGTGTGTGTGTGTGTGTCCTGTGTGTGTGTGTGTGTGTCCTGTGTGTGTGTGTGTGTGTCCTGTGTGTGTGTGTGTGTGTCCTGTGTGTGTGTGTGTGTGTCCTGTGTGTGTGTGTGTGTGTGTGTGTGTCCTGTGTGTGTGTGTGTGTGTGTGTGTGTCCTGTGTGTGTGTGTGTGTGTGTGTGTGTGTGTGTGTGTGTGTGTGTGTGTCCTGTGTGTGTGTGTGTGTGTGTCCTGTGTGTGTGTGTGTGTGTCCTGTGTGTGTGTGTGTGTGTCCTGTGTGTGTGTGTGTGTGTCCTGTGTGTGTGTGTGTGTGTCCTGTGTGTGTGTGTGTGTGTCCTGTGTGTGTGTGTGTGTGTCCTGTGTGTGTGTGTGTCCTGTGTGTGTGTGTGTCCTGTGTGTGTGTGTGTGTCCTGTGTGTGTGTGTGTGTCCTGTGTGTGTGTGTGTGTCCTGTGTGTGTGTGTGTGTCCTGTGTGTGTGTGTGTGTCCTGTGTGTGTGAGTGTGTGTCCTGTGTGTGTGTGTGTGTGTGTGTCCTGTGTGTGTGTGTGTGTGTGTGTCCTGTGTGTGTGTGTGTGTGTGTGTCCTGTGTGTGTGTGTGTGTCCTGTGTGTGTGTCCTGTGTGTGTGTGTGTGTGTGTGTGTGTCCTGTGTGTGTGTGTGTGTCCTGTGTGTGTGTCCTGTGTGTGTGTGTGTGTGTGTGTGTGTCCTGTGTGTGTGTGTGTGTGTGTGTCCTGTGTGTGTGTGTGTGTGTGTCCTGTGTGTGTGTGTCCTGTGTGTGTGTGTGTGTGTCCTGTGTGTGTGTGTGTGTGTGTGTGTGTGTCCTGTGTGTGTGTGTGTGTGTCCTGTGTGTGTGTGTGTGTGTGTGTGTCCTGTGTGTGTGTGTGTGTGTGTGTCCTGTGTGTGTGTGTGTGTCCTGTGTGTGTGTCCTGTGTGTGTGTGTCCTGTGTGTGTGTGTGTGTGTCCTGTGTGTGTGTGTGTGTGTGTGTGTGTGTGTGTCCTGTGTGTGTGTGTGTGTGTGTGTGTGTGTGTGTGTCCTGTGTGTGTGTGTGTGTGTCCTGTGTGTGTGTGTGTGTGTGTCCTGTGTGTGTGTGTGTCCTGTGTGTGTGTGTGTCCTGTGTGTGTGTGTCCTGTGTGTGTGTGTCCTGTGTGTGTGTGTGTCCTGTGTGTGTGTGTGTGTCCTGTGTGTGTGTGTGTGTGTGTGTGTCCTGTGTGTGTGTGTGTGTCCTGTGTGTGTGTGTGTGTCCTGTGTGTGTGTGTGTGTCCTGTGTGTGTGTGTGTGTCCTGTGTGTGTGTGTGTGTCCTGTGTGTGTGTGTGTGTCCTGTGTGTGTGTGTGTGTCCTGTGTGTGTGTGTGTCCTGTGTGTGTGTCCTGTGTGTGTGTGTGTGTGTGTCCTGTGTGTGTGTGTGTGTGTCCTGTGTGTGTGTGTGTGTGTGTCCTGTGTGTGTGTGTGTGTGTCCTGTGTGTGTGTGTGAGTCCAGTGTGTGTGCGTCCAGTGTGTGTGTGCGTCCAGTGTGTGTGTCCTGTGAGTGAGTGTGTGTGTGTGTGTCCTGTGAGTGTGTGTGTGTCCTGTGAGTGTGTGTGTGTGTGTGTGTGTGTCCTGTGAGTGTGTGTGTGTGTCCTGTGAGTGTGTGTGTGTGTGTGTGTGTGTCCTGTGAGTGTGTGTGTCCTGTGTGTGTGTGTCCTGTGTGTGTGTCCGTGTGTCCTGTGTGTGTGTGTCCTGTGTGTGTGTGTGTGTCCTGTGTGTGTGTCCGTGTGTCCTGTGTGTGTGTCCGTGTGTCCTGTGTGTGTGTCCGTGTGTGTGTGTGTTGTGTCCGTGTGTGTGTGTCCTGTGTGTGTGTCCGTGTGTGTGTGTGTTGTGTCCGTGTGTGTGTGTCCTGTGTGTGTGTCCTGTGTGTGTGTGTGTCCTGTGTGTGTGTGTGTGTGTCCTGTGTGTGTGTGTGTGTGTCCTGTGTGTGTGTGTGTGTGTGTGTCCTGTGTGTGTGTGTGTGTGTGTGTCCTGTGTGTGTGTGTGTGTGTGTGTCCTGTGTGTGTGTCCTGTGTGTGTGTGTGTGTGTCCTGTGTGTGTGTCCTGTGTGTGTGTGTGTGTCCTGTGTGTGTCCTGTGTGTCCTGTGTGTGTGTGTGTCCTGTGTGTCCTGTGTGTGTGTGTGTGTGTGTGTCCTGTGTGTGTCCTGTGTGTGTCCTGTGTGTGTCCTGTGTGTGTCCTGTGTGTGTCCTGTGTGTGTCCTGTGTGTGTGTGAGTGTGTCCTGTGTGTGTGTGAGTGTGTCCTGTGTGTGTGTGTGTGTCCTGTGTGTGTGTGTGTGTCCTGTGTGTGTGTGTGTGTGTGTCCTGTGTGTGTGTGTGTCCTGTGTGTGTGTGTGTGTGTGTGTCCTGTGTGTGTGTGTGTGTCCTGTGTGTGTGTGTGTGTCCTGTGTGTGTGTGTGTGTCCTGTGTGTGTGTGTGTGTCCTGTGTGTGTGTGTGTGTCCTGTGTGTGTGTGTGTGTGTCCTGTGTGTGTGTGTGTGTGTCCTGTGTGTGTGTGTGTGTGTGTCCTGTGTGAGTGTGTGTGTGTGTCCTGTGAGTGTGTGTGTGTGTCCTGTGTGAGTGTGTGTGTGTCCTGTGTGAGTGTGTGTGTCCTGTGTGTGTGTGTGTGTGTGTGTGTGTGTGTGTCCTGTGTGTGTGTGTGTGTCCTGTGTGTGTGAGTGTGTGTCCTGTGTGTGTGTGTGTGTGTGTCCTGTGTGTGTGAGTGTGTGTCCTGTGTGTGTGTGTGTCCTGTGTGTGTGTGTGTGTGTGTGTCCTGTGTGTGTGTGTGTGTGTGTGTGTCCTTTGTGTGTGTGTGTGTGTGTCCTGTGTGTGTGTGTGTCCTGTGTGTGTGTGTGTGTCCTGTGTGTGTGTGTGTGTGTGTGTGTGTGTGTGTCCTGTGTGTGTGTGTGTGTGTCCTGTGTGTGTGTGTGTGTGTCCTGTGTGTGTGTGTGTGTGTCCTGTGAGTGTGTGTGTGTGTCCTGTGAGTGTGTGTGTGTGTCCTGTGAGTGTGTGTGTGTGTCCTGTGAGTGTGTGTGTGTGTCCTGTGTGTGTGTGTGTGTGTGTGTGTCCTGTGTGTGTGTGTGTCCTGTGTGTGTGTGTGTGTCCTGTGTGTGTGTGTGTGTCCTGTGTGTGTGTGTGTGTGTGTCCTGTGTGTGTGTGTGTGTGTGTGTGTCCTGTGTGTGTGTGTGTGTGTGTCCTGTGTGTGTGTGTGTGTGTGTGTCCTGTGTGTGTGTCCTGTGTGTGTGTGTGTCCTGTGTGTGTGTGTGTGTGTGTCCTGTGTGTGTGTGTGTGTGTGTCCTGTGTGTGTGTGTGTGTGTCCTGTGTGTGTGTGTGTGTGTGTCCTGTGTGTGTGTGTGTGTGTCCTGTGTGTGTGTGTGTGTGTCCTGTGTGTGTGTGTGTGTGTCCTGTGAGTGTGTGTGTGTGTCCTGTGAGTGTGTGTGTGTGTCCTGTGAGTGTGTGTGTGTGTGTCCTGTGAGTGTGTGTGTGTGTCCTGTGAGTGTGTGTGTGTGTCCTGTGAGTGTGTGTGTGTGTCCTGTGAGTGTGTGTGTCCTGTGAGTGTGTGTGTGTGTCCTGTGAGTGTGTGTGTGTGTCCTGTGAGTGTGTGTGTGTGTCCTGTGAGTGTCCTGTGTGTGTGTGTGTGTCCTGTGTGTGTGTGTGTGTCCTGTGTGTGTGTGTGTGTGTGTCCTGTGTGTGTGTGTGTGTGTGTCCTGTGTGTGTGTGTGTGTGTGTGTGTGTCCTGTGTGTGTGTGTGTGTGTGTCCTGTGTGTGTGTGTGTGTGTGTCCTGTGTGTGTGTGTGTGTGTCCTGTGTGTGTGTGTCCTGTGTGTGTGTGTGTGTGTCCTGTGTGTGTGTGTGTGTGTCCTGTGTGTGTGTGTGTGTGTCCTGTGTGTGTGTGTGTCCTGTGTGTGTGTGTGTGTGTCCTGTGTGTGTGTGTGTGTCCTGTGTGTGTGTGTGTGTGTGTCCTGTGTGTGTGCGTGTGTGTCCTGTGAGTGTGCGTGTGTGTCCTGTGAGTGTGCGTGTGTGTCCTGTGAGTGTGCGTGTGTGTCCTGTGAGTGTGCGTGTGTGTCCTGTGAGTGTGCGTGTGTGTCCTGTGAGTGTGCGTGTGTGTCCTGTGAGTGTGTGTGTGTGTCCTGTGAGTGTGTGTGTGTGTCCTGTGAGTGTGTGTGTGTGTGTGTGTGTCCTGTGAGTGTGTGTGTGTGTGTGTGTCCTGTGAGTGTGTGTGTCCTGTGAGTGTGTGTGTGTGTCCTGTGAGTGTGTGTGTGTGTGTGTGTCCTGTGAGTGTGTGTGTCCTGTGAGTGTGTGTGTGTGTGTGTCCTGTGAGTGTGTGTGTCCTGTGAGTGTGTGTGTCCTGTGAGTGTGTGTGTCCTGTGAGTGTGTGTGTGTGTGTGTGTCCTGTGAGTGTGTGTGTGAGTGTGTCCTGTGAGTGTGTGTGTGAGTGTGTCCTGTGAGTGTGTGTGTGAGTGTGTCCTGTGAGTGTGTGTGTGTGTGTGTGTGTCCTGTGAGTGTGTGTGTGTGTGTGTGTGTGTCCTGTGAGTGTGTGTGTGTGTGTGTGTGTGTCCTGTGAGTGTGTGTGTGTGTGTGTGTGTCCTGTGAGTGTGTGTGTGTGTGTGTGTGTCCTGTGAGTGTGTGTGTGTGTGTGTGTCCTGTGAGTGTGTGTGTGTGTGTGTCCTGTGAGTGTGTGTGTGTGTGTGTCCTGTGAGTGTGTGTGTGTGTGTCCTGTGAGTGTGTGTGTGTGTGTCCTGTGAGTGTGTGTGTGTGTGTCCTGTGAGTGTGTGTGTGTGTGTGTCCTGTGAGTGTGTGTGTGTGTGTGTCCTGTGAGTGTGTGTGTGTGTGTGTGTCCTGTGAGTGTGTGTGTGTGTGTCCTGTGAGTGTGTGTGTGTGTGTCCTGTGAGTGTGTGTGTGTGTGTCCTGTGAGTGTGTGTGTGTGTGTCCTGTGAGTGTGTGTGTGTGTGTCCTGTGAGTGTGTGTGTGTGTGTCCTGTGAGTGTGTGTGTGTGTGTCCTGTGAGTGTGTGTGTGTGTGTCCTGTGAGTGTGTGTGTGTGTGTCCTGTGAGTGTGTGTGTGTGTGTCCTGTGAGTGTGTGTGTCCTGTGAGTGTGTGTGTGTGTGTGTGTGTGTGTGTGTCCTGTGAGAGTGATTGTGTCCTGTGAATGTGTGTGTGTGTGTCCTGTGAATGTGTGTGTGTGTCCTGTGAATGTGTGTGTGTGTCCTGTGAATGTGTGTGTGTGTCCTGTGAATGTGTGTGTGTGTCTCCAGTGTGTCCGTGTCCTGTGTGTGTCCTGTGTGAGTGTCCTGTGTGAGTGTCCTGTGTGAGTGTCCTGTGTGAGTGTCCTGTGTGAGTGTGTGAGTGTCCTGTGTGAGTGTGTGTGTGTGTGTGTGTGTGTGTGTGTGTGTGTGTGTGTGTGTGTGTGTGTGTGTGTGTGTGTTCACTGTGAAACACACACACACAGGACACACACACACAGGACACACACACACAAGACACGGACACACAAGACACGGACACACAAGACACGGACACACAAGACACGGACACACAAGACACGGACACACTGGACACACACAGGACACGGACACACTGGAGACACACACACACTCTCACAGGACACACACACACACACACACACACACACACACAGCATATAACTTTGTCCAAGTGGTGGTCAGAATGTTTGTCTTAACTAGCCTGAAAAGTCCAACATGTCTGATGTGAACATTGACATAAACCCTCTACATACTTGAGTTTCTCCAGTCTGCAGTGTGGATCCTCCAGTCCAGCAGAGAGCAGTCTGACTCCTGAGTCTCCTGGGTGATTGTAGCTCAGGTCCAGCTCTCTCAGGTGTGAGGGGTTTGACCTCAGAGCTGAGACCAGAGAAGCACAGCCTTCCTCTGTGACTAGACAGCCTGACAGCCTGCAAAGAGTCAAATCATATTAAAACCACACTGCTATTCTTTGGTGGTGAAAATAGTGGCAGTATATTTCTTCAACATATTCAGATATATCAGTGTCCTGAAACCTTCCATATCTATTCATAAATTAATGTATCATAATATAAATTACAAATGATCAAAGTTTTGCATGCAGATAGAAACATGTATTTTTATTTGAGGATATTTTCATACATATCTGTTTCACCATTTAGAATAATAAAAGCACTTTATCTATCTAGTCCCCCTATTTAACCTGTTAGGGCTCGGGGGCAGTATTGACACGGCCGGATAAAAAACATACCCGATTTAATCTGGTTACTACTCTTACCCAGTAACTAGAATATGCATATCATTATTGGCTTTGGATAGAAAACACCCTAAAGTTTCTAAAACTGTTTGAATGGTGTCTGTGAGTATAACAGAACTCCTATGGCAGGCAAAAACCTGAGAAGATTTCATGCAGGAAGTGGCCTGTCTGACAAGGTGTGTTTCATCTTGGCTCTTTTTATTGAAGACTGAGGATCTGTGCAATAACGTGACACTTCCTACGGCTCCCATAGGCTCTCACAGCCCGGGAAAAAGCTGAACGATATCGAGGCAGCCTCTGGCTGAAACACATTATCGCTTTTGGCAATTGGCCGATCAGAGTACTATGGGCTTAGGCGCGTGCCCGAGTCGACCCCATGCTTTAATTTCTTTCGTCTGTTTACCTAAACGCAGATTACCGGTCGGAATATTATCGCTTTTTTATGAGAAAAATGGCATAAAAATGGATTTTAAACAGCGGTTGACATGCTTCGAAGTACGGTAATGGAATATTTAGAATTTTTTTGTCACGAATTGCGCCATGCTCGTAACCCTTCTTTACCCTTTCGGATAGTGTCTTGAACGCACGAACAAAACGCCGCTGTTTGGATATAACGATGGATTATTTTGAACCAAACCAACATTTGTTATTGAAGTAGAAGTCCTGGGAGTGCATTCTGACGAAGACAGCAAAGGTAATAACATTTTTCTTATAGTAAATCTGACTTTGGTGAGTGCTAAACTTGCTGGGTGTCTAAATAGCTAGCCCTGTGATGCTGGGCTATCTACTCAGAATATTGCAAAATGTGCTTTCACCTAAAAAGCTATTTTATAATCTGACATATCGAGTGCATAGAGGAGTTCTGTATCTATAATTCTTAAAAGAATTGTTATGCTTTTTGTGAACGTTTATCGTGAGTAATTTAGTAAATTCACCGGCAGTGTTCGGTGGGAATGCTAGTCACATGCTAGTCACATGCTAATGTAAAAAGCTGGTTTTTGATATAAATATGAACTTGATTGAACAAAACATGCATGCATTGTATAACATAATGTCCTAGGTTTGTCATCTGATGAAGATCATCAAAGGTTAGTGCTGCATTTAGCTGTGGTTTGGGTTTATGTGACATTATATGCTAGCTTGAAAAATGGGTGTCTGATTATTTCTGGCTGGGTACTCTGCTGACATAATCTAATGTTTTGCTTTCGTTGTAAAGCCTTTTTGAAATCGGACAGTGTGGTTAGATTAACGAGAGTCTTGTCTTTAAAATGGTGTAAAATAGTCATATGTTTGAGAAATTGAAGTTTTTGCATTTTTTAGGTTTTTGAATAACGCGCCACAGGATTACACTGGCTGTTACGTAGGTGGGACGATTTGGTGCCACCTGCCCTAGAGAGGTTAAAGAAGTCATATGTTTCCTGACCAATTCACTCATAGTGTATTAAATTAGTCAAAAGTTTACTATTTGGTTCCATATTCTTTGACTGCATCAAGCTTGTGACTGCCATGATTGAGAAAGATCATGAACAATAATTAGTGAGAAAGTTAC
Organism: Salmo salar; assembly: GCF_965601325.2. NCBI lineage: Eukaryota > Metazoa > Chordata > Actinopteri > Salmoniformes > Salmonidae > Salmo > Salmo salar. The sequence goes on along the minus strand of NW_027675323.1, from coordinate 1,285,487 downwards.
AGAGGCTTCAACAAAACCTGCTAACCTCTCACCATTACCAATAACAGAGGCTACAACAAAACATGCTAACCTCTCACCATTACCAATAACAGAGGATACAACAAAACATGCTAACCTCTCACCATTACCAATAACAGAGGCTACAACAAAACATGCTAACCTCTCACCATTACCAATAACAGAGGCTACAACAAAACATGCTAACCTCTCACCATTACCAATAACAGAGGATACAACAAAACATGCTAACCTCTCACCATTACCAATAACAGAGGATACAACAAAACATGCTAACCTCTCACCCTTACCAATAACAGAGGCTACAACAAAACATGCTAACCTCTCACCATTACCAATAACAGAGGCTACAACAAAACATGCTAACCTCTCACCATTACCAATAACAGAGGCTACAACAAAACAAGCTAACCTCTCACCATTACCAATAACAGAGGCTACAACAAAACAAGCTAACCTCTCACCATTACCAATAACAGAGGCTACAACAAAACATGCTAACCTCTCACCATTACCAATAACAGAGGCTACAACAAAACAAGCTAACCTCTCACCATTACCAATAACAGAGGCTACAACAAAACAAGCTAACCTCTCACCATTACCAATAACAGAGGCTACAGCAAAACATGCTAACCTCTCACCATTACCAATAACAGAGGCTACAACAAAACATGCTAACCTCTCACCATTACCAATAACAGAGGCTACAACAAAACATGCTAACCTCTCACCATTACCAATAACAGATGCTACAACAAAACATGCTAACCTCTCACCATTACCAATAACATAGGCTACAACAAAACATGCTAACCTCTCACCATTACCAATAACAGAGACTACAACAAAACATGCTAACCTCTCACCATTACCATTAACAGAGGCTACAACAAAACATGCTAACCTCTCACCATTACCAATAACAGAGGTTACAACAAAACATGCTAACCTCTCACCATTACCAATAACAGAGGCTACAACAAAACATGCTAACCTCTCACCATTACCAATAACAGAGGCTACAACAAAACATGCTAACCACTCACCATTACCAATAACATAGACTACAACAAAACATGCTAACCTCTCACCATTACCAATAACAGAGGCTACAGCAAAACATGCTAACCTCTCACCATTACCAATAACAGAGGCTACAACAAAACATGCTAACCTCTCTCCATTACCAATAACAGAGGCTACAACAAAACATGCTAACTTCTCACCATTACCAATAACAGAGGCTACAACAAAACATGCTAACCTCTCACCATTACCAATAACAGAGGATACAACAAAACATGCTAACCTCTCACCATTACCAATAACAGAGGCTACAACAAAACATGCTAACCTCTCACCATTACCAATAACAGAGGCTACAACAAAACATGCTAACCTCTCACCATTACCAATAACAGAGGGGGTTTGATCTTTGTGCCTCCGTTTCTCATTTATCATCATTCACGATTCATTCATGGTTATTCATAATCATGGTAGCATCCACATGAATGTAGAAGTCACTGACAATAGAAGTGAAGTGACTCCAACATGACAGGACATTATTTACTATTCAGTTTCTATTAGGAAAAACATCATCCAAAACACAACCAAGACCAACTGCAAATGAATTCAACAAGTTAGTAGAATCACAAGCCTCACTGCAGGTGTCAGGAATCCTGCTTCCTGAGTCTGTTTCTGCCTGAGCTGACTGTTTTCTGTTTGGAGTCTAAGGGTGCGTTCAGAAACCTATCTGGTTGCCAGGCGACGAAGTTAGGCGGGAGATCTAGTGATTACCCTACACCTGCATCTCATCAACCTTCTGCACACCTGGTCCTGATCATCACCTCTTCATAAGCCCTGAGCTGACATCTATTCCCTGCTGGATCGTTAGCAACGAACAGCCTCATGTTTCCTGAGCTAGTCTTGTTGTTTTGTTCTTGTTACTGGTTACTCCCCCCCCCCGTTTACTCTGTCTACAGTCATCCTCCCGGAACATTCAACTCCCTTGCCTGGCCGTCGGTGGATACAGTGACGTCATTGAATCCACCCATCTACTCTCATCAACTCACCTCCGCTGCCGCTCCGTCTCCTGGATCACTCAAATTACACATCAAGACTACCAATAAATACTCACCTTCATTTTACTCACCTTGTCCTGGTCTGCTTCTGGGTTCTGTCTTAGAGAAACGTGACAGCGGGCATGGAATATGGGACAACATGCTAAACTTATGACTACTTTAATACACTATAAGTAATATGTCCGAATAATTACGACTTTTTCAAATGGGAGAACTACATGCATAAAGTACTTTCATATCTGATAATACTGACCTCAGAGTCTCCAGTTTACAGTGGGGATTCCCCAGTACAGCAGAGAGCAGCTTCACTCCTGAATCCTTCAGGTCATTGTTACTCAGGTCCAGCTCTCTCAGGTGTGAGGGGTTTGAACTGAGAACTGAGGCCAACACTTTACAGGATGTCTTTCTGAGTTTACAGCCTGACAGCCTGCAAAGAGTCAAATCATATTAAAATCACACTGCTATTCTTTGGTGGTGAAAATAGTAGCAGTATAATTTTTCAACATATGAAACCTTCCATATCTATTCGTAAATTAATGTATCATTAAAAATGACAAATGATCAAAGTATTGCCTGCAGATAGAAACATGTATAGTACAAATATTTGAGTAGACTGACCAGACCAGTTTAAAAGCAGTATCAGTCAAAAGACAAACAGTGAGGTATCAGATTTAGATTGTATTGAGTATACAGTCCACACCATATCTATTTTGACAGTGAAGATAACATTTTAAATGACGCTCTAAACTCCAACATTTTGGATTTCAGATCAAATGTTTCATATGAGGTGACAGTATATAATGTCACCTTTTATTTGAGGATATTTTCATACATATCTGTTTCACCATTTAGAAAAATGAAAGCACTTTATGTATCTAGTCCCCCTATTTAAAGAAGTCATATGTTTTCTGACCAATTAACTCATAGTGTATTAAATTAATCAAATGATTAGTATTTGGTCCCATATTCTTTGACTGCAATGACTACATCAAGCCTGTGACTGCCATGATCGAGAAAGATCATGAATAATAATGAGTGAGAGAGTTACAGAGGATACAACAAAACATGCTAACCTCTCACCATTACCAATAACAGAGGATACAACAAAACATGCTAACCTCTCACCATCACCAATAACAGAGGCTACAACAAAACATGCTAACCTCTCACCATTACCAATAACAGAGGCTACATCAAAACATGCTAACCTCTCACCATTACCAATAACAGAGACTACAACAAAACATGCTAACCTCTCACCATTACCAATAACAGAGGCTACAACAAAACATGCTAACCTCTCACCATTACCAATAACAGAGGCTTCAACAAAACATGCTAACCTCTCACCATTACCAATACAGAGGCTACAACAAAACATGCTAACCTCTCACCATTACCAATAACAGAGGCTACAACAAAACATGCTAACCTCTCACCATTACCAATAACAGAGGCTTCAACAAAACATGCTAACCTCTCACCATTACCAATACAGAGGCTACAACAAAACATGCTAACCTCTCACCATTACCAATAACAGAGGCTACAACAAAACATGCTAACCTCTCACCATTACCAATAACAGAGGATACAACAGAACATGCTAACATCTCACCATTACCAATGACAGAGGGGGTATGATCTTTGTACCTCTGTAAATTTCTCATTCCTCATTATTCACGACTAATTCCTGATTATTCATAATCATGGTAGCATCCACATGAATGTAGAAGTGTTCAGAAAAATCTTCTATTCTTACTGACAATACAAGTGAAGTGACTCCAAAATGACAGGACATTATTCACCATTCAGTTTCTATTAGGAAAAATATAATCCTAAACACAACCAAGACAAACTGGAAATGAATTCAACAAGTTAGTAGAATCACACGCTTGATGTAATCACTGCAGGTATGGAATATTGGACCCAACACTAAACTTTTGACTAAATTAATTTGTCCAAATAATTAAGACTTCTTCAAATGGGAGAACTAAACTCAGCAAAAAAAGAAACGTCCTCTCACTGTCATTTGCGTTTATTTTCATCAAACTTAACATGTGTAAATATTTGTATGAACATAACAAGATTCAACAACTGAGACATAAACTGAACAAGTTCCACAGACATGTGACTCACAGAAATGGAATAATGTGTCCCTGAACAAAGGGGGGGGGTCAAAATCAAAAGTAACAGTCAGTATCTGGTGTGGCCACCAGCTGCATCAAGAACTGCAGTGTATCTCCTCCTCATGGACTGCACCAGATTTGCCAGTTCTTGATGTGAGATGTTACCCCACTCTTCCACCAAGGCACCTGCAAGTTCCTGGACATTTCTGGGGGGAATGGCCTTAGCCCTCACCCTCCGATCCAACAGGTCCCAGATGTGCTCAATGGGACTGAGATTTCGGGCTCTTCGCTGGCCATGGCAGAACACTGACATTCCTGTCTTGCAGGAAATCACGCACAGAACATGCTGTATGGCTGGTGGCATTGTCATGCTGGAGGGTCATGTCAGGATGAGCCTGCAGGAAGGGTACCACATGAGAGAGGAGGATGTCTTCCCTGTAACGCACAGCATTGAGATTGCCTGCAATGACATCAAGCTCAGTCCGATGATGCTGTGACACACTGCCCCAGACCATGACGGACCCTCCACCTCCAAATCAATCCCGCTCCAGAGTACAGGCCTCGGTGTAACGCTCATTCCTTCGACGATAAACGCGAATCCGACCCTCACCCCTGGTGAGCCAAAACCTCGACTCGTCAGTGAAGAGCACTTTTTGACAGTCCTGTCTGGTCCAGCAACGGTGGGTTTGTGCCCATAGGCGACGTTGTTGCCGGTGATGTCTGGTGAGGACCTGCCTTACAACAGGTCTACAAGCCCTCAGTCCAGTCTATCTCAGCCTGTTGCGGACAGTCTGAGGACTGATGGAGGGATTGTGCATTCCTGGTGTAACTCGGGCAGTTGTTGCCATCCTGTACCTGTCCCGCAGGTGTGATGTTCGGATGTACCGATCCTGCGCAGGTGTTGTTACACGTGACCCTGCCACTGTGAGGACGATCAGCTGTCCGTCCTGTCTCCCTGTAGCGCTGTCTAAGGCGTCTCATAGTACGAACATTGCAATTTATTGCCCTGGCCACATCTGCAGTCCTTGTGCCTCCTTGCAGCATGCCTAAGGCACGTTCACGCAGATGAGCAGGGACCCTGGGCATCTTTCTTTTGGTGTTTTTCAGAGTCAGTAGAAAGGCCTCTTTCGTGTCCTAAGATTTCATAACTGTGACCTTCATTGCCTACCATCTGTAAGCTGTTAGTGTCTTAACGACCGTTCCACAGGTGCATGTTCATTAATTGTTTATGGTTCATTGAACAAGCATGGGGAAACAGTGCTTAAACCCTTTACAATGAAGATCTGTGAAGTTATTTGGATTTTTACGAATTATCTTTGAAAGACAGGGTCCTGAAAAAGGGATGTTTCTTTTTTTGTTGAGTTTAGATGCATAAAGTGCTTTCATATCTAAACGGTAAAAAATACAGTCTTGGCCAAAAGTTTTGAGAATGACACAAATATTAATTTTCACAAAGTCTGCTGCCTCAGTTTGTATGATGGCAATTTGCATATACTCCAGAATGTTATGAAGAGTGATCAGATAAATTGCAAATAATTGCCAAGTCCCTCTTTGCCATGCAAATGAACTGAATCCCCAAAAAACATTTCCACTGCATTTCAGCCCTGCCACAAAAGGACCAGCTGACATCATGTCAGTGATTCTCTCGGTAACACAGGTGTGAGTGTTGACGAGGACAAGGCTGGAGATCACTCTGTCATGCTGATTGTGTTTGCATAACAGACTGGAAGCTTCAAAAGGAGGGTGGTGCTTGGAATCATTGTTCTTACTCTGTCAACATGGTTACCTGCAAGGAAACACGTGTCATCATCATTGCTTTGCACACAAAGGGCTTCACAGGCAAGGATATTGCTGCCAGTAAGATTGCACCTAAATCAACCATTTATCGGATCATCAAGAACTTCAAGGAGAGCGGTTCAATTGTTGTGAAGAAGGCTTCAGGGCGCCCAAGAAAGTCCAGCAAACGCCAGGACCGTCTCCTAAAGTTGATTCAGCTGCGGGATCGGGGCACCACCAGTACAGAGCTTGCTCAAGAATGGCAGCAGGCAGGTGTGAGTGCATCTGCACGCACAGTGAGGCGAAGACTTTCGGAGGATGGCCTGGTGTCAAGAAGGGCAGCAAAGAAGCAACTTCTCTCCAGGAAAAACATCAGGGACAGACTGATATTCTGCAAAAGGTACAGGGATTGGATTGCTGAGGACTGGGGTAAGTCATTTTTTCTGATGAATCCCCTTTCTGATTGTTTGAGGCATCCGGAAAAAAGCTTGTCTGGAGAAGGCAAGGTGAGAGCTACCATCAGTCCTGTGTCATGCCAACAGTAAAGCATCCTGAGACCATTCATGTGTGGGGTTGCTTCTCAGCCAAGGGAGTGGGCTCACTCACAATTTTGCCAAAGAACACAGCATGAATAAAGAATGGTACCAACACATCCTCCGAGAGCAACTTCTCCCAACCATCCAGGAACAGTTTGGTGACGAACAATGCCTTTTCCAGCATGATGGAGCACTTTGCCATAAGGCAAAAGTGATAACTAAGTGGCTCTGGGAACAAAACATTGATATTTTGGGTCCATGGCCAGGAAACTCCCCAGACCTTAATCCCATTGAGAACTTGTGGTCAATCCTCAAGAGGCAGGTGGACAAACAAAAACCCACAAATTCCGACAAACTCCAAGCATTGATTATGCAAGAATGGGCTGCCATCAGTCAGGATGTGGCCCAGAGGTTAATTGACAGCATGCCAGGGCAGATTGCAGAGGTCTTGGAAAAGAATGGTCAGCACTGCAAATATTGACTCATTGCTTCAACTTCATATGATTGTCAATAAAAGCCTTTGACACTTATGAAATGCTTGTAATTATACTTCAGTATTCCATAGTAACATCTGACAAAAATATCTAAAGACACTGAAGCAGCAGACTTTGTGAAAATTAATATTTGTGTCATTCTCAAAACTTGTGGCCACGACTGTATATGTATGAACACCTTTAAACAAAAGGTGACGTTCTGTACTGTCACCTAATATCCAACATTCTATCTCAAATCCAAAATGCTGGAGCATAGCACCAAATGTAAAACTGTAAGCTTCACTGTCCAAACACATATGGTGTGGACTATGTGTGTCTGGTAAACACATGTGGATCTGGTGAACAGTTATCACTTGTTGACCAACTACAGGAATACTGACCTCAGAGTCTCCAGTTTACAGTGGGGATCCTCCAGTCCAGCAGAGAGCAGCTCCACTCCTGAATCCTTCAGGTCATTGTTACTCAGGTCCAGCTCTCTCAGGTGTGAGGGGTTTGACCTCAGAGCTGAGACCAGAGAATCACAGCCTTCCTCTGAAACTCCACAGCCTGACAGCCTGCAAAGAGTCTAATCATATTAAAATCACACTGCTATGCTTTGGTGGTGAAAATAGTGGCAGTATCATTTTTCAACATATTCAGATATCAGTGTCCTGAAACCTTTCATATCTATTCGTAAATGAATGTATCATCATTAAAAATGACAAATTATCAAAGTTTTGCCTGCAGATAGAAACATGTATAATACAAATGTTTGAGTAGACTGACCAGACCAGTTTAAAAGCAGTATCAGTCAAAAGACAGACAGTGAGGTATCAGATTTAGATTGTATTGAGTATACAGTCCACACCATATCTATTTTGACAGCGAAGCGAACATTTTAAATGTGGCTCTAAACTCCAACATTTTGGAATTGAGATCAAATGTTTCATATGAGGTGACATTATATAATGTCAATTTTTTATTTGAGGGTATTTTAATATATACAGTTGAAGTCAGAAGTTTACATATACCTTAGCCAAATGCATTTAAACTAAATTTTTACAATTCCTGACATTTAATCCTAATAAAAATTCCCTGGCTTAGGTCAGTTAGGATCACCACTTTATTTTAAGAATGTGAAATGTCAGAATAATAGTAGAGAGAATGATTAATTTCAGCTTTTATTTCTTTCATCACATTCCCAGTGGGTCAGAAGTTTACATACACTCAATTAGTATTTGGTAGCATTGCCTTTAAATGGTTTAACTTGGGTTAAACGTTTCGGGTAGCCTTCTAAAAGCTTCCCACAATAAGTTGGGTGAATTTTGGCCCATTCCTCCTGACAGAGCTGGTGTAACTGAGTCAGGTTTGTAGGCCTCTTGCTCGCACACGCCTTTTCAATTCTGCCCACAAATTTTCTATAGGATTGAGGTCAAGGTTTTGTGATGGCCACTCCAATACCTTGACTTTGTTGTCCTTAATCCATTTTGCCACAACTTTGGAAGTATGCTTGGGGTCATTGTCCATTTGGAAGACCCATTTGTGACCAAGCTTTAACTTCCTGACTGATGTCTCGAGATGTTGCTTCAATATATCCACAATTTTCCTGCCTCATGATGCCATCTATTTTGTGAAGTGCGCCAGTCCCTCCTGCAGCAAAGCACCCCCACAACATGATGCTGCCACCGCCGTGCTTCACAGTTGGGATGGTATGACGGCTGTGTGGTCCCATGGTGTTTAGACTTGCATACTATTGATTGAACGTATTACCTTCAGGCGTTTGGAAATTGCTCCCAAGGATGAAGCAGACTTGTGGAGGTCTACAATTTTTTTTTTCTGAGATTTTGGCTGATTCCTTTTCATTTTCCCATGATGTCAAGCAAAGAGGCACTGAGTTTGAAGGTAGGCCTTGAAATACATCCAAATTATGTCAATTAGTCTATCAGATGCTTCAAAAGCCATGACATAATTTTCTGGAATTTTCCAAGCTGTTTAAAGGCACAGTCAACTTAGTGTATGTAAACTTCTGACCCACTGGAATTGTGATACAGTGAATTATAAGTGAAATAATCTGTCTGTAATCAATTGTTTCAAAAATTACTTGTGTCATGCACAAAGTAGATGTCCGAACCGACTTGCCAAAACTATAGTTTGTTAACAAGAAATTTGTGGAGAGGTTCAAAAACACGTTTTAATGACTCCAACCTAAGTGTATGTACACTTCCGACTTCAACTGTATGTGATTGACGATTAAAAATTAAATTCTGATGATGCCATGATTAAGAAAAATCATGAATAAATCATGAATCAGAATGAGTGAGAAAGTTACAGAGGCCACAACAGAACATGCTAACCTCTCACCATTACCATTAACAGAGGCTACAACAAAACATGCTAACCTCTCATCATTACCAATAACAGAGGCTACAACAAAACATGCTAACCTCTCATCATTACCAATAACAGAGGCTACAACAAAACATGCTAACCTCTCACCATTACCAATAACAGAGGCTACAACAAAACATGCTAACCTCTCACCATTACCAATAACAGAGGCTACAACAAAACATGCTAACCTCTCACCATTACCAATAACAGAGGATACAACAAAACATGCTAACCTCTCATCATCACCAATAACAGAGGCTACAACAAAACATGCTAACCTCTCACCATTACCAATAACAGAGGCTACAACAAAACATGCTAACCTCTCACCATTACCAATAACAGAGGGGGTTTGATCTTTGTTAGTAGAATCACAAGCCTCACTGCAGGTGTCAGGAATCCCGCTTCCTGAGTCTGTTTCTGCCTGAGCTGACTGTTTTCTGTTTGGAGTCTAAGGGTGCGTTCAGAAACCTATCTGGTTGCTAGGCGACGAAGCTAGGCGGGAGATCTAGTGATTACCCTACACCTGCATCTCATCAACCTTCTGCACACCTGGTCCTGATCATCACCTCTTCATAAGCCCTGAGCTGACATCCATTCCCTGCTGGATCGTTAGCAACGAACAGCCTCATGTTTCCTGAGCTAGTCTTGTTGTTTTGTTCTTGTTACTGCTTACTCCCCCCCCCCGTTTACTCTGTCTACAGTCATCCTCCCGGAACATTCAACTCCCTTGCCTGGCCGTCAGTGGATACAGTGACTTCATTGAATCCACCCATCTACTCTCATCAACTCACCTCCGCTGCCGCTCCGTCTCCTGGATCACTCAAATTACACATCAAGACTACCAATAAATACTCACCTTCATTTTACTCACCTGGTCTGCTTCTGGGTTCTGTCTTAGAAACGTGACAGCAGGCATGGAATATGGGACAACATGCTAAACTTATGACTACTTTAATACACTATAAGTAATATGTCCGAATAATTACGACTTTTTCAAATGGGAGAACTACATGCATAAAGTACTTTCATATCTGATAATACTGACCTCAGAGTCTCCAGTTTACAGTGGGGATTCCCCAGTCCAGCAGAGAGCAGCTTCACTCCTGAATCCTTCAGGTCATTGTTACTCAGGTCCAGCTCTCTCAGGTGTGAGGGGTTTGAACTGAGAACTGAGGCCAACACTTTACAGGATGTCTTTCTGAGTTTACAGCATGAGAGTCTGCCAACACAGAAGAAATATAATGACAGACAGGTTGTATTAAAATGATACGCTTAGCTTTCTCGTTTACACTGTTACCCATATGCAAATAAAGTGTTGGGTTTCACATTAGAGCTGAGACCAGAGAAGCACAGCCTAGAAATGACACATTATTCAAGTATTGCTTGTAGATAGGAAGATGCATATTAACAAATATTTGAGTAGACTGACCAGACCAGTTTAAAAGCAGTATCAGTCAAAAGACAGACAGTGAGGTATCAGATTTAGATTGTATTGAGTATACAGTCCACACCATATCTATTTTGACAGTGAAGATAACATTTTAAATGTGGCTCTAAACTCCACCATTTTGGATTTCAGATCAAATGTTTCATATGAGGTGACAGTATATAATCCTCCTGTGAATGATAGTTTTTGCCTGCCTCACTAATGATGCCTTTTGCCGTTTCCCTGCCTGTACTGTTGCCTTTTTGGACCCCCTGTGTATGACCTTCTGCCTGCCCCTGGACCCAGCTACCTGCCTCCTCCTGTGGTCCTTTACAATAAACACCTGCTGAGCCCTGCGCTTGAAACCAGGGGCCTGTTGCACAAAAGTAGAATTAAGACATCCGGGATAAATGACTCAGCTGAGCTCAATGAAGCCAAAACATGTGCGTCCAGGCTTAATTGGTTGCACAAAGACCAAGCCAGGATGAGCAGACACGGATTCATTAAGCCAGGTGAAACCAATCCTGGATAGGTGCGCGCTCACGGCTCACTCAAATAGACCCCGCCACAGATCACAGATTAACTGATTTACCATGGCAACTAGAGCCGCGTACTTTTCCCCGTCGGAAGCACAAATCCTCATGGAGGCATACGAGGAGGTAAAATATATAATTAAGAAGAAAGGCAACACCGCCACAGTGATAAAGCAAAGAGAAAAAGCGTGGCAAAGTATTGCAGACCGCCTGAATGCGTAAGTAGTGCACAATTACACAGTCACCGCTCCGCTGAAACATCACAATTACAATTCAAATATTTAATTCACAACTCCAAAAATGCAGTTGTACTGTAATTATGAAACGGTTAAATTTTTAATTGAAATGCACTGCAGATATGAGTGAAATTGTGTAAAGTAACTCCATCACACTGTATAAAGCTATGATAGATTTTTTGATATTTTTACTGAAAACAAGACAAAAATACCAAGTAATTTTTTGCAGTGTGACTCCATTAAATGTGTGTGTGTGTGTGTGTGTGTGTGTGTGTGTGTGTGTGTGTGTAGATTAAACATGAACGGGCCAAAACGGACATGGCAGCAGGTCAAAATCAAATACAAGAACATTCTGCAGAATGGTATGGTCCCTGACTAATATTTAACAAAGCACAAGCATATATTGTACCCAGAAGGTGCCTGCTCACACATTGTCTGTACTGTTTTAGCAGTGAAAAAGAATACCCACAGACAAGGCACGGGTGGTGGGTCACCAAAGGCTGACCTTACCCCAGCAGAGGACATGGCCTTGGAGCTAAATAAAGGCAGGCCCGTCTTAGAGGGGATCCCTGGGGGGAAAGAGACGAGCATAGGTTCCTCCCAAGATGCCACCCGCTTCATTCAAGGTATGTCCTTCCATCTCTACATGGGATACAACCACATTCATATTGAATCAATTTGGACTGTCTGACTTTGGTTTACCTATTGCCTTGCAGTGTCTGGCAGCACTGTGTTCCTGTTAGAGCCACCAGCACAAGCACCAGACGATGCTGATCCAGTGAGTACTCCATCAAAGGCATACTGTAGGCCTGGCATGTCTTGTCTACTAGCTTCAATATGAATCCGATTAAATGTGATAGGGTGAAGGCCCCAGTGCAGCAGCAACAGCACATGATGGAGACGATGATGAGGAGGAGACCATCTCTCTGGATTCCAGAAGGCATGAGGTATCATGTTAAGACTGTGAAAGTACTATTTACTCTACAATGGTGAGGAGTCCTCATCAAAATCAAAAAATCTAATTTATTTTACAGGACCCAGATGCTATACAGTGGGAAAACCAGCCTGGCAACATAGTGCGTATTAATAAAAGGACACCACATCCTGCCAAATTCCAGCTGCGCTAATTGTATTGTGTTCACAGAGCTCACAAGCTATCAGAAAGTTGTATGGCAACCACCTCCGGCGCCAAATAGAACTGGCAGACATAGACATTCAGTACAAGAAGAAAAAGATGGAAAATCTTGCACTGGAGTCCGAAATAAAAAAGAGGACAATTAGGAAACTGGACCTTGAAATAAAAAAACTTGAGAGGGAGGTGAGATATGCCTTCAATGTACACTGTATGCTAACTGTAACACAAATGTATTAATCATTATTTTTCTTTCCTCCCCAGCTCCAAGAAGATGACACAGCTCAAAATAAAAATTAGGTATATTCTCGTAAAGTCAAGTGAGCCATGACATATGAGCTCTTATTGTGAGCACACAGGACGGTGGCATCTTTCTAAGGTTTTTTTTATTTTCCCAGCAATCAGTACAACCAAGTCATCGTTATAAGGCATCGCCCTCTTTTGCCCACCCCCCCAGCACCAGGTGTGGCCACTAGCCTATATGAAGGCCCAAAATTGTGTGTTCCTTTCTGCTCTGACAATGGCATGCCCATTCGTGCGAGATGTGGTGGATGAAGAAGCACTTGTGCTGAGGAGAGCCTTCAGGCGAGAAAGGGTCTTCAGGGACCGGTTGGACCCACTGGCCTTCCCTGATGACCATCTATATGAAAGATACAGGTTTTCTGCAGATGGCATCAGGTATCTATGCAGACTACTGGGTCCCAGGATTAAGCACCGCACTGCACGGAGCCATGCACTGAGTGTGGAGCAAATGGTTTGTGTGGCCTTGCGCTTTTTTTCTAGTGGAGCCTTCCTGTACTCAGTGGGGGATGCAGAACAGCTGAACAAGGCCACAATTTGCCGCACAATAAGGAGTGTGTGTCTGGCTATCAAAGCATTAGCAGATGTCTTCATCTCCTTCCCTGGCCACAGAAGACTCTGTGACATCAAAGAGGAGTTCTATAGGATTGCAGGTAAGAGGATCTACAAATTACAGGACAACTGTTAACACATAGTAGGATACTCATTACTTTGTGTGACAGGTTTCCCCAATGTCATTGGTGCAGTGGACTGCACACACATAAGGATAAAAGCCCCCTCAGGTGCCCATGAGGCCGATTTTGTGAATAGGAAATCCTTTCACAGCATTAATGTTCAGGTGAACATAACTTTTTGATATTGTCCATTGACGAACACTCTGCATTGCCAGTGATGTGCATTGATTGGTGTAATATTCCTCATCTTATGATTTCAGATGGTCTGCAATGCTGACTGTGTGATCAGCAATGTTGTGGCAAAATGGCCTGGCTCAGTCCATGACTCCAGAATCTTTCGGGCCTCTGAAATCTATCAGTGCCTATCACAAGGTAAGCCACACAACCCCTATTTATAACCATCATGGCTGTGTCAAGAATATCACTGTGTTTATGAGGTAGTAATGATGAGATTTTGTGTTGACAGGTGAATTCTCTGGTGTGCTGCTGGGAGACAGGGGGTATGGCTGCCAGCCTTTTCTCCTGACACCTTTCACAGACCCCCAGGAAGCACAGCAGGCCTACAACCATGCCCATGCCAGGACCAGGGCCAGAGTTGAAATGACCTTTGGCCTCCTGAAGGCACGCTTTCACTGCCTTCACAAATTAAGGGTCAGCCCTGTTAGGGCATGTGATATTACTGTGGCTTGTGCTGTCCTCCACAATGTGGCCTGCCTGAGGAAGGAGAGGGCCCCCAGAGTGCCACCAGCCATGGACTGGGACAATCCGGCAATCTTCCCTGATGACGACAGTGGTCGGCTGCTGAGGGACCAATATGTGTTGAATTATTTTAGTTAGTATGTGTGCTTTCAATTTTGGTTAAATATGTCCTGCGGTGGCAGAGGAATTGGGTTTTTTTTGGGTTCGTTTTTTTACGAATTTGGCCTCTTATGATGTTTGTGCGGTATACTGTGTGTAATACAAGGGTGCAGGGAGGCTACTGCATCCATTCATTTGTCTGTTCAGTTGATGTGTATGGATTTGTCCTGCATTTATTTTAGTGTGCAGACATGCAGGGTGTGTTATATACAGACCTTTGAATGTGTATGTATCATTTTGTATAATATGCTTGGATTCTGTGCTTTCCATCTTGTAGTCACTGTGACTTCAGTTTCGAAAGGAGCTGATGGTTTACCTGCTTTGTTTTGTCCTTATTCAATAAAGGAACATAATGTTACACATTGTGTTTTTATATTCATATGGAATGTGTATTTGTTTATATGACAGAGTACTAGGGCCACACTGAAGAAAAAGGATAAAGTCATAAATTTATGAGGCTGGTTCTTTCTGCAGAAAAGCTACATATTGTTTTTACAGTTTTGATACTTATGACAATGTGATACTTAATATTCTGGCACATCAGCATGTCTTTGTTTATGAAACCATACTGAAGTACAATTTCACGAAATGCCCCACATCTGTCATTTTAACAACTGTCCTCCTTTAAAACAACCGGTTACAATATTATTACTTGTGTTTTTTTCCCCTCTGTGGCCCTAATATTCTATCATTTTATATATAGCCTTATAGTCTATGGGAAACTGTAAATTATCTAATGATAGCAACATAATCTAAAAATTATTTTTTATCCAAAATCATTGAAATTAATGATCACAAACGTTTAAATAATGACAGTGGGTCTAGTTATGTGATAACAATGTATAGTGAGCAGTGAAATAACTATTGGTTTCCATTTGTGGTGACTGCTGACTGACATTAGGGATGAGATTAAATAGATCCTGGAATTTAGCCTGGTCTGGAGCAGGCTAGCTCCACAGAATAAATCTCCATGGTAATTTATACCATAACATATCCTCCTGCCCCCTATCCATCTTTAGTGCAACCGGATTACGGATCAATTGAGCCAGGATCACCAAGATATCCTGGCTTAATCCCTTATCCTAGTTTTGTGCAACAGGCCCCAGCTCTCTGTCTCCCATCGTGTTCATTACAGATGGTGACTGGAGTCATTTTATTTACAAGTGAGTAGATAACATGTTTCTAAACACTACTAAAAGCATCCTGATGATGCCATGATTAAGAAAAATCATGAATGAATCATGAATAATAGTGAGAAAGTTACAGAAGCTACAACAAAACATGCTAACCTCTCACCATTACCAATAACAGAGGATACAACAAAACATGCTAACCCCTCACCATTACCAATAACAGAGGCTACAACAAAACATGCTAACCTCTCACCATTACCAATAACAGAGACTACAACAAAACATGCTAACCTCTCACCATTACCAATAACAGAGGATACAACAAAACATGCTAACCCCTCACCATTACCAATAACAGAGACTACAACAAAACATGCTAACCTCTCACCATTACCAATAACAGAGGATACAACAAAACATGCTAACCTCTCACCATTACCAATAACAGAGGCTACAACAAAACATGCTAACCTCTCACCATTACCAATAACAGAGACTACAACAAAACATGCTAACCTCTCACCATTACCAATAACAGAGGATACAACAAAACATGCTAACTCCTCACCATTACCAATAACAGAGGATACAACAAAACATGCTAACTCCTCACCATTACCAATAACAGAGGATACAACAAAACATGCTAACCTCTCACCATTACCAATTTCACAGAGGCTACAACAAAACATGCTAACCTCTCACCATTACCAATAACAGAGGCTACAACAAAACATGCTAACCTCTCACCATTACCAATAACAGAGGCTACAACAAAACATGCTAACCTCTCACCATTACCAATAAGAGGCTACAACAAAACATGCTAACCTCTCACCATTACCAATAACAGAGGCTACAACAAAACATGCTAACCTCTCACCATTACCAATAACAGAGGCTACAACAAAACATGCTAACCTCTCACCATTACCAATAACAGAGGCTACAACAAAACATGCTAACCTCTCACCATTACCAATAACAGAGGCTACAACAAAACATGCTAACCTCTCACCATTACCAATTTCACAGAGGCTACAACAAAACATGCTAACCTCTCACCATTACCAATAACAGAGGCTACAACAAAACATGCTAACCTCTCACCATTACCAATAAGAGGCTACAACAAAACATGCTAACCTCTCACCATTACCAATAACAGAGGATACAACAAAACATGCTAACTCCTCACCATTACCAACAACAGAGGCTACAACAAAACATGCTAACCTCTCACCATTATCAATAACAGATGCTACAACAAAACATGCTAACCTCTCACCATTACCAATAACAGAGGATACAACAAAACATGCTAACCTCTCACCATTACCAATGTATTTATTTATAAGCACCTCACATTGTGCTTACTCACTACATGGTAGATATTCCCTCAGCGAAGTATGGCAGTTCCATGCAGGTTTCCTCACCAAGTCCAAGGCAGCACAGCTACCCATGCAGACAGTACTCCTTAGTAACCGATATCCCCATGGCAACACGAACTCCTTAAGATTCCCAAGAAATTATCTCCCGGTGTCACACGATGCTAGGCTAACCTCTAGCTGGCTAATACCTCCACAACGAGACGGTAGCTTCAGTCTTTACTAAGTTTTAACTAAATTATAACAACTCTTTTATTAAATAAAACATGTATTTCCCTTCATGTCTTAGTAGCTATGGGTTTTGTTGTAGTTCTGTCGTCTTCTTTTATAATTTTTCTTCACCAAGCGTCCTGAGGTAAAACGTCCATCCTTTCATCAACGTCTTTTTCCCTCCCGTTAACCAGGTCAACTCCCATTGGCCACAACTTAACAAGCGACCTTATTGGTCAAAACTTAAACTTCAAAGTAAAACAAACTATTCACTTATACATTAAATAAATATTTCTTCAAAAAGCATAATGCATTAACAACATTACAGTTTAGGAGCAATTCAATCATCTTTTAAATATAATACCAATTAATTATAACAAATAAACTCAATACTTGGTTCAAACAAGGGTATTACACAAACATACAGTCAATAATACAGTAGAAAAATAAGTCTATATACAATGTGAGCAAATTAAGTCAAATAAGGGAGGTAAAGGCAAAAAAAGGCCATGGTGGCAAAATAAATACAATATAGCAAGTAAAACACTGGAATGGTAGATATGCAGTGGAAGAAAGTGCAAAGTAGAAATAATGGGGTGCAAAGGAGCTAAATATATAAATACAGTAGGGGAAGAGGTAGTTCGGCTAAATTATAGATGGGCTATGTACAGGTGCAGTAATCTGTGAGCTGCTCTGACAGCTGGTGCTTAAAGCTAGTGAGGGAGATAAGTGTTTCCAGTTTTAGAGATTTTTGTAGTTCGTTCCAGTCATTGGCAGCAGAGAACTGGAAGAAGAGGCGGCCGAAGGAGGAATTGGCTTTGGGGGTGACCAGAGAGATATACCTGCTGGAGCGCGTGCTACAGGTGGGTGCTGCTATGGTGACCAGTGAGTGGAGATAAGGGGGGACTTTACCTAGCAGGGTCTTGTAGATGACCTGGAGCCAGTGGGTTTGGCGACGAGTATGAAGCGAGGGCCAGACAATGAGAGCGTACAGGTCGCAGTGGTGGGTAGTACAGTGGGGGAAAAAAGTATTTGATCCCCTGCTGATTTTGTACGTTTGCCCACTGACAAAGAAATGATCAGTCTATAATTTTAATGGTAGGTTTATTTGAACAGTGAGAGACAGAATAACAGCAAAAAAATCAAGAAAAACGCGTGTCAAAAATGTTAGACAATTATTCGCATTTTAATGAGGGAAATGAGTATTTGACCCCTCTGCAAAACATGACTTAGTACTTGGTGGCAAAACCCTTTCTTGTAGTTGGCCACCAGGTTTGCACACATCTCAGGAGGGATTTTGTCCCACTCCTCTTAGCAGATCTTCTCCAAGTCATTAAGGTTTCGAGGCTGACGTTTGGCAACTCGAACCTTCAGCTCCCTCCACAGATTTTCTATGGGATTAAGGTCTGGAGACTGGCTAGGCCACTCCAGGACCTTAATGTGCTTCTTCTTGAGCCACTCCTTTGTTGCCTTGGCCGTGTGTTTTGGGTCATTGTCATGCTTGAATACCCATCCACAACTCATTTTCAATGCCCTGGCTGAGGGAAGGAGGTTCTCACCCAAGACTTGACGGTACATGGCCCCGTCTATCGTCCCTTTGATGCAGTGAAGTTGTCCTGTCCCCTTAGCAGAAAAACACCCCCTTAGCATAATGTTTCCACCTCCATGTTTGACGGTGGAGATGGTGTTCTTGGGGTAATAGGCAGCAATCCTCCTCCTCCAAACACGGCGAGTTGAGTTGATGTCAAAGAGCTCCATTTTGGTCTCATCTGACCACAACATTTTCACCCAGTTGTCCTCTGAATCATTCAGATGTTCATTGGCAAAGTTCAGACGGGCATGTATATGTATTCTTGAGCAGGGGGACCTTGCTGGCGCTGCAGGATTTCAGTCCTTCACGGCGTAGTGTGTTACCAATTGTTTTCTTGGTGACTATGGTCCCAGCTGCCTTGAGATCATTGACAAGATCCTCCCGTGGAGTTCTGGGCTGATTCCTCACCGTTCTCATGATCATTGCAACTCCACGAGGTGAGATCTTGCATGGAGCCCCAGGCCGAGGGATATTGACAGTTCTTTTGTGTTTCTTCCATTTGCGAATAATCGCACCAAATGTTGTCACCTTCTCACCAAGCTGCTTGGCAATGGTCGTGTAGCCCATTCCAGCCTTGTGTAGGTCTACAATCTTGTCCCTGACATCCTTGGAGAGCTCTTTGGTCTTGGCCATGGTGGAGAGTTTGGAATCTGATTGATTGATTGCTTCTGTGGACAGGTGTCTTTTTTTACAGGTAACAAGTTGCGGTTAGGAGCACTCCCTTTAAGAGTGTGCTCCTAATCTCAGCTCGTTACCTGTATAAAAGACACCTGGGAGCCAGAAATCTTTCTGATTGAGAGGGGGTCAAATACTTATTTCCCTCATTAAAATGCAAATCAATAACATTTCTGACATGAGTTTTTCTGGATGTTTTTGTTGTTATTCTGTCTCTCACTGTTCAAATAAACCATTAAAATTATAGACTGATCCTTTCTTTGTCAGTGGACAAACGTAGAAAATCAGCAGGGGATCAAATACTTTTTCCCCCACTGTATATGGGGCTTTGGTGACAAAACGGATGGCACTGTGATAGACTGCATCCAATTTATTGAGTAGGGTATTGGAGGCTATTTTGTAAATGACATCGCCGAAGTCGAGGATCGGTAGGATGGTCAGTTTTATAAGGGTATGTTTGGCCGCATGAGTGAAGGAGGCTATGTTGCGAAATAGGAAGCCAATTCTAGATTTAATTTTGGATTGGAGATGCTTATAGTGAGTCTGGAAGGAAAGTTTACAGTCTAACCAGACACCTAGGTATTTGTAGTTGTCCACATATTCTAAGTCAGAACCGTCCAGAGTAGTGATGCTGGACAGGCGGGCAGGTGCAGGCAGCGATCGGTTGAAGAGCATGCATTTAGTTTTACTTGTATTTAAGAGCAGTTGGAGGCCACGGAAGGAGAGCTGTATGGCATTGAAGCTCGTCTAGAGGTTAGTTAACACAGTGTCCAAAGAAGGGCCAGAAGTATACAGAATAATACCAATAACAGAGGGGGTCTGATCTTTGTGCCTCTGTAAATTTCTCATTCATCATCATTAATGATTCATTCATGATTATTCATAATCATGGTAGCATCCACATGAATGTAGAAGTGTTCAGAAACATCTTCTATTCTTACTGACAATACAAGCGAAGTGACTCCAAAATGACAGGACATTATTCACCATTCAGTTTCTATTCGGAAAAACATCATCCAAAATTACAACCAAAACAAACTGAAAATTAATTCAACAAGTTAGTAGAATCACAAGCTTGATGTAATCATTGCAGGCATGGAATATGGGACCAAATACTAAACTTATGACAACTTTAATACAATATAAGTGAATTTGTCCTTAATATGTACAACTTTTTCAAATAGGAGAACTAAATACATAAAGTGCTTTCCTTTCTTAATAACAGTAACACAGCTATGTATGAAAATACCCTCAAATAAAAGGTGACATTCTGTACTGTCACCTAATATGAAACATTCTATCTCAAATCCAAAATGCTGGAGCATAGCACCACATTTAAAACTATAAGCTTCACTGTCCAAACACATATGGTGTGGACTATGTGTGTCTGGTAAACAGTTATAACTTGTTGACCAACTACAGGAATACTGACCTCAGAGTCTCCAGTCTGCAGTGTGGATCCTCCAGTCCAGCAGAGAGCAGCTTCACTCCTGAATCCTTCAGGTCATTGTTACTCAGCTCCAGCTCTCTCAGGTGTGAGGGGTTTGACTCCAGAGCTGAGACCAGAGAAGCACAGCCTTTCTTTGTGACTCCACAGCCTGACAGTCTGCAACGAGATCATCATGACTTCACAAACACACTGTTAATTTAACACCAGTAGTATAGAAGGACAGCGGTAGATGCATTTGGTTCATATTCCCAAACAACATATAGATTCATCTTCCATCAATGCATTTATTCAATATGTTTTTCAATATACATATTATAATACATATTTTTCACTAAACATAATATTTCTTCCTGATGAATACTTCTTATATGTCATTTTATTTACTCACAGAGCAGCTCTGGAGGCTTTGACCACTGGCAGCAGCCTCAGAAGACCTTCCTCTGATCTGGAGAATTTCTTCAGGTCAAACACATCAAGCTCCTTTTCTGAAGTCAGCAACACAAAGACCAGAGCTGACCACTGTGCAGGTGACAGATTGGGTTCTGAGAGACTTCCTGATCTCAGGTAGCTTTGGATCTCCTCCACTAGAGAATGGTCATTCAGTTCATTCAGACAGTGGAACAGATTGATGCTCCTCTCTGGAGAGGGATTCTCCCTGATCTTCTCCTTGATGTACTTTACTGTTTTTTCATGGGTCTTTGAGCTACTTCTTGTCTTTGTCAGTAGACCTCGTAAGTGCTTCTGATTGGACTCCAGTGAGAGTCCCAGAAGGAAGCGGAGGAACAGGTCCAGGTTTCCCATCTCACTTTGTAAGGCTTTATCCACAGCACTCTTGTAGACAGTAACTTCAGACTTGTCTCTGTACAGCAGAGAAAAGATACTGGACGTTGTTTGCTGTTTGTCCATGAGATTCTCATTGTTGTTGATGAATGAGAGGAACACATACACAGCAGCCAGAAATTCCTGAATGCTCAGATGAACGAAGCAGTACACCTTGTCTTGGTACAGAACACATTCCTCTTTAAAGATCTGTGTGCACAATCCTGAGTACACAGAGGCTTCATTGACATCAATGCCAGCCTCTTTCAGGTCTTTTTCATAGAAAATCAGATTGCCCTTCACTAGCTGTTGAAAAGCCAGTTTTCCCAGTGACAGAATGGGCTCTTTATTCCAGTGTGGACCTGTCTCTTCTTTCCCAAGATACTTTTCATTCTTGTGTTTGGTATGAAACACCACAAGGTGTGTGTACATCTCAGTCAGAGTCTTGGGCATCTCTTCTGTCTTATGTTTCAGCATGTGTTCGAGGACTGTTGCAGAAATCCAACAGAAGACTGGAATGTGGCACATGATGTGGAGGCTCCTTGATGTCTTTATGTGTGAGATGATTCTGCTGGCCAGGTCCTCATCACTGAATCTCTTTCTGAAGTACTCCTCCTTCTGTGGGTCATTGAACCCTCGTACCTCTGTCACCTGGTCAACACACCCTGAAGGGATCCTATTGGCTGCTGCAGGTCGGGTAGTTATCCAGAGGAGAGCAGAGGGAAGCAGATTTCCCTTGATGAGATTTGTCAGCAGAACATCCACTGAGGTTGACTCTGTGACGTCACAACAGATCTTGTTCTTCTGGAAGTCTAGGGGCAGTCGGCACTCATCCAGACCATCAAAGATGAACAGAACTTTGTACTTGTTGTAGTTGGAAATTCTTGATTGTTTGGTTTCCATTGAGAAGTGATTGAGGAGTTCAATGAAAGTGTGTTTGTCCCCTTTCATCAAATTCAGCTCCCGAAAAGGGAATGAAAATACAAATTGAACATCCTGATTTGCTTTGCCTTCAGCCCAGTCCAGAATGAACTTCTGCACAGAGACTGTTTTTCCAATGCCAGCGACTCCCTTTGTCAGCACAGTTCTGATGAGTTTGTCTTGTCCAGTTAAGGGTTTGAAGATGTCGTTACATTTGACTGCAGTCTCTGGTCTTGCTTGTTTCCTGGTTGTTGTCTCAATCTGTCTCAGCTCATGTTCATTATTGACCTGTCCTGTTCCACCCTCTGTGATGTAGAGCTCTGTGTAGATCTTATTGAGAAGTGTTGGGTTTCCTTGTTTAGCGATCCCCTCAAATACACATTGAAACTTCTTCTTTAGATTAGATTTGAGTTCACGTTGGCAAATCACAGCAAGCTCATCTGAATGAAGAAATAACACAGAGGATATTAATATTACGTCTGTTTTAATGCCTACAGTATTGTAGGACTGTTATAAAATTTTAAATTATAATCATTTATTCTCTTAACTGACTGTATAAATGTGTAAATGTTTTCATAATGCATTACAGACTGGTGTGACTGATTATATTATTATTGGTATTATTGATGGTATTATTAATGTTGTCTCTCTCTCTCTCTGTCTAAATTAATCAACACAACACATCCCTGCTGCTACTTGATGTAGTCACTAGGTGTTGTGTTAAGGATGCTGCAATATCATTGAGTTACATAGCTACTTTAGCTGTACTTTAGCTACAGCTTTTAAATGTTATAAAACAGCATTCAACATGAGGCAGACAGATCTTACATTTCTCCAGTGTGTCAGCAAGCTCCTTCTGGTTCATTTTCCTCAGGACGTGCAGTGTGATCTTCAGAGCCCCCTCTCTGGCACTGCTCTCCTGCTTCTCATCTTCAGCATCCACCACTTCCTCATCCTGCTTCTGACTCTCAAATCCTTCTGGGAGTTCAGGACCAAGAATCCTCTTGAACATCTTCAGCTCGTTCTTCACAAATGTCATAATTTTCTCTTCAAGCAACTGAAATAAATCAAGTAAATAAGTTAAGCAAGAGAATAAATGCTTTCTCATTAACACATTAATGAATGATTGACACATCAACTTTACTTGAGGTAAACTAAAACAAATGTACATAACAGGTTCACATACACTGAATATAGAGTCCAGGTCTGTTTGATGACTCTGGGAAGACTGACCACTGAGAATCTCTGACTCTGATCTCTCCTGTTGGTTTCTGTGGACAAAACATGAGATTACATCTCCTCATCCAGGGAGTACACACACACACACACACACACACACACACACACACACACACACACACACACACACACACACACACACACACACACACACACACACACACACACACGTGGAGGAAACGTTGTGTTTGTTTAATGTTGTTTTAGGACTATATAAATGGATAAAAGGATTAGCCTATGGATTATGAAAACAACAAAAAGATATGGGAAAATGGGAGAGGAGAAATGACTCGAGACAGTGTTGTTTAATTCACTGACCATGACCCATGAGATCTTCTTACCTTTGTTCAGTAGAAAAGTCTCCCTCTCTAAACTCTATAGGTCGAATCATAGACAGGTCACTCTTCATGGACACACAGCTGGGTACAGGGGAGGCTGGTCTCTCCTGCTTGATTGGACTTCAACACAACAGAGACAAACATTACATCTCTCATCTACTCTGATCTCAGATGGGGAAACATAAGATGAGTTTCATTACAAAATTCTAGATATCACTTTCAGAAACATTCATATGTTAACTTTTATTGTTTAAAGAAATTATAAATGAGATAGGTGTTTTTTAACTCCCTAATCATGGCATGCAATTTTTCAATGACAGACATGTATATGTTTATAATGTATCATTTGATGTTTTCATTTCAGAGTCAAATGTTTTTATTTTCAAAATGCTTTACGTATATCTGCCTCACTCTCAGAGAAATCAGTAGTACTGCTAGGTTTAATACAGTAATAATATATATCTGCCTCACTCTCAGAGAAATCAATAGTATTGCTAGGTTTAACACAGTAATAATATATATCTGCCTCTCAGAGAAATCAGTAGTACTGTTAGGTTTAATACAGTAATAATATATATCTGCCTCTCAGAGAAATCAGTAGTACTGCTAGGTTTAACACAGTAATAATATATATCTGCCTCTCAGAGAAATCAGTAGTACTGCTAGGTTTAACACAGTAATATTATATATCTGCCTCTCAGAGAAATCAGTAGTACTGCTAGGTTTAATACAGTAATAATATATATCTGCCTCACTCTCAGAGAAATCAGTAGTACTGCTAGGTTTTACACAGTATTAATATATATCTGCCTCTCAGAGAAATCAGTAGTACTGCTAGGTTTAACACAGTAATAATATATATCTGTCTCATTATCAGAGAAATCAGTAGTACTGCTAGGTTTTACACAATAATAGTATATTTCTGTCTCACTCTCAGAGATCAGGCTATACGGAGTACCAGTACTGAGTCAATATGCAGGGGTACCAGGTAGTTGAGGTAATAATGAGACTATAAGGAGTACCAGTACTGAGTCAATGTGCAGGGGTACCAGGTAGTTTAGGTAATTGAGGTAATATGTACATGTAGGTAGGGGTAAAAGTGACTAGGCAATCAGGATAGAGATTATATCTCTTCATCCAGGGAGTGCGCAAACACACACACACACACACACACACACACACACACACACACACACACACACACACACACACACACACACACACACACACACACACACAGGGAGGGAACGTTGTGTTTGTTTAATATTGTTTTAGGACTATGAAAATGGACTAAAGGATTAGCCTGTGGATTATGAAAACAACCAAAAGAAATGGGAAAATGGGAGAGGAGAAATGACTAGAGACAGTGTTGTTTAACTCACTGACCATGACCCATGAGTTCTTCTTACCTTTGTTCAGTAGAAAAGTCTCCCTCTCTAAACATTATAGGACGATACATAGACAGGTCACTCTTCATGGACACACAGCTGGGAACAGGGGAGGCTGGTCTCTCCTGCTTGATTGGTCTTCAACACAACAGATACAAACATTACATCTCTCATCTACTCTGAGCTCAGATGGGGAAACATAAGAAGAGTTTCATTACAAAACGCTATATATCACTTTCAGAAACGTTCATGAATTAGCTTTTAGGGTAGGGGGCAGAATTTTGAAGTTTCGATGACAAACGTGCCCAAAGTAAACTGCCTGTTACTCAGGTCCAGAAGCTAGGATATGCATATGCATGGTAGTATTGGATAGAAAACACTCTGACATTTCTAAAACTGTTTAACTTCTATGGGCTACGTGGGACGCTAGCGCAAAAATCTAATAATTTCAATTTCTCAAATATATGACTATTTTACACCATTTTAAAGATACACTTCTCCTTGATGTAACCACATTGTCTGATTTCAAAAAGGCTTTACAGCGAAAGCAAAAGATTAGATTATGTTAGGAGAGTACATAGACAAAAATAATCACACAGCCATTTTCCAAGCGAAGACATGTGTCAATAAAACCCAAAACACAGCTAAATGAAGCACTAACCTTTGACGATCTTCATCAGATGACACTCCTAGGACATTATGGTACACAATACATGTATGTTTTGTTCGATAAAGTTCATATTTATATCCAAAAACAGCATTTTACATTGGCACGTGATGTTCAGAAAATGTACTCCCACCAAAACTTCCGGTGAATGTGCACATCAATTTACAAAAATACTCATCATAAACGTTGACAAAATATATAACAATTATTTAACTTCTTGGGGCTAGGGGGAAGTATTTTCACGGCCGGATGAAAAACGTACCCAATTTAAACTGGTTACTACTCTTGCCCAGGAAATAGAATATGCATATTATTAGTAGATTTGGATAGAAAACACTCTGAAGTTTCTAAAACTGTTTGAATGGTGTCTGTGAGTATAACAGAACTCATATGGCAGGCAAAAACCTGAGAACATTTCAACCAGGAAGTGTAAGTTCTGAGAATTGTAGTTCTTATTTCTAGTCCCATTTCGAAACTACAGTATCTGTGGTTCAGGACGTGCACTCTGCCTTCTCGAGGGGCATGTTGAGGTAATTTTCTAACCACGAGGGTTGTACGATGTCATTTATTGGCAGGATGGAAGATGCAGTCTTGTCTTTTCTATTCCGAGGTTGTTTACTCACAATATCAGATATTTAAAATGATTTTTTATAATGCATCCTAATCTCAATGCTAAGGTTGAGGTTCTGACTAGTGATTATTTACCCGGGGTTCAATACCTGCTATAGTCACTGTTTATTTGCTCTCCCAAAAGCAACACAGCCCAAATACGAGATATATAGCTACCTAAAGTAATGAGTGACCATTTTAGAAAATCATGGGACATATAGTTTGGGGTTGCATGCTATTTTATGTCAATCATATTGCTGCTTGTAGCCTATAACTGATGCTTCGTGGTCTTATGCTGCCATCTATGGGAAATATTTAGCATTTAAAAGTTATTAATTCACATAAAGACGTAGGTGAGGCAGCTGAGAAATAAAGTGTATTTTTCTTGTAAATTCATTAAATCAGTCTCAAACCTGCCTCACCTATCCCACACCAATTGCTTGCTTGCGCGCCAGGAGGCTAGTTCCTTTTGGCCATTTATGCAAGTATATGGCGAAGCGCGTTACGCATATCTGTGAGTTATAAAAGTTATGAAAACGAAGTGTTTTGCAAATTTTGAACTTACAATATGGCTACTAATACTGGAGAGCTAAATCAATGTCCAAGTATAGAGATTTTTGACGATAATCTTGCATACATTTTTTTGACAACAGCTAAAGGAGAGGACGCTAACGTTACCTGCTAACGTTACATTAGACTGGTAAGTGAAATACAAGTCTTCAGATTTATATTCTTTTATATTGTAAATCCGAAAGCCACAACATGTCAAAGTCAACATACAATATACATTGGCACCCGACTGGCACAGTTGTCTAACACACTGCCAGTACCTGGTTCGAATCCGTCCGTGATTTGGAGTCCCATAGGGAGGCGCACAATTGGCCCAGCGTCATCCGGGTTTGGCCGGGGTAGGCGTCATTGTAAATAAGAATTTGTACTGACTTGCCTAGTTAATACGTTTCACATATTAGTTTGCAAACAATGTAAAACAAATAATAATAAAGCTGCATACAAACATGCTTTTTTTGTTGTCTTGAGTTAGGCAGCTCCTAAATGCAGGTGTTTCAGCCTAGCTCAGTGCTTTCTGTGGTGGTGGGGCAGCCAGAGGAAAATACTGAGCGTAGGGGTTGGTAATGTTCTGTAGTTGCGCCTTGATTGGCTCAGTGTTCTGTCACTCATGGAGACACTACGTCACCGCAAAATCTACAGGGAGAGCTCAAAAATTCAAGCCCATTGGGTGCTGCCATAGAGTTACATTAGAAGTGCCCATCCAAAAGGCTCAAGGTCATTGGCCACAGATACAATTGTCAAATCACGTTATATCTACCATGGCTTTGATTGGACTGGTCCAATTCTGTGTTTAACCTGTCAAGGTATAGGGGGCAGTATTTTCGATTTCAGATGAAAAATGTGCCCAAATAAAACTGCCTGCTACTAGGGCTCAGAAGGTAGGATATGCATATTATTAGTATATTTGGATAGAAAACACTCTGAAGTTTCTAAAACTGTTTGAATGATGTCTGTGAGTATAACAGAAATCATATGGCAGGCAAAAACCTGAGAAAAATACAACCAGGAAGTGGGAAATCTGATGCATGTAGTCTTTTCAAGTCATTGCCTATCTAACACACAGTGACTTAGGGTTAATTTTGCACTTCCTAAGGCTTCCACTAGATATCAACAGTCTTTAGAACCTAGTTTCAGGCTTTTGCGGTGAACACAGAGCGAACAAGAGGACCTGGAATTAGGTGACTCAGAAAATGACATGGGTTTTGTGACGCACATTCACGTGATGAGGTAGCTGTGTTCCATAACGTTTTTCAAGACATTGGAATCGTCCGGTTGGAATATTATTGAAGTTCTAAGTTAAAAAGACCCTAAAGATTGATGCTATACAACGTTTGACATGTTTCAACGAACGTAAATAGAACTTTTTTGTACTTTTTGTCGTGACATTTTGGCCGCGCTTTCTACATTTGGAGTAGCTTACTGAACGCGCAAACAACGAGGTATTTGGACATAAATTATGGACTTTATCGAACAAAACAACATTTATTGTGGACCTGGGAACCTGGAAGTGCCTTCTGATGAAGTATAATATACTGTCCCCTTCATATGTATTTGGACAGTGAAGCTAACATTTTTTAAATTATACTCCATTTTGGATTTGAGATCAAATTTAAGTGAATATTTAAGTGAATATTTCGAATGCGATTTTAGATGACTCCAAAATGGCGGGTATCTGTATTGCCTGATGTTGTTTTCTGAGCGCTGTACTCAGATTATTGCAAAGTGTGCTTTCCCCGTGAAGCTTTTTTGAAATCTGTCACAGCGGGTTGCATAAAGGAGATGTTCATCTATAATTCCTTGAATAACAGTTTAATATTTTATCAACGTTTATGATGAGTATTTTTGTAAATTGTTGTGCTGATTCACCGGCAGTATTGGAGGCAAAATATTTTCTGAACATCACGCGCCAATGTAAAATGCTGTTTTTGGATATAAATATGAACTTTATCGAACAAAACATACATGTATTGTCTAACATTGAGTCCTAGGAGTGTCATCTGATGAAGATCATCAAAGGTTAGTGCATAATTCTAGCTGAATTTATGATTTTTGTGACCCCTCTCCTGCTTGGAAAATGGCTGTGTGGTTTTTCTTGTGTTTTCACTGTCCTAAAATAATCTAACTTTATGCTTATGCTGTAAAGCCTTTTTGAAATGGGACAACGTGGTTACATTAAGGAGAAGTGTATCTTTAAAAGGGTGTAAAATAGTCATATGTTTGAGAACCTTGAATTAGGACATTTTGTTGTTTTGAATTTGGCGCCCTGACATTTCACAGGCTGTTGAATAGTGTGAACCGTGGGTGGGATGGTAGCGTCCCAGGCAGCCCTGAGAAGTTAACCTCTGGGCGGGCTCCAGCGAAAAATCCTATCGCCATTAGCATAACAAAATGTACTATATATTTTTTTCAAATATAGGACTAGGTTATATCGTTTTATAGATACACCTCTCCTGAATCGAACCACGTTGTCTGATTTCAAAAAGGCTTTACAGCAAAAGCAAAACATTAGATTATGTTAGAGGAGTATATCGTAAAAGTAGCCACATAGCATTTTCCGACCAACCACATGCATCACAAATAACCAAAAAACAGCTAAATGCAGCACTAACCTTTGACAATCTTAATCAGATGACACTCCTAGGACATCATGTTACACAATACATGCATTCTTTTGTTCGATAAAGTTCATATTTATATATAAAAACAGCATTTTACATCGGCGCGTGACGTTGACTAACAATTTTCCCTCAAATGCATCCGGTGAACAGCGCTACAATTTACTAAATTACTATTCGAAAACATTTTTAAAATGTAATATTGTCATTCTAGGATTTATAGATGAATATCTCTTGAAAGCACCTGTAATGCCAGATTTAAAAATAACTTTACTGGGTAATCACACTTTGCGATAAAAGGGGATGCGATACTCAGAAAAATAGGCTACCGTTACAGGTCAGCGCCATCTTGGAACAATCGCATATCAAATCTACTCTTGTATACCATTGTCAATAATCCCTTACCTTTGATTATCTTCATCAGAAAGCACTTCCAGGAATCCCAGGTCCACAACAAATGTATTTTCGTTTGAAAAAGTTAATCCTTTACGTCCCAATAGCTTGTTCTTGTTAGCGCGTTCTGAAGGCTGCTCCAAAAGTTCCGTCGGCCACGCGGGACTCCTCTTTCAATAAAATGCTATTTTTTTTTATTTAGGTTTGTTCAAACATGTCAAACGTTGTATAACATAAATCTTTAGGGCCTTTTTCAACCAGAGCTCCAATAAGATTCAAGAGGGACGATTGCATTGTCTTTCTAAACGTTTCGAAAGGGGAGGGTAGCCAGGGGCGCCGGCGTCATAATGGTGACGGCCCTCCTCATGTGACCACTTTCCACAGCCTCTCATTCTGTCAGTTTTCACAGTAGGAGACTCAAACCACTTTGTAAAGACTGGGGACATCTAGTGGAAGCAATAGGAAGTGCTCAATGAACCATTGCTCACGGTGTGATTTATAGGCAAAGTGATGAAGTTGAGTCCGCAATTCAGAATTCCACATCCTGTTACGATCGGTCTTGGGGTTTTGACTGCCATATGAGTTCTGTTATACTCACAGACACCAATCAAACAGTTTTAGAAACTTTAGGGTGTTTTCTATCCACAAGTATTAATTATATGCATATCCTAGCTTCTGAGTTTGAGTAGGAGGCTGTTTAAAATGGGCACATTTTTTTTTCAAAAATCGCTGTAGCGCCCCCTATCCTAGGCGACCGTCAAGAGGTTAATTAAGGGTCTCTTTTCCAAACTTAAAAGGATAAACATTCACATGCAACACCAAGGGACAGAAAATGTTGAATACATTGGCCATGCTGTGAATCCAGCATGACTTCTGCAACGTTCAAAACAACTGGAACCTGGGAAATATCAGACTTCAGTGAGTTCAGGACAACTAGAAACTCTGAAAAAAACGAGCTCCGACTGAGAAAATACGGTTTGAACGGTCATCCAACTCGAAATTCCAAGTGGGGATCTCGGCCTCTTTCTAGAGCTCCAACCTGAAGATCACTGACGTCATCATTAGAACTTCACATTTCCCAGTTGTCTTGAAAGCACCATAAATCCAGAGAATGACATACTTTGATGACAAATATTGCCCACAAGGACCGCCGCGCCACCCCACCCTATACGAAACACATCCCTTATTTTAAGTGTTTCTATAATTCCCTATGGGAAAACTGTACGGTAGAAACATGTTTGGATTTTGACAGCAATGCTAAGAAGTTACAGATAAATTCAAAATGAGAGGCTAAAAGGACAGAACTCTTGATGCAGCAATGATGAAAATATCTAAACAACCAACAGAGGAATTGCTAAAAACTCAACCAAAGAAGAAAAACAACCGTCTTTTGCACCAAGTACACCAAGTATTCTGATAGATAGCAATACTGGAAAAGCACTGGAATATTCTACAATCAGACAAAAATAAACACACACCTCTTCAAGGAACCTCCACTGGTGGTCTATAAGGAACCCCCACTGGTGGTCTATAAGGAACCCCCACTGGTGGTCTATAAGGAACCCCCACTAGTGGTCTATAAGGAACCCCACTGGTGGTCTATAAGCGTGGTCACAATATTGTAGATAGTTTGGTGAGATCTGACCTGCCCCCTGAGCCCATTCAGACACTCTTGACACCCATCCCAAATGGGAACTACAAACGTTGCTCATGAGCACAGTGCAACAGCACTATAAAAACATCCATCTTCAGACATCAACATACAGGTAGAAAAATCCCTGTTAGAGGGATCATCTCATGCAAGACCAAGGGAGTAATCCATCTCATCACCTGTTCATGTGGGAAAGCCTACGTAGGACAAACGAAAAGACAATTAAAACAACGCATAGCTGAACACCGCAGCTCAATCAGGTGTAAGAACATTGACTGTCCAATAGCAGCTCACTTTGTTGAAGCTGACCATCCAATCTCCTCCCTCAAATACACAGGCATTGAGCATGTTGCTCTACCAAGGAGAGGAGGTAACATGGAGATCCTACTACTACAAAGGGAGGCTTACTGGATATCCTGTCTAAAAACATGGACCCCTAGTGGTCTGAATATTGACTTTGATCTCAGGCCCTTATGAACAGTTCACTGTTTTAAATGGATATATTCTTTCTACAGCTTATCAGAGTACATCCAATATGTTCCCCTGTTGATGATGCTCATTATGCATTATGGTTGAACCAGATTGTTTCCTATTGAAATAGGAAACAATTAAATATGTGAAATTGAATAAAACAATAATGTATGTTGACGCTAATGTTATGTACAATTATCAGTTATGTTTCTATATGATAACAATAGCCTGATATATTCAATATGCCAGAAACTATAGTTTTTTTAACAGTTTCACTCAATTCATTCTAA